>NC_139701.1:40031332-40433832 GCF_964188405.1 Protomyctophum parallelum
CACCCGATGTGAGGTCTCATCATTTGCGTCTCACACAATGTTCAACAGTTACAGTAGTGTCTTCGCCAGTGGGCCATTTTCTTCCTTATTGGTTACTTTTTCTGTTGGCAATACGCATAGAGTTATAGGCTATACGGCTGACAAGACTAAAGAAATGTCAGCCATTAGTAATAAAATAGGAAAACACGTCCGCACACTGTCTGCATCACTATATCAGCATGTCTTAATTAACCAGTCATAATTGTGTATGACATAAAAATGTGATGAGTATTAGATGTATTTTGACAATGTACTGTACAATAACAGACCTAGAATCAGCAGATCTCAATGACTGAAAAGAGTACTGTGTGTCTATAACCCCATATGCATTGTTTCTCAGTACTGTTTTGCTATAATAGTGAAAGAAACGGACAAGACAAGATGAAATATGGTGATGATGGGAAACTGTTAATGGTTTGCTTAAAGATTGCTTCATTAAGATTTATTCCTGTGAAACTACAATTGCAGTGGGGCTTATTTTTGTTCTACGTACTGTACAATGACAGCCTATAAAGTTAACTGTATTTTAACCACTACGGGCCAGAACCCTGAATTCAATTACACCATTACTGTCATTCTCTAACTGCAATCAACAATCTACAGATTTATTTTTTTCACTTCATATCCATATAGGCAGTAAAACCTCACATGATATAGTCCGTATATAGGACTATAGTCCGTATATAGGTACGGTAGTCAATTGGCCACTTCAACCCAGATTTTGGGAGGTATATTAGCCAAAAATAGCTGATCTACAAGCTCACAACAATGCATTTCGAGCTTGTAGATTGGCTATTTTTGGCGAAGAGATTTGGTGTAGAGAGTAAAAAAGCGGTCCAAGTAGGCTACAGACTGTAAGTAACCTATATGTCAGTTTAACTAAGTATAGATGGGTTCAAGTGGTTAAAATTTTTTGAATTGTGTTGAATCAAGTACAATAAGCTGTTGCCTGCGAAGCCCCCCACGTCCCTCCCTCCGCCCCCCCCCCCCCACCCCTCCCCACAACACAACCTCACCCCTCCCTGAGTGAAACTCCCAACCTCCACACCCGATAGAGCACCCGTTGCTAAGCGACAGAGGGAGAGATGGATTGAGGAGACATAGTCGATCAATTCTACAGAGAGAGAGGGAGATCGGAGAGAGAGAGAGAGAGGGAGGGGGGGGGGGAGTGGGGGAGAGAGAGAAAGGGGAGGAAGGGGGAGAGAGAGAGGGAGAGAGAGAAAGGAGGAAGAGATGGAGCAAGAGGGAGAGAAAGTGGGAGAGAGAGGAGAGGAGGGGAGGGCAGGGCAGCAAGCAGAGTGATTGCAGTTGTATTGAGGCACCAGTTCGGGTTGGAGATGATCTTTTGAAGCATCTGTCTTTGTTAACTGTATCGCGCCTCCGAAAATAAATCCATCTTTGAAAGCTGTCCACCTTTCCATCTTTGTCCAAGAGCCTTGCCTTAATACTTTTATCACCACGAATTAGAATCTGCATGACCGCTTAATTCTTCCCCTCATTCAGAAGACATTTAATTGTGTATTTCATGCACTCTTTCCCTCTCGCTCTCTCTTTCTCTATACCTCCATTAGTCACTCGTGGATACGCACGGCCACGCACATGCACACAAACATATGCTAACAGAGAGGGGCATGTATGTGGTATTGCTAGGCATCTGCATATGTGTGAGTGTGTGTGTTTCTGTGCGTATGTGGTAGTGTGCTTAGCTGTGTGCGTGTGTGCGTGTGCGTGTGTGTGTGTGTGTGTGCGTGTGTGTGTGTGTGTGTGTGTGTGTGTGTGTGTGTGTGTGCGTGTGTGTGTGTGTGTGTGTGTGTGTGCGAGCATGTGCATGCGTGCAGCGCTGGGTGTTGAGCGCATCGACTGGCTATCGATCCCACCACTCACCTCCCAGCAGTCAGCTCTTGTCCTACATAGCATGCCCTGTCTGATTTCTCCCTTAATGGCTTTTATCCAGCTCCAATCTTTATTTAAACTGAAAAGTAGGAGTTAGCACCCACTCTCATCCTAGTCTCTCTTACCTATATTCTTTTCGCTGTAATCTCTAAGTAAGTAACAAACCAGTGAACCCTGTCCCAGCTCCTTTCGGCTTGCATTTCTTTCATGAATGTGGAGGCTCATACAGTATACATGTCTTCCTATATTCCCTCTCTCTATATGTGGTTCTGTTTTCCTTTTGGTCCTTTTGTGTTAGGCTATCGTCATTGTAAACAAGTAAATAAAGCACACACGTCCAAAGATTAGAATGCAGGTGCTGGGCTGAAACTGACAGACATCAAAGAGGAATAGAGTCCACGCACTGGCGCAAACTCCTAAAATAACATTTAGTAGGATTATTTACCACCCAGGTACCACTCGCTCTTCGTACAGTGATGATCCACAGCGATGTGTACACTGTGTACAGTGAGGATATACGACACTGTACTGTAGCCTACTATTCTTTCTCGTGCCATTGTACACATTCATACAGCATAATGTAGGTGAACATGAAAGCGTAGGTGCTAATGGTCATCAAATGACTCGATTTTGATTGGCGAGGAGACACGTCTGACATTTCAACCTCCAAATGGGAATCATCTATTTTGCACAGACCAGTTTTCATATTGACGAGTTTTGCTTGTTGTGATCAGTCAGGCCCAACCCGGGGAGGACCACGCTGCATGCCATCATCCCTTTCGATTTGATTTGATTTGTTGCTCATAGAGCGAAGTGATGGGAGAGACTCTTATCTTGGCCGAGCAGAAACAAGCCGTACCAAATAAGACACGTCGGACTATCTGTGCTGGCACACACAATGGGGATTAATTGATCCCCTAATACCACAGATAAATCAATTCCTTCCTTCCCCCTCGAGCTCTTCGGCCAATCGGAGGGCCTATCGTTCGATCAACATGGCGTCTCTGGCCAATAGGAGTGGGAGCAGGGGGTTGACTGACAGGAGCGCGGGGGTTGAGCCCTAAAGGAGGTTAGGGAGAGAGAGTCCATCAGAAAACCATTGGCAGCAGGACTGCAGCTGAGGGCTGTGGTGTGCAGTCAGATCCATAGACGGAAAGCCCTGTGTGTACACAGACACAGACGTGATGTTACACTGCAGAGGATGATTAATTATGTACTGTATATGCGTAGGTTTCATTATATATGCAGGATCAGAACCGAAACGAGAAGAGTAAAATGCGACTCATATTGTTGTATATCTAATACAGTAGCCAATATCAGCATCTCTGCTGTTGGGAAGAAGCCACTTAACTAAATGTTCATTTTTCAGAAAATAAATAAATAATAATAATCAGGAAATGAAAAAAGAAATACGTATATTTTGAAAACAAAGCAATACTGCCTCATCAAAGTTGGTGCTGTGACTTTTATATTGTCAACTTGCATGAGAGGGGGAGAGGTAGTGGAGTTAGCTGTTTTAGCAGACAGTTTGAGGGTCCAATGGAGTTAAGAGGTTTTGTCCAAAGTGCTTTTTAATACATTCCATTGGTTCAATATTTTTTTAACCATCACACAGACGTAAAGCGTGTTCAATAGCAACAAAATTACAGATTTGCTCGTACATACGTATGATGTAAATTCTCCATTCATTGTTAATGGCATAATTGTCAAAAAATCTAAAACCTAAAAAATGGAGTTAGGTATAGTTTCCTCCTGACAGCAACGATATGAAAATACATTCACTGCATAAAGTGCTCAAAATTCCTATGAATGGCACCTTCCAGATAGATGTATTATTTGTTGCGGCATCCCATACATTTTCTACGCACCCCTCCTTCCTCCTACTTCATCTGGCTTCACACACAACACAGCTTAAGACTCTGTGGTCAAGACATCAGCCATTTTCTCACAGTCACCCCATCTTATCTCCACCTTCGTTTGATCCATCTCCATTAGATTCTCCCTTACGGCCCACCATCACTCTCTCTCCCTCTCACTCCCTTTGTCTCTCTTCCCATCTCTCTCTCACCTCATCTCTTTCTTATCAGCACATTGGCATTTCTCTCTTTCCCACAAACATTGTTTTACTCATACAGCTCATATAATAACAGGCTAAAAATATGCCTTCTTTTTTCCTTTGGAGTATTGATTTTGCCCGTAGCATTGTCTATGGAGAGAGAGAGAGAGAGAGAGGAGAGAGGAGAGATGAAGTAGAAGAGACTAGAAAAATAATTATTGGGTGTCTGGTAATGCTCTCACCTTTCCTATTACTCAAACTAATTGCAGAGTACTATACTGTACTTATCTATAGAACATTTTTTCAATGTTTTTCCAATTTTAAAGCTAATTACTTCCAAGGAGATCTGTTTTGATCCATTCCACTTGTCTCCAGTTCAGGGAACCAAAACATGTTTACTTAGATTATGCATTTCATAAAACCCGGTAGAAATCAGACAAAACCATACCATTGCACATACGTTCCAGATATGTTTTGCAGGGAGAATGGTCGGCTCTTTTGGCACTGGTGTATAATGGGAATGGAGAGAGTTGATCAATAGGCTATTGATCGCAGCTGGCCAGAGTCTGGGGAATTGAGAGTGAGAATAGAAGGGAGTCAGGATGGGGGTTGGTGTTTCCAGGTTGAATTTTTAAAATGCTCTATTTCTGAGATGACAAATAGTCTATTTGAAGAGAGAGAGAGAGCATGAGAGAGACAAAGAAAATGAGAGAGAGAGAGAGACAGAGAGAGAGAGAGAGAGAGAGAGAGAGAGAGAGAGAGAGAGAGAGAGAGAGAGAGAGAGAGAGAGAGAGAGAGAGAGAGAGAGAGAGACTCATCCACCAGCAAGCTGTGTGCTCTGAACAGAGATCTGAGGATGCTCAGATTCCCACAAGTTATTTTTGGGGTGGGAGCTCTTGAACTACAAAGACAAAAGAGAGCAGCCGCTTCTTGGAGTACAGTAGTACACAGTCAAATCACAGTGTCCATTCAACTCTTAGAGTGTAACAGTACACCCAAGTCCAGGTTAAAGTAACTCTCCAGATTTTGGAGTGAGTTTTGGAGACGGTTCAGAGGGTTGGAACAAACCCTCTGAACCAGAGATGAATGTTTTAAATCCATTGTGAACAGTTCTCTGCAGGACAGTGATTTATATGCCTTGCATACAGGCGGATTATTATCAAACCTAAGCTCGGATGACTGACCCTCTCACTACACAGTCATATTATCCACAGAGACTGGGGGGTAGGGGGGCGTCTTGAAGAGCACAGCACATTATTCACCTTGTCTTGCAAGTGATAATTCAAATCTTTAACGCGGAATGCAGTGTCGACTGTCGAGAAGCTCTGTCTCGAATGACGTCATGCTTTACATTGTGCACCTGCATGCCTACAAACACGATAAACAGACCTCACTTGGCAGCATTAGTCCTTCTGGTAAGTCAGCTTTACTGCAGGCAAGCTGGGAAGCAGTTAGAGCCCCATGCACAGTCTGTAAACACCCCAGAGAGAGGAACCCATACCTCAGTAAAAATTCAGCTGTAAATAATGTATTGAATGCAAACTTAAGGTCCACGGGGAGAACTGGATGGGCTCATTATGCTTTAAGTTTGTTGCCCTTTCACGTGGTCTATGCAGTTCTCAGCCATCGACTCAAGCCGCCCTCTCTCTTTTGAAGTAAAGATGCTTTTACCTGCGGATATTGTTATGGATATAAATATTGTTTTATTCTCTGTACATTGCCTAGAGGTTTCACTGCTGTTAACCTGTTCTCCCCACCCACATGCACTAGTCTGCACCCGGTTGGCGTGTGTGTGTGTGTGTGTGTGTGTGTGTGTGTGTGTGTGTGTGTGTGTGTGTGTGTGTGTGTGTGTGTGTGTGGGTGTGTGTGCGTGCATGCGTGCGTGCGTGCGCGCGTGCGCGTGTGTGTGTGTGTGTGTGTGTGTGTGTGTGTGTGTGTGTGTGTGTGTGTGTGTGTGTGTGTGTGTGTGTGTGTGTGTGTGTGTGTGTGTGTGTGTGTGTGTGTGTGTGTGTGTGTGTGTGTGCGTGCGTGTGCCTGTGTGTGTGCCTGTGTGTGTGTGTGTGTGTTATTTGGGCAGAGAGCCGAGGCGAGTATGTGGCCTATAGCTCTGTGTGCCCTGTTAATGTGGTGAGGCGGTATCCATTGATCTCCAAGCAGGATGTCAAACATTTTAGCGTTGATCACGTCCTTGTTATTGCCTTGCACAGCCAGGCTGTTAATGCATTAAAAATCATTTGTCCCTATCTTTCCAAACTTATCTCACCCTACTTCCCCGAGCAACACAAGAATACCCCTCCAGCATGTCGTACACACCACGCCTGCCCCCCTTCCTCCACACTCTGTTTCTAACCATGTCCTTCCATCCCCTCCGTCTCAATCAATCTTTACGACACCCGGTTGCATCTCCCTAATGTTTCCGGACTTGACCGTATCCCTGCTCAAAAATTCTTAATTAAGCCCATTCTGTATGTTTACTGTTGGGTAAATTACAATCTGACAGGGCTAATAAAACAACATCGCCAACAGGGAGATGAAGACTACCATGTTCTATGACCCTAAGCCTCTATATCTACACCTCTCTACCTTATCTCCCTCCATCCCTACATGTTCATATCTCCCCATTTTCTACCTCACAGGACTGGGAAAGGTTAGGGAGGGGATAAAGGAGTGAACCGGTGGCAGGGCACCATTTGGCTGGGGTCTTCCATTAATTTACTCTATGTCACTTTTATGTCACAAGTGCCCGTGTGTCATTAGAGTGACATATCTTGATAATACCACACAGCCCAGTCTCTTCTCATCTCTGATTATTAAGATTCATGAGCCTCCCTGCCTGCGTGTCAACTCTTACAGACATGAGTCATATATCTATGTTCACATCAGCATCTTTCTTAATTTAGCTATTGACTTGTGCAGCGTCCACAGATTCTGGAATCCATAGCCACACAGTCTGCATTATATCTCTGTTTCTGTACAGTTTGGTCCAGTTCACTTCTGAGCTGCAGTGGATTGTGTTATGCTAAAAGCATGATGGAGAGGGAGGGAGCGCATGTCTTATGGATCTGATCTACTGTTTGGATAGGCCCTGCAGAATGTGGAACATATAGTGGACGCTTCATGTCTATTGACGTTAACGGATTTAAAAGCATGGCGGTTTTGGCAAGAATTGGTCCAGCACCGCAATTATACAGCCCTGTTCCCTGTAATGTAGACAATATTCTGAGAACTGCAGGGAACTAATGCATAAACATAATGATTAACTTTCAGACAGATACATTTATCATTTATAACCGATTTCACTTGAACAGCAACAAATGAAGGAAAAGCAACAGATAGAGATGTTTAATCATCCCCAATATAACCAAATATTATGTAATAGATGTTGTGGAACCTTCATGCCATTCAGACACTGTACTACAGACCGCTAGTGTTTTTATTGTATGATGTTCTTATAATGTTTGTATGTATTGCATGAAAGCATATAGACATAGACATCTAAATAGCAAACGCTGGCTGCTCAACAGAACACGGAAGGACATGAGAGAAGTAAACTTCATTAACAGTGTTGGAATAACTGAAATAGCTGATCTACAAACTCATGTATGGCCTTGTAGTGTATGTTTTAGTAATTTTTTAACCTTTTTGGAAAGAATGTTGAATTTAATCCTTTTGGCAATATAATGGCATGCCCAAAATGGGGATGCCAAATTGAAAGTGCATGAAAGTTATGATTTTGTGCAATGTTTTGGACTACCTCATGCTCACAAATTGCCAATATTACCAACACATTCTTTTTTGGACAATCAACTCATCAGACGAAAAGAAAAAATCACACCTGTGTGAACTGAGTGGTGCAACTCCCCTCTCCCCTCTCCCCCTGCCTCTCTCTCTCTCTCTCTCTCTCTCTCTCTCTGTAATTAGCACTAGGCAACAGTGCAACGCTATCTCTCTCTCTCTGTTTCTGGCACAAAAGCGCCACTTTTGCCCCTACTGGTACTCAGCCACACACATATAGCCACACACAGGTTAACATGGACATTGCTGTTCCTTGGAGTGGTTGCACCACTCAAAAATGTATCAGAGTTTTCTACTTTGCGAGCTTTGAATCTCTCCTTTTTACTTTTAGGCGGGTAAAAATATGGTTTGACCCTAAAAAAATTGCAACAAAAGGTTTCTCAACATTCTTTTGTAGTATTAGGTGTCCTTAATAACATACTAAAAGTTTACCAAAGTTTGACCACCCGAAAGGTGTTATTTTCAAGATGGCCGCCGCCAGTTCTTAAAATACCATTACTCCTCCATTATTCATCCTAGAAAAATAATTTTGGTGTCTAACCCTATGTTTTGGTTATCTAGGAATCCAATTAGCATATATAAATTATATAAAAGTACAATGATATATTAAAGCAATTGTTTATAAGGTTATAACAGTGTAATAGGACATTTCCCTTTTCTATAATGCCGTACTGCTGTATAGGTGAATTCATCACCTATACACAATTCACATTCTGTTGAAGCTTCCAGGAGATTTATTTTGATACCATAACAATAAGGAATATATTCATTATTACTGGGTGGTACTGTCATGTGACATTTGTAAAAGCATGGCTGCCAAGTGATAGACTGCATGGGAATATTACACAAATCATGGAATAAATTTACAGAGAAATGTCTGCCCTTTTTTTTGTAAAGGTGTCTGGCAATAATAATAATTAAAAAAAGTCCCCTATAAGGGTAGTGGTTCCCAAACTGTGGGCCGGGACAAACATTGTGAAAATAGGCAATCTATAAAAGCTCACAATGCTGAGTGTCTTTGCAGCAAACACACTCAGTCAGTAGAACCAAATGGCCACTTGTCTGGTCTATGGGGAAGATGGACTCCTCAGTGGGGATACAGTGGAGAGAAATGGCCCCTCATGTGCCTAGAGCAGGGGTGTCGAACTCAACTTGGGGCGAGGGCCGCATTGGTCAAAAGGTCACTTGATGGGGGCCACAACCAGTTGCGGACGCACGCTTGATGTCTCAGTCAGTCACTGCTATAATATCTATCTATCTATCTATCTATCTATCTATCTATCTATCTATCTATCTATCTATCTATCTATCTATCTATCTATCTATCTATCTATCTATCTATCTATCTATCTATCTATGCTATGCTATGCTATGCTATGCTATGCTATGCTATGCTATGCTATGCTCAGACCCAGCCAGCCAGCCAGCAAGCCACACACATAGTGCTCAGACCCAGCCAGCCAGCCAGCCACACACATAGTGCTCAGACCCAGCCAGCAAGCCACACACATAGTGCTCAGACCCAGCCAGCCACACACATAGCTCCGTAAGGGAGTGGTTGCACCACTCAAGAAATCTTCAAAAAACTGAAGAGGCTACTGGAGATTGGAGAACCTGATTTGGACATGATCTGATGCAGGACAATATTATGTCACTATGACAGAAAGAGAAGATGGGTCTGGCCACATTCATTCACCCCATAATCTCAGTGGAAATTGGGGAATATGTTGACAATAGTCGACAGCTCTGCCGATTAATAATCGATTAATTGAACCCACCCCCCATATTAATCAATATCACAACATGGAGGTCTTAGAACTACCACCACAGGGACAGACAAGCCCCAATCTCTCAAGCTCTCAAGTGCCCCATAGCTTTAATGGGACATGTACTGTATGAGCCACCTCGGACACGCATAGAGGAGAAGACCATGAGGGTCTTCTTAACTTTGCTCTTCTGTGCTCCAAGTCCCCAGGGAGAAATCCAGTGACCCCCCACTCCCCATACTCCCCTGTACCCACCTGAGGGGAACCCTAGGCCCACTAAACTCTAGACCGGACCCCCCTTTACCTTCTCACCCAACCCCACCTATCATACTCCCCTCTGCACCCGGTAGAGACTTAGGTTCTGACTACTCTGCACTAAGAGTAAGTAGAGCGTCGCAGTCCCGCCCCCTCGAGAGAGACGGAGAAGAAATCACCGTTCATTTTCCTCATAGACTTTTCAAAAAGTATTTATTTAAAGACGTTTACGCCGCGCCGGCCGCGGACAAAGCCAACTCTTGTCGTGACAAATCATGACAATATACACAATGTTTTGGGCCAAACAAAGAATTAGAAAGTAGAAAAAAACAGCAGATTACAACACTTTTCTTCTTTGTAATTATTTGTTTGGTCCAAAATATTGTGTTTGTTGTCATGATTTGTCACGACAAGAGTTGGCTTTGTACGACGCTTATAATGTCTTTCAATAAATACGTTTCGAAATGTCTATGGGAAAAATGCATTGGGAATTATTTCCTGGGCCTGGCGTCGTCATGAAAGGGGGCGGGACTGCGACGCTCTATAATGCAAGAAATTAGTTTTGGGTGGGGTGTATAATGATTATTTACAGTAGTTTGAGTCAAAGTTTATCCACCAAGCTATCCAAAACGTTTCAATATTGCAATCATGTAGGCTATTATCTATCAACTGACAATATTCTCTGCCACAACCTTCTGAATTACTGAAAATTGTGACTATTAGTTTTGTTGTGTTTTGAGGATATCTTGAAACCTTATTCCAAAAAATATATAAATATTCAGACATTTATTAAATATTTAGTTTAGTTAACTTGAAACTGGTGACTATTTCAGAGGGTTTTAACAGAGTCACAAACACAATATTGGATTTCACAATTATCTAATTGTATCTCTGCAATTTGAACAAGTTCAATGGACTCCTAGACCCCAAAAACATAGGGTTAGACAAAAAAAGTACTTGTCTAGGATGAATAATGAAGGAGTTAGGCTATTTTAATGGTTTTTAGGCCATCTTGGACGCCATCTTGAAAACACTTTGGTAAACTTTTAGTATGTTATTAGGGACACCTAATACTATAAAAAACAGTTGAGAAACCTTTTGTTGCAATTATTTTGGGGTAAGGTGCTTTTTTTTCATAGATTTAATCGCCTATTTTTACTGCAACTATAATTACCCTCAGGGAATGCAATAAAGAATACCTTCACACTAAACCAAACACAAACTATAAATTGCAGATCCAGAACATTGTATTTACTTGTCTAATGATAAAATAGGCCAATAAAACTTATCGAAAACCAGAACACAGATTTTAGGGCATAAGGATGATGACACTCAAAGCCTGAACTATATGAGGCATTTCCAAAAAGCTGATAGCGCCATATAACAATCAAGTCCTGTCCTGTGAAATTGTGTGTGTGTGTGTGTGTGTGTGTGTGTGTGTGTGTGTGTGTGTGTGTGTGTGTGTGTGTGTGTGTGTGTGTGTGTGTGTGTGTGTGTGTGTGTGTGCGTGTGTGCGTGTGTGTGTGTGCGTGCGTGCGTGTGTGTCACACACGATCATGGAGGTGAGAAAGAGAGCATGGGTGAAGAATTGTTGGTGTACACGTCTGTGCATGTGCACGTGTGACAATGTACGTGTTGCAGGGTTTGTACGATGCGCCATGCTGTCTGACAGCAGCAATGCCCGTTGGGAAAGCACTACTGTATCTTCCACTTGGCTAAACATATACCTCACATCAGAGGTGTAACAAATCCATTCCTGTCTGCCAGAAGCTTTACAGGCTCCCTGCCTGTGAACAACACATCTTCAGTTTTTCCACACTTCAGACCTGATGTGTGTGTGTGTGTGTGTGTGTGTGTGTGTGTGTATACACACACGTGTGTGTGCGTGCGTGCAGTGCCGTGCACTCACACATGTGTACATGTGAATGTACAGTATGCGTATATATGCAACACAGTAAGTACACTGTGTGTGTGTGTGTGTGTGTGTGTGTGTGTGTGTGTGTGTGTGTGTGTGCGCGTGTGTGTGTTTATCTGTCACACTGGCTACGATCCACTCAGATGTACTGCAGCTTTACACAAAGGTGTGTGGCGACTATGAGGTGAGAGAATGGGATTGATAGAGAATGTGTCATCGAATCTGTGTGTGTGTGTGTGGACTGCATGTGTGTCTTATGTGTGCGCGTGTGCTTACATTCGTGAGTGTATGTTTATATGTGAAGGGTGTGTGTATGTGTGTGTGTCTCATTGGCGTCTTTAGAGTGGTTAATCAGAGGAGAGGTTGTGGAGAGCGTCAAAGTGTCAGGGTGGCTCTGCTGAAGAGTCCTCAAACCCTCTCGCTGTGTGTTGACACCTCTTAACCTTGGTCTATCATCTCTCGCACTCGCCGGCTTCCTTTCTATTGACACTCGCCACCCTGTAGCTCTCCAAAGACCCGAAGAGAATCCACTACCGTCATTGTTAGTACGGGGACAGCAGCATTGACGCCTATATTGAAGCCTGGAGAGGATGATGTAACAGTAACATATATGGAAATATAGATTATGGTGAGGGCAGGTGAGGTGTGATTATTATTTTATTCACTATTAGTATGGGTGGATGAATTGATCGAAGATAAAACACAGGAAAGGATTATGGATGTTACATGAAGGATATGGGTTATTTGCCACGGGTGGATGAAGTAGTTTGAAGGACAAAATGAATGGATAATAAACTATTTTGGGACAACACCACACATGGTAAAAGGCTCAGCAGAGACTATAGCCTGGCTGCAGTATTATTTCAGGCTCTGCCTTATGTACACTTTATCATACCTGTTTGTTTTGTTTGTTTATAGTACAGCATGTGATAAGTATAGATATCTCTACTTTAATTATTTAGTCTGGAGAGTGCACGTTGTTGAACACAATACATACACATGACATGAGCAAGTGCAAATACTGTATGCCGGATTTAGCGAAAGTTACTTTCCATCCAGTCAGGGATGGATTAACCCCCATGAGGGCCCCTGGGCCAGTCATTTTTGCAGGGCCCCCATAGCGCGCGTGTATGCGTGTTTTTATCATCATCATGTTTTTGACCTAAATTTAACTAAATCAATGGCCAATGAAGGGCCCCAGGAGCCCTTTTCAGGGCGTCAAACCTAGTACTGCGTGGTCCAATTTCCCCGAAGGGCCCCTGAGAGCCAAGGGCCCCTGGGCCACGGCCCCACTGGCCCAATGGCTAATTTGTCCCTGCATCCGGTAGTTCCCAAAACAAGAAGAAACACATTTGTGTTATTTTTGACACGTTTCTTTACTGTTTTATTTTTTCACTCTCTATAACCCCCACCCTTTTCCTTTCTGAATACTACAGATAGAGAATAACAAAAATGAATTTCACCCACTTCTTTACACCTTTTAAACCTATGCATGATGTGACAATAACCTGTAAGATTAGGCCATATGGACAGCCATATAGGAGCGGCCTGTTGTATCGGTTGAGAGGCCCACATTTGGCAAAGTGGCATGCCACTTTTCAAAATGGTATACCACTTTTTGTGGAGTGGCATGCCAAAGACCACTTTTGAAGCTCGCCCTACCTCCACATTTGAGCGTTCACCAACAACACTGTACATGCTACTGTAAATGCACAAAATCTCTGTCCATCTGTCTATCTGATGTGCATCTGTAATCTCGAGAACCGAACAACAGGCCGACTTCAAACTCGGCACGCCAAGGACCCGAGGGAGTGCAGTGTTGATCGGTCAGGCAGGTTGGTCGGACAGGCAGTTGTCCAGAACTGCCGATTGGCCCATATATGGCCAATAGGCATGCATTTTCAACTTGCCTCGTTCTTCACTAAAATCATTCCCGAGTAGACTGGTTTGTAGTAAAGTGGATACAAGTCTCACATCACAGGGTCCAAACCAGGGAGGGGATAGTCACGTGCCCCAGCATGGCACTGGTCCAATTGGCCCGGTTCATAATCAAACCTTGCTCCAAAGAGAGTCCAAATGGATGGTTCCATTTGTACACTCTTAGTTAACCACTTGAACCCTAGAGTCCCTATTCTGGGGTGAACAACTTGCCATGTCGTAGCTTGGCAAGTTGTGAGCATATAGACTAAATTAATGCTGAGGATTTTACTGTGTAAAAACAACAAAACAAAATTAAGAACAATAAAATAGTTTGATGGATGGCTGGATGGATGGATGGATATGGATCGAGTTGGGTGGGTGGGTTGATGGATGGATGAGTGATGTAGGCTATGGAAGGAAGGACAGGTGAGTGAGTGGGTAGATGGATGATGAATGGATGGATGAATGTCAAATATGACAATAGACAAGTTGGTAGAACAACTAATTGATCAACAAACTTGCAAATGTGTAAATTTGTCTCTCTCTTTCTTTCCTAAAACCAGGAAGTGTAAGGATCACTGTCCACCACTGTCACTGGCTAGTGTAAGTGGGGTCAGGGGTTTGGGGTCAACTGAGAAGAGGTCAAAGGTCACAGAGCAGTGGGTCTTGTTAAAATACCTTTTAGCCTCCTTCAGGGATGTTATGTAATGGCTCTGGGAATAGGTTGGGCTGGAGGGTGAGGTTTTGTTGGTGGATGCTAAATGATATATGTTCTCTGCTTTATGCCAGATGTATATTTATTGCCCTTTTTAAACATCAGGATGTAAAGTAAGTGCTAGAAGGTCAAAAAGGGTCAGGCTTAATGTTTGTGTATCATCTTCATTGTCCAATGTTATTGTGTGTAAGAAAAGGTAGCATCATCAAGAAATATATTTTAATTTCCAGGATATACATGTGGCTATATGATACGCCACCAAAATGTTTTACACAAAGAAAGAACCTTCAAAAGGTTATACAGTATAGGGAACCTTTTCTTTTTTTTACTCTGAGATGGGAGTAAAGGTTTACTCTCTTTAGGAACTGGGTTTGTCAATATATTGGGAACATTTTAATATCAATACAATCCGTGCCCTGTCTTCAATCTTAATCTTTAATATGGTAATAATAAGCATATTAATTTTCATAAGTTTCACTCAATAGCTTTGGAATGAGCGATGGTGCCCCCTTTTTAAGCTGAAAATATCCATCTCTCTCCTCTTTGTCGTCATTGATCACTCCATAGCGCCATGCAGTCTCCCTCGCCCTCTTCCAGTCTCTCTCTTTCTCTCTCTCTCTCGCCTGCCTTCTGTCTTTATTCTCACACTGTAAAATCTGTTCTTATTCCCCGCTCCAGCACACTAACCGTGTGCACTACCTTTTATCAGTCCAGAGCTGTTAAATTAATAAATTGATATTGACGAGCTATCAGCCGGGGGATAAATTATTTGGGAGCAGAAGGCTAGGGTCACGTGACTTTTAGTACCCACGATTCTGTAATTATTCCCCACGAGAAGCATGGTGGTGTGGTGGTGCATTGCCCATCCCCCCCCCCCCCCTATGGAAGTGAACACACACACACACACGCACACACGCACACACGCACACACGCGCACGCGCACACACACACACACACACACACACACACACACACACACACACACACACACACACACACACACACACACACACACACACACACACACACACACACACACACACACACACACACACACACACGACTATAAATAACCACACATACAGTGGATTATATGGTGGCCATGGGAATAGCCATGATCATTACTGCTATCATAACCGTCATGATACAGGGAGTTAGCTAGCTAGAGATTCATTTTTACCATCACAATTTACACAAAACCAAAGTGGATATACCTAGGAAACGTGTGCACCAGTGTGTGGCCGTTGGACACATGCAGTGCGTATGGAATGTATAGAGACGATGTAAGCGCTGAATGCAAATTACACAATATTGACCACCGCGTTGCCTTGAGCATGTAGGACAGGCTATACCTGCAGAGGTGCAATGCAAAATGGTGGAAAGAGGGCTTATATTATGCAGCTCGTTTGGTCCACCCTCCGTAGTAAATGCAAATGAGTTGCTATACAAACCGGGAGGGAGGTATACAAGGCTGCGGATGAAGGGATGTAAGCGTGTCAGAGTGCCAATCATGGAAGTGCTCTTGTTGCCCTGCGGCCATCGCTGACCTCTTGACCCTGGCCATGGCCTAAAGGTCAGAGGTCACAAACAAGGGTCAGCAGGGATCACTGCAGGCACTGGTCAGAGAACATCACCATGGCAACACCTCTCGTCGGGAGGAGAGGAGGGGTCCTCCATAGTCCTGCTCTAATGTTGCATACACGCGCATCACATCTGTGCCATTTTATGAGTGAAGTTTGCCCCTATTGGCTTAGAATATACTAGCACGCAGCTCAGCTGAATGAGTCGTGGGCAGCTGCATTTATCCACAGTTATTTGCTTGAAGCCTTAGTGTGAGCACATGAGCAGCAACAGCAAAGTACATATCTAGAGATAATAATGAATATCCTATTAAGACCATGATCTGACTATACCTATCCTCAGTGTTTTGTAGGCCCTACATTTGTTGCATGTGTACAATTAGAAATGGATAAATTTACACTGAGGATTAGAGATTTAGCAATGTTGGTCCATGCCCTATAACCCTATTTATTTAATTCAGTTAGCTTGTGAAATAACTACAGAATACTACAGAGCAGAGCTCTACCCTATGAGCTCTCACAAGCTTGTATAATTCAGACAGAAACATATATCAACAATAAACACATACCTTCATAAAAATCCTGCCTATAAGCATAATTGCATATAGGCACTATAGGCAGGCCTTGGTGCTCCTGTCCCTAAAGGGGGAGGGGGGGTTAACGTCACGCTGAGAATATTTGCAGGCAACGTGCGACATCTAGTGGTTGGATTCGACCTCTTCTAGGCAGCGCCGCTGTGTGGTTCGGGACGGGCTCTTCTTTTTGCAGAAAGGGGGGGAAATCGCTCGGTCTGCCTTTGTCTCCGGGGAGCTTCGGTCGATGCTTCGTCCTACCATATGTCTGAGCGCAGCTGCCAATCAACAGGTCAACGCGACCCCGGGGAGGTAGAGACTAGTGGGGAGAGATCAAACAGCGGACCTCGGGGATGACAGATGCAGATGAAAAGAAAGGCAATAAAACATTGCTTCAAAGATGGCAACGGTGCACTGGGAGGCAAATTATTGTTAACAGTAATCTGCAGAATAGAGCCTCGCATTCATGATGATCGATTGACTATTATGGAGCCTTTGAAGCTGAGGCAACGAGGCTATTGTTCATGATGGGACACAACTAAACACAAAAAAGCAGCTGCTTTTGGTTCATCATTGGTGTGCTACTCTTCTAAGGTGCTACTACTTAAGGTTTAATTGGTCTACTATTTTAGTCTGTGCGACCAAAGGCGTTCTAATCGTCTTGTAATTTTCGACCGAGTCACCACATCTAGCTTATAGTTCATATAGAAGCAGCTGCAGAATTTCAATAATCTACCAAATAAAAGCTACTGTGGCGCGCGCGCGTGTGTTGTGTGTGTGCGTGCGCGTGTATGCTACATACAGTAGGACTACACCAACCCCCCCCCCCCACACACACACACACACACACAGTGTGAAAAGATATATTAGTAGGTTATGTTTGTGCGTGCGCGTGCGAGTGTGTGCAGGCAGCAATCTAACCAAATTAAAGCCTTAAAGCTGCATGCGAATTGAAGAGGATTTGAAGCAGAGAGCAATTCATGGTTATTTAGCAACTTATATCTCCAATTAGCTGTTGACATTGAAAAGGGAGAATTGTTTATCAAAAAATAATGATGTGGATTCGCAATTGCCCTAATGAGCATAATGAACAGTTTTTAATTGATCCTCCATTTGTCCCCCAGACGGTTACTTTGAAATTATTTTGATTTCAAATATTGCCCTATACTCAAGTGTTTTCTTCTTTTTAACCTTTTTGGCTCATGTTTGAGTGTCTTTCATTCATTCCTATACACTACCGTTATTTAAATGGACAACAAGTGTCTGTAAAGGGTTAGCAACCCATCAATCAATTAATCAATTACTGTCGCACAAATCCATCACAGTACACAAAAGGACATGCATAAGCAGAGCATGAATACATGAGGAATATATAGAAAAATAGAATATTATTACCGTACAAAAACACAAAACATGATCTTTTGGAAATTATCACTGCCCTTCTCAAATTATCGTCTATTGTATTAGTTTATATAGTATTTGATTAATATTACTTTTTTCTGGGTGTGTCATCACTACAAAGAATTGTGTTCAATTAAATAAATACAAATTTGAACTCTAGAAACAATTGTGCATTACAGATATAGATTAATATAATACATTTTATTTAATCATATAGTTTAAAGATTATCACTCAAACAAAGCAAAATAATAATGATACAAGACCACTTTCACATTCTCACTTTCACTTTCTCACATCACACAAACGTGACAAACCATTATACACAGAACATACAGGCTACAGAACTCATAAGAAAGTGGTCATGTTTACAATGGAAATTGGGGGCTCGCCGGCTTGGAGAGGTCAAGAGATATCCTTTCGGCCCAGGCCGTAGCGTAACGGTCTGGGCACCGGACTGGTGATCCAGTCGCGGTGTGCCGCGGGTTCGACTCCCGGACCCGACACGGCCTTTACCGCATGTCATCCCCCCATCTCTCTCCCGTTTCCTGTCAGCCTACTGTCTGTCCCTTAAAAAATCAATAAAGGCGTAAGCCGCAAAAAAATATCTTAAAAAAAAAAAAAAAAAGAGATATCCTTTCCCTCCACTTATATGTACATACTGGACATAATTAGTCCTGGTCTTTTGACGGATGAAAGGCTGTCAAGTGGCACTGAGTCCTGCCTGCCTGCGTTGATGAAACACAGATTTAGAGGCGAAGTTGTGACACATACTGTTCTTCCACTTTTTTATCCTGTTTGATCAAATTGGAATCATGGTTAGACAATTAATGTATATGAAATCAAAATCACTGATAATTTTTTTTTTTTTCCTTTTACAGTGACCAATGTTAATCACCCGAGTCACAATAACTATATAAACTACTCTTCAGACACATTGAATCAATGGCCTTTGTCCTTAGTATGGCATGGCATGTCTAAAAAACTAAGAACTGAAGATCAAGGTTTTTTGATTGATTGATTGAAATATTTAACAGTTTGCAGAATTACAGTACATTTCAAGCACAACTCAATACAAAGACTGTTAACTGTGAGTGGACGACCCAATAAAGCATTACACTTGTTTACAAGAGGGTCCACCTTGTTCAATTAATCAAAATGGTGAAAAGGTGAAGGACTTGAACACCAGTAGACAGTTATACATTTCAGAGCTATATAAGGCACTTATGATGGTCTTTTTACAGAATCGTTTGTTGGGTTTTGGGTTGAGCATAATATTATTTTTCTATTAATATTAAAGTCTCTGTCTAATTCCTGACTCCTTCACCTCTTCAGTTCCCCTCTGATGCCAAAATGGCCATGGCGATGAGTCCAGTGTAGGACTACACCAAGGCTGATCTCTGATGATGGTGTAGCAGTGGTCGCCGTGGTGACCTCCCCTCCCCCTCATCTCCAATTTCATGCTATTCTTTCACTTTCCTCTCTTCATTATCTTCAGCTGACCTTTGTATCCTGCTGCCTCTTCCCCTGGTATCCTCGAGTCAATCCCCACCTCTTTGGGTTTGGGATCTGGCTAGTTGTTTACTGTCTGGGGGCCACTATTGGCCACTATTGAAAGTGTTCTTACCATCTCTTGTCTGGTTTGGTCATACAACCGCTCAAGACAAATCAAAGCTGGAAAGAGTAGTACGTCGCGCATCAAAAAACATTGGATGTAGCCTCCCTACACTTTCCTCACTCTATTCCACCAGAATAATTAGGAAGGCAAACAAAATCATTGCAGACAACTCCCATCCTGCACATTACCTCTTCAATCTCCTCCCATCAGGCAGGAGATATAGAAGTATCAAGAGCTCAACATCTCGCTTCAGAGATAGCACTTACCCCATAGCCATTAGCCATCTGAACTCGTAGAAATATGCATATAGCACACATAGAAATATGCATATAGCACTTTAAAAAACTGAATGTAATTTCCTATGCTGCTGGTTATTGTATTGTATTGTCCTTCTTGTGTGTGTATCTATGGTCGTCTGTATATGTTGAGTATGAACCAAGACAAATTCCTATCAACTTGTTGACATGGCAAATAAATTATTGAATCTTGAATCTTGAATCTGAACGAACTGCACCGTTGTTCGACTTTCCACCAGTCCCTCTTTGGAACTCTTGACTCCTTTATTGATGATAGTGAAGTCAATAGTGAAGCTCAGTCCCAGCCTTACCCAGGCGCTATTGCTGCTGTTGCTGCTACTTCTGTCCACCATCTCTGAGTTTAAAAGTCAGTCCTAAAATTATTTCCACAAGTCTGTGTCTACAGTGTCACAGTATTGTCTTACAAAGTGTACTAGCCTACTTCAGAAAAGGTGTGTGATTCAATACTCCTCTCTGCCTCTTTTGCAGAAGACTTACAGGGAACAGGATCAAGTTTACAGACAAAGATGAGTTTCTCAATGACCCTCACCAGAAAATAGCCTACAACCTCATGTGGAAAATTGTGTTTATTTTATGTTGCAGAGAACCTTTGATTAAATGTTACTGTTTCCTTACTGCCTTACTCTTTGGATCAAAACCTTCCTTTATCATTATTTCTGCGATTTATATGATACGAAGGACTTTTCTTACCGTTGTGAAGAGAAGACTGTGTTCATATACGACAGTGGATCCTTCCCTCACAAAAGTAGGCAAAGGGAACACAGCAGCATCTTAAGGTAGGCCTACGAGGTATTTTTTTTAATTTAACCTATAAGCAAATATCTCCAAATATAAATAACACATTAATATTTAAGAAGTGTGTTCAAGGGGTGGGTCATGGGTGCTATTGCACCAAAGGCCGTTAGGTGGCAGCGTTATCCTGTAGAAGTGGTTTTGACAGCGCTGGACTGGTTTGTCCAAGTTTTGAGTCTCAACCATAGACTGTAAAAAGGTCTCAACTCAACTTACACAAAACAGCCTAACAGCCTATTTTACCCATGGGAGTGAAGGTATTGTGCCGAAATGAATAGCCACAAGGCAACTTGGCGGTCCTGTCCTCTTATGAGTGAGCCAAAAGATCGTGCTCCCTTTACTCTTATAATTACTTTACTTTACTCCAAAATACCATGTCTATTTCCATGCCATTGAAAGGTTTTACCCTTTTTCATTTTTTTAAGTGGACCAAAAGTATTCACTTCACACAATTTAACATTTTGATCTCTCCATTCTGTTTATAGTTCAACTTCAAATAAGGAGCAAACATTCTTATAGCTTTAGGCTTTCTATAACCATCTCTATAGTTTGAATTTCTGTCTGAAACAACTGTGTATTACGTTTATTTATTTCAACGTCTTGAATTAGATTTGACTCTTTCTTTTCTTTCCATCTTAGATCTTGGCCAATATGTTCAATTTTAATATTTCATAACCTGCAGATTTAGTTGTCTGACTCGTCATCCTCGTTCTTTTGTTAACTATATCTACCTGTATGAATATTATGAATTATGATGAAGGAATGTATAACTTTCATTTACAATTTGAATTATTATGGTGGATCCATATTACATGACTGTCATATAATATGGTCATATTATATGACAGTCATGTTATGTAACAGGGCTATAGTCAACCCATGTGATCAAATGTTATTCTGAACAAGCCCCTAGGCTATATCTAGACAAGATAGGCCTACATAAATTATATACCTTATCACCTTTCATAAATGTGATTTGAGTAAATTGCAATTCATTCATTCTGAAAAGGAATTAAATTGAAAGGGAATTAAACAAGCAGAACATATTGGCCTCTTGTGATTAAATAAGAATACAATTGGAAATATAAAGGCACAGTAGTCATGTGTGGGATGGACATTATGATTGTATTGGATCTGTAACCATATTTTGTAGCCTAGATATTTTATTGTATAACAGTAGACTACAAGTAAGACGCGCAAACGCGTGAAGCGAACGCAGCTCGTAAATTGCAATAACAACAATTAGAATAAATTACGTACTTTTTTTTTCTTTTTAGTTAGTAATTTTTTTAAGTTTTCTACTGTGTGTGTGTGTGTGTGTGTGTGTGTGTGTGTGTGTGTGTGTGTGTGTGTGTGTGTGTGTGTGTGTGTGTGTGTGTGTGTGTGTGTGTGTGTGTGTGTGTGTGTGTGTGTGTGCTACAGCTGCGCCCTCTGGTGGCGGGCGGGTGGTGTCACAGCGGGACAGACACACAGACAGACACACAGACAGACAGACAGACACGATCTGCAGGGTCTCATAGTTAGTGCTCATTGCATTCGCAATCATTGCGTTCGCAATCAATGCGTTCGCAATCACTGCGTTCGCAATAAGCCTACAGGTAGGACTATAGGCCACTGTACGTAACATAGCTTACATTCGTAGATATCATTTATAATAAATGTACACCTTGTATAACGATGTAAATGTTGTAGTAATTTGGTCTGGTTATGAAAAATGATTGTAAACATAGCCGGATAGCCCATAGTTCTTAATTTAACCTTATATAACCTTGACATAGTCACTCAGTTAATGTAAAGGATTCCATGTTGATAGATGAAAGTCATAAAACTAAAGGAAACTGGTTTAAATTTGCCCTTCATCTCAACATAACATTAAAATAGAACCACTGTGGTATTATGGCATGATATGGCATTGTAATTTGTTCAATTGATTTTATGCATCAATGAGGCTGTCTCTGGTACTACAGTACACAAGAAGGACTTTGGGAAAAGCAGGACTGGATCCACAGATGGAGTTTTATAGTAACTTGCCTTTAATACACATTACCCAGAGTTATAAAAGTGAAATATGGCATGATGTTCAGAGGACCTAAGCAGGATTTTTGGAGGTGTATTATATTTGATATAGCATTAAATTCCCTGGTCTGTTTTAATGTCACTGTGAAAGAGACAAAGCATCGACGCTCGCATCTTACGGTTAGAGGTATAACGTGGAACAGATTTTTTTGTTCGGACGGGAGTTTCAAGGACCATGCGAGCCACTCCACTTGGCACACCATGATTACGTTTTACTGGCAATCCCTGCCTTTATCCCAATACGCATTTGTAATAGCTCGATACCATTAAACCGAAACAGAGTGAGCATTGAAATACTTCAGCGGGTGTCATAAATTGTGGATACCGAGGCCTTATTTTGGAAAGGCGACCTGTCTCTTAGTGGATTTAAAAAAGTTGTACTGTAACTTTAAAAGACGCTTTGGCACGCCTACTTTCCGTGCATGTCTCTGCGATTGGCGGCCGTTAGCCGTCCAACAAACAGAGCGCCGCGTCTCATTGGTAAAGCACCAGCCACCGTCTGCGGCTCTCGCGGTACTGCTGTACGAAGATGGCGGCCGAACTGGTGGAAGCGATGGCAAGTAGAGCTCTGCTGGCCCCGGGTTGATGAGAGAGGGATGCGGGAGGGTACAAACGAGTCGGTTTTTGCCATTATTGTGACGCGGGGGGTTCCTTGAATCTGGCCCACGGTTATAACCGGTGTAATTGTGTACCGCTTAAGTCTATGAAAAATAAATGAGGTAGCCTGTCCTGCTAGCTTTGTGCTAACTAATGTTAGCTGGTAGTACTCTGGGTAAGCTAGCTTCACGCTGGCTAGAAGGAAGAGAGAGAGAGAGAGACGGACAGACAGACATACAGATCAGACAGACATACATACAGGAGAAATGAATGATGGGCAGTAAAAACACTCGGCTGGCTTGCTACTAACATGCTGCCGGCATTTGAACTGTCCAGCGCCCTTTCGGCTGTCTTTGCTGTGCTCATTGTAAGCGAGCTAATTCATGCAACTAGCTGTCAATTTAATGTTATGGATTGACAGTTCAATCCATACAGGTCTAGGCTGTCGTAATGGTATAGATGACCAAGAGAAAGCCGTGTAGAAGCGTTACTTTGCGCCCTTTGCTAACAACACGAGCTGGGAAAGACCAAAATATTGTTGTTATGACAAAGTTTGAAGCATGTATGGTTGTTTACTGTTTTTACATAGGCATATCTATGTGTAGTAGGACAAAGCGGATGTTTCCCAGGAACAAAACATTCTAGGTCGCCTACCGCGTCACTGCTGAGCATAAAGATGTAAACACTGGTCTTCTGAGTATTTAGCGTGCTTTTCAGATAAACGTAAACATTGGGTGTTTTCAGGAACGGTTGGTAATGGTAACGAATGGATTATGATGAACTAAATAATAGATTTGGTCTCTTTTAAAGAAAGTGCTAAGGAGGTGTCTTTTATATAAGCAGATACACCTGCACTTTGTTATTTAAGCAAATGAATAGTTTTGTCTATTGATTATCAATCTACTGATATATGACTGATATATCAGACTCATGTTAGCCCTCACAAGACTTTCCCAAATGTAACAAAAGTCAGGAGGGAACCTCCAATCTTGCATCCAAGCTGTACTTATCGGATTGTTATAGATATTCCAGTATTTATCTATATATTACCACCCTCTGTTTTTTGCTGCACTTTGTCTAAATGTAGATAATCTAGAGATTATGTGAATGTTGTCAAGGATGCTATACAAGAGAGTACTACTATCCTAAATGTGACGCAGGATATTGGCTGACATTGATTGTACAGTATACAGATAATGGGTAACAACTTTATTATTAGGTGCCAATTGCAACATTCATCGTCTTGCTCTGCGTTATGATGGGTGATCGTGCATCCTAAGCAGATTGCAATAAATCTTGCTTGCAAGATGGATCCTTGCCTGCAAGATCATCACATACATGACTATATCATCATGTGGCACATATATGGGTGGGCACATATGATTATTTGTCACTCTGGTCCTCCTCCCTGATTATACATTTCCTGTTTTGTGATGTTTTTTAGAACATGGTGAAAAGTTTCCGGGTCTCAGACCTGCAAACACTGCTGGCCTCCATGGGTCGCAGCAAAAGCGGTCTGAAGCAGGACCTGGTTGGCCGTGCCCTGAGGCTGGTGCAGACTGAATACAGCCCAGAGCTGCTTAAGAATGTCAGGCAGCTCTACGAGTCGCGCTTCCCCAAGACGTCCGGTTGGTTGGCGGCTCGCCGTCCAGATGGGGTCCCGGTAGCCTACTCATCGCTCAGCTCCTCCCCCTCTGCCACCTCTCAGGGCGCAGACTACCTCAATGGCATCTCCAAATCTATCACTACACCTGCGGCAGAAGTCAAGCTAGTGCCACTGCCCTTCTACCAAACCTTGGAGACGCTGTTGCAACCAACAGAGCTAAGTGAGTGATCCTTTGGAGTCTACTGGCATGATAGGGAGCACAATGGTTTATGTACATTCTCATTATAATCTATTAACCATATTCAAGCAGTAGCTATTTTGCTCTTACATCATACTTGGTGGTGGGAAACACTGAAGGGCAGGGGTTTTCCACTTAACCTATTATTTGCATACACCAAAAGATGTCATGCTGTAACCCAATGAAATGGTATGAGATTGATTTTGTACTGATGGTTTTGTTGTCCAATGTTTACAGTTGCCCAGAACAACGAGAAACTGCAGGACAGTCAGTGCATATTTGAGTTAACACAGAGCCAAGCAGACCAGATCAGAAATGCAAGGTATGAAATGTACACCTTTACACCCATGTCACACCCATGTCAGTGGGTTTGTGTTTGTGTTTACTTATTTGCTTTACAATACAAACTATTTAACTTCCATACACGAAAACATGATTTATTTATAAACTATGTAACTGTCATATGGCATAACAAGCTTTTAAATTAACTGCCATACACAAAAACATCTGAGGAAGAATTATACTATATTGTTATGGTTGTTTATGTCTAACCTTTATATTTTATTATCACTTATAGTACTTGCATATACGATTATGATATGACATATGATATTTGGTAGCCTGTAGGAGCCAAGATGTCTCTGCTAGAAGGCCTAATACTTGAGTTGTGGTTGTTAGAGTAGTTGTGGTGGGAGTCATTTGTGTAGCTATTGTTTTTGTTACAGACTGTCTGTTGTGGTTCAGCTTGTCCTTGTAGCAGCTAGTAGAACTATGGTCTGAGCTCTGTGCTTTCTGGCAGAACTACCGTACCACTAACCTTGCCTCACCAGGCTTTCCACCTCGGAGGAAAGCCTGGTCTCTGTTCCAAAAGTGCCGTGTGAACCGGTCTGGAGTGGATGATATCGTTGTTGTAGTATTGTTTTGTAGTCGACAGGCAGGAACAATCAAATGGAACTTCCTTTTCCCTCAAACCGGAAGAATAACAATAGAAATCTCGTAGCCTGCAGCTTTTATTGAGAAAAATCGGTTTGAGGGAAAAGGAAGTTTGAAGTTTGATTGTTCCTGCCTGTCGACTACAAAACAATACTACAACATGACGTAACGATATCATCCGCTCCCGACTGGATCATATACCCGAAATGAAATGGTGCCCAGGCTACCGCTGACACTGATCTGTGTCAGACTGTATGTCTACTCTAACCTACTTCTCCCCATGATATCACCAGTAAGACGCCTGAGGGCGAGAAGCGACCTCGCCCTAAAGGGCGAGGGTTGCATCACGTGGCGCTGGCGCTTTGGCATGGGGGGTCAGATCAACTATGGAATGAATTCTGTACTGGCCATATATGGAGTGTGTCTTTAGTGTACAGGGTTTGATGAGGTCAGATCAACATGGAATGTCAGAACAGGTCAGCTCCATATATGGATAACTTTGAGACAGATTATGTCTGTAATGTGTTTTTGTTTATGTTTAGATTTTTGTTTCGTTTTTTTGTTGAGAACCACAATGTAAATGAGACCTCTGGCTTTATTGTATCTTTATCCTCTGTGTCAGGAGTGCTATTATGTGATATCTTTTTATGTGATATCACCAAATTATATTTACAAACGTGTAATTGCCATATACAATAATACCATTACCAGATGTGTTTCACTCTCTCCTCTCACTTAGTGAGCTTCGTCCAGGAACAAAATCAATCCAGGTGGTTCTTAGGTAAGTTCAAGCCAGTTCCCTCGTACTCCTACAACCCAGCCTACCAGTTCAAATCAGTATTTAACAGTATTATGAAATATCTGTTTCTTTGAAAATAAACAGATACCGGTATTTCATAATACTGTGGCCTGGAAGGTGCTCTGTGTGTGTAATGATTTACAGATCTTTACATACTCTTACTTCTTTTCCTTCTTATTGTTAACCACTGAAGCCCTATTTTATACTTTTTTTGCCATTCATTGAACAAGTGGATGAATGACTTGATTGGTTCAATGAGGTTGTAAAATAAGCTTGTAGAACAGACATTATTATACAGTATTAAAGATTAATGCCGGCCTGGTAACCGCCCTCTCTCATGTCATGTCCGTTTCCAGAATCTGTTACACAGACTCCATTGGTGTACAGGAAGACCAGTACCCTCCTAACATTGCTGTCAAAGTCAACCAGTCGTACTGTCACGTACCCGTGAGTAGGCCATCTTCAGTATGAGAAATATAAGAGCTGGAAAATGCAAAGTAAATGAATAAATTATATTTAAGCCCCTGGGAGGGAGCTCAGGGAATGTTCATCATTTCCGTTTGAATTATTAATGACGTGACAAGGCTGTTCACTTTTTCACTGTATTTAAATGAAATGTGCCTGGATGTTTTGTGTATATCTACAGGGCTATTATCCCTCCAACAAGCCTGGTGTTGAACCCCGTCGCCCATGTCGTCCTGTAAACATTACACCCTGGCTACATCTCTCCGCTATCAGTAACAGAGTCACTATCACATGGGGCAACTTCGGCAAGGTCAGCCTCTTTTACAGAATACTGTTATGTTGTCTCATAGTTTGTATATTTTCTCAAAACCTTCTCTTACAAGGATGTGGTCAAAAGATATTTTGAGAGCTCCCACAGATGGAGGAAGAATTATAGAATTATAATGTTCAGTTCACTCAATGATCTGTTGGTTGGCACTATGAGATGGGATATGGGAGTCTGATGGGAAAATTACATGTCACGATTATTGTGGCAAAAATAATTGTGATTAACAATATTATGCCTAAAACCTAAAATGGCACTTTTGTTCCAAATGTTTTTTTTGTGGCTTTCGCCTATATTTTATATTTTTTATAGACGGACAGACAGTAGGCTGACAGGAAATGGGGAAAAATGGGACTTTAGTTAACCCACTGAAACCCTACCATCCCTATTCTGGGAGGAACATTTGCCAAAACAAATCTACAACCTCACAACGTGTTGTGAGCTTGTAGATCTGCAATTTTTTGGCAATATCGATTTTGAGTGAAATTAGAACGAAATAAGCGCGTACCAAATGCACTCTTTCAGGTCTGTTTAGGTATAGAGCGTCGCAGTCCTGCCCCCTTTCAGAACGACGAGTGGCCCAGGAAATGATTCTCCATTCATTTTCTCCATAGGCTTTTCAAAAAGTATTTATTTAAAGACTGTTACGCCGCGGACAAAGCCAACTCGGATCGTGACAAATCATGACAATAATTACAATGTTTTGGGCCGATCAAATCATTAGTAAGAAGAAAAACAAAACAAATTGTATCCTGCCTTTATTTTCTTCTTTCAAATTATTTGATCGGCACAAAATATTGTGTTTGTTGTCATGATTTGTCACGATCCGAGTTGGCTTTGTCCGCGGCGTAACCGTCTTTATATAAATACCTTTTGAAAAGCCTATGGAGAAAATGAATGGAGAATCATTTCCTGGGCCACTCGTCGTTCTGAAAGGGGGTGGGACTGCGACGCTACATAGAGGGAGGGTTTAAGTGGTAATGAATTTGCATCTCAACAAGCTAATTCATCCTAGTGTATGACGAGGACAATTTCACGATAAATGACTCCACGATACTATTATTGTGGGCACTAGTTGGCACTTAAAATTGGTGCTTACAGCATTGTAATCTTTGCATTTGATTCCAGCGATATTCAGTAGCAGTCTATTTGGTGAGGGTCTTCACTTCAGCTGACCTCTTCAGCCAACTTAAGCACCACTCTGTCGAGAGTGCAGATCGCTGCAGAGAAAGAAGTAAGTGTTGCTTTTGTATTTTGGTCACTTTTCTTCTAAACAGGACTAATTTACGGAACATTCACACCTTGACTGTTTGGTCGATTTTAATTGAACCATCGTCTGTTTACTCTATTGCTCCGGTTCAATCGGAGAAGTGCATTCAAACTCCGTTGTGGATCAAACAACCGAACCATAGTCATCCTGAAAAAGCCAGGACTCTGTTCGGTTGCAAGTGAACAATGTTCTGGTGCAGTGGTTTTCAACCAGTGGTCCTTGCTGGGGTTCCAGGTGGTCCCCAGCTAAATGATGGAGAGTTGGCAACCAAATGGACCCTTAGATCTCTAACTCTTGAGAGTGTAAAATGAGTTTCATTATACTCTCTCAAGAGTTACATTTTTAGACAGCTATGTGTGTGGCTGGGTCTGTCCCTGTGTCGGAGCACGAAAATAGCGTTATAGCGTTTGTTCACCACCAAGTGTCAATGTTGCACATCCTAACACACAGACACGGACACACACAGGCCAGGGAGGAAGGGTTAGTACAGTACAGTACTGTACGGGTGGCCTCCCCTTCTGTCGTTAGTTCCGCTTCATGAAAGTCCGCCTTAAAGGTTTAGGGAAACGGAAATGGTGGACATTTTATTTTGTGTCACATATTTTAGCGTGATGGTTACGTTTAAAACAAGTACCGGTAATACACTGTCTGGATGTCATCTTGAATTGGATAAAAAATTTAGTAGTTCTTTAATCAACACCAGCTGTCAGGAAGCATGAATAAAACTGGTGAGCTTCATTTTCATTGGCTTTTATAGATGTGTATCTCTACACGTTATCACGCAGCACGTTTTCGTTTTCAGGAAGTAATAAAATAAATATGTTTATGGACTTTTGATATAAAAACTCACGAGAATTTGCCATTTTTTTTGGCATCCATGGTCTAAAAGTGTGAAAAACTTATTTTTCATTTCACTATGCCTTTAAAATAGTGCCATCGCTTCATCGTCATAATGTCGAAAATATTCCAAAGTCCCGATCATCAACAAGAAGCGAGAACAGACCGACACAGAGGCTACAATGACACTCAATAGGCATTGCATTGGGACTGGATTAACAACAAGCCCTTAGAAGCCAGCGTCATTTTTTTTTTTTCAGTCAGGTGATCCAAACGTGTGACGTATCACACTCTGTCCGCGGTAAACCTTGTATGTCTTAAAAGTGATCAAAAACAGCTCGGGTAACTCATTGTTGGGAGGGAAAGAGGTCTTTATCAATTAGGTCGGGCCACTCGCGTTTCGGAGGGAATTTGTTGATGTCTGTTAGCCTTTTTACGAAATATGTTGGACCGATTTTTGTGTTTCATTGTGCGTGTGTAACTGTGTATATACCTGTAGCTGTCTTAGTTAAACTTTTGGTCCAATTCCTGTACACTGTGTGTGGGTGTGTGTGTGTGTGGGAGGGGGGGGGGGGGTGACTGAGTACACATGCCTTGATTTTGTGAATGCAACTTTGCTGCACCTGAACTATTTTTCCTTGCTTGTGTGCAATTCCCTTTGTGTGGACATAAATATATTGTTATTTGTGTGTCGCTGTTCATTCCCTGTGGTGCTGAAATACGTATGTGGTAATTGCAGGTTAATGGTGCAGGTTTTGGACTTGAATTGTTTTGAGCACCAACCCACAGAAACGTAAATCGGCTGTCATCGTGTATCGCCGGCTACACATTAAGACTTTTTGAATCTGTTGCATTGTATATCAACAATGCATTCAGCTATCCTTGCAATACTCTGTAAGCCTCCCTACTGTTCAATATTAAAGGTATATTCAGTGATTTCACTTAATTCAAATATCACTTATTTTTTTGTTTTGTTGTGATAATCCTCCCTACTATAGAGTGTGCTGGCCATATAAGGAGTTCCTCCCTGTCCCCTGGGGGTCAAAAAACCTTAGGTTTCGTTTTTGACTCTCTATCCTGATTGGACGAAAGGCTGGGTCCCACAGCCAAAAACGAAACCTAAGGTTTTTGGAGTGAAATCACTGAATATACCTTTAAATTAAATGTCAAAAGTATGGTCATATAAGGATCGTTGCATTGTTTATACCGAGTTCTCTCCTGACATGAACCTGACATGATTCTCAAACTACTAATAATTTCTGAATGTAGTGTGCGGGGAAGGTTTAGCTGTTCAAACCCCAAAATGTATTCCCTGTTTAACTGATGTCTTCAATTTCTTATTTATTACTCTTTTATGGTAACTTGTTTGTCAAATTCAGTACATTGATTTGTTCTGCAATGAGACTCCGTGCAGCATCATAATGATGATCTGCCATTTCTCCTTATCCAGTACAAGACAAACTACGTTTTGACCCAGAGAGTGAAATCGCTACCACAGGTCTCCGGGTTTCTCTCATCTGTCCGGTGAGTATTTAATAATTTACAAGTGACATAGTGAAAATAAATATGTTTTTCACACTTTTAGAGCAGTGTGATCATAATATGGACATACCTTTTTTTTTTTTTAAGATATTTTTTTGCGGCTTACGCCTTTTATTGATTTTTGAAGGGACAGACAGTAGGCTGACAGGAAACGGGAGAGAGATGGGGGATGACATGCAGTAAAGGCCGTGTCGGGTCCGGGAGTCGAACCCACGGCACACTGCGACTGGATTACCAGTCCGGTGCCCAGACCGTTACGCTACGGCGTAATAAAAAATATTTTTTTAATCAAAAGGCCAATCTTAATTAATTCCTGTGATCGAAAACGTGCTGCGTGATGACATAGATTGATTCCCATAGTTGCACGTTCCTTTTAACACAGCTGATAACCTTTTCCCAGCTAAAAAACTTCGTCTGCGTTATTTGTCGGGAAGCGACGCTGCCAAAATGCGTAGTTGTATAAATGTGTTTGATTCGATCTAGTGGAAAGGCTACTCACATTCGCTTCGGATGGCTATCTGTTGTTAGCTTAGACCCTGGGCTGCGCCATCTTCATTAGTGCACGTGTTTTTTAGTCGCTTTAGTCTCCAAATGCCCCTCCCAGGCGGCATTTCTGGTCAAAACGGTGTTTTTTGTATGGAGCCTGGCGGTCGTATTAATGGCACCGGCCAGTAGTTATCAGCATTGACATAGGTACACGCCTCCTTTGGCTCTGGGACGTATGTGCTAAAGTGAGGGCAAGCTTCCGCATTGGTGCTTCACTAGTCTCGCGTAGCCAGACAACTATGCGAGAGGCAACAGTTTGACAACACGAGACTAGTTCTTCACAGAAGCTTCCGCATGCTACAGAGCGGACGTTCGGGTCTGATAAGACCCGGAAAAGGCGCAATGTGATTGGCCAGGAATTGAGTGGCAGCATGGTGTAGCGTGCCATCTGCACTTCCGACGCACGTTGATAACGCATCGCTCCAATAAACTGCAGCGGCCAATGAGGCATCCATTTTATTTTTTAGGGGTGCACTATTATGCCCGATATCCGATCCGATTTTTATGGCCGATTCCGATATGCTACAGATTATATCGTGCATCTCTATTTTTCATAATATCTATGTTGGGCAGGCTACAAATACTAGCACTCGTCTTCTCTGCACGGCTGCTGTGAGTGAGATGCCACCGTGCCTGAAGGAATGCAACCTTCCGTTTGCGAGGGCGTTTCAGACTGAAACATCAAAATAAAATAACCGAAAGTCATTTCACTACGTCTTTAAGTGGCGGTTGCGGATATTTCTGCAATTCCCAAGGAATGTTGTCCTACTCTGTTTATAATATAAAGCCTGGTAAAAACTAACATGTCTTTCTGTCTTCCGCAGCTGGTGAAGATGCGGATTGGTGTGCCATGTCGAGTTTTAACCTGCGCCCATCTTCAATGTTTCGACGCCGTCTTCTTCCTTCAGATGAATGAGAAGAAGCCCACATGGACTTGTCCTGTATGTGACAAGCCTGCTCCATATGAACTGCTCATCATTGATGGGTAAGAAGACAGACGTGCTCAGTCTTGTCACAAGCTTCCTCTTCACTTTTTGGAAAATGTTCATTAATGAGTCATTTTAAGGGAACTTTGCGGCATGTTGAAACCAAAGAAAGCTGAAAAGTCAAAACGATTTTTTATTCATTTTGACCGACAACATAGCTTATTCTAATCTATACCAACAGATTCAAGTCCATAAATTGGCCTGCTAGTTGGATAAAGTTGAGAAACTTTAGGAAGAGTGCTAATCATCTCATTAAGGGAGCATACTGAAGCTGTCCTCTGGACTATTCCCCAAATTAAATCTGTGATGTGAAGCATGTGTTCTACTGATCTGTAATGACAAACTCAGACCACACTGACCTGTGCCATTTGTCACTTTCATAGCAGTTTTATTTTTGTTGTATCATTGCATCATGTGTCTTTTGTATCATTGCATCATTGTCATCTTTCAGGCAGCTGTCTGAAATCCTGAAGGAGACGAATGAGGACATTGAGGAGATCGAATACTTAACCGACGGCTCCTGGCGACCCATCAATATTGAAAAGGAGAGGGAGAGGGAGAGAGAACGCAGCAACACACCTGAATACCCTGTTGTTGATATTTGTGAGTGTTCGGCTAAGTTCAAAGCCAAGCCATAATCACCTCTAAATTAATGTATTTTTTTATATATCCATCTACAGTACACTATATATTGACCCGTTTTTATTGAAGGAAAAAAATCAATGTGTGGATTACGTGCTTTGGTTGATACATTGGCTCCAAACAGGTTAACTTTAAGCAACAACAAATTCTGGGCAATAATTTATTCTATTGTTGCGTTGTACAGGTGTTAAAAATGTGCTATATACAAGCTCCATCATTGCACTTTCAAGAAAGGTGGAAAGAAACCGAAAAATGGGTCAGATATCTACACTTTCTACAGTATATAAGCAGAGTAAAATGTATACCAGATGCGTGATTTATACATAGAATGCGTGACTAAAAATGGCAATGAAATTAAATAGCACATATTTTCAAAAGGTGCATGGTTTAAAAATCTATAAAGTTAGCCAGTTAAAATGACTGACTATGATATAATAACAGCCGGCATCAGTAGTGGCGTGCATCATTCTGCAGTCATACATTTACAGTATAATACTCAACTGTATATTTAAGTGAAATCGCAGCCATTCACAAAGGCAACAATGAGAAAGTGGCATTTGGTCAATGCTGTAATATAAGTAGATTAACATTGCTGTCAATAAGGAACTGCCCCTGTGAATTAAATGGTAGTCTCGATGGGGTTTCCTGACAGTTTATGTAGGGAGTTGGCGGGGAACGCACAGCCATTCTGTAAACCGTCACACATACTGTAGTTTTCTTAGTGCCCAGATAAACTCCTTCAATTACAAAGTGAATACACATTAAAATGGACACTATCGCCATTTTCAACCATATTTGTATACCATATTCCTTTTTTGTTTCATGGCTAATGTTATATTCACAAGGCAGAACTGAACTGAGCAATCTTCTGTGTGACTCTGAAACTTGCCGAACTTCAACCCTTGCTTCTTTTTTTTGTGACCATTTTTATCGTTCGTTTTTCTTTTTCTTTTAAATCGAGAACAACCCATTTTGCTCAGCAGTTTGATTTACAGTGTACGGACAATAGGACATTATACATGCATGTGTGCAGCAGAGCACATGCATGTTTACATCCACAATCACCCACCTACGTATGCCGTCACTTATTTCCCTTTCTTTTTTTTGTATGCAGGGCTACCCTCCTTTCACTACCCCCCCACCCCTTCCTACGATCCTGTTGGTTCCATAATGACGACTGTAGTGACATTCCTCAAAATACAATATATATAGGTTCTTGATGACAACATAAACATTTAAGAAAATCATAAGTGCACTTTGACCTTTTCTACAGCACACATGAGTCCAATCCTTGCTTCCAGTTTTTTGTCACTAAAATATAAAGTGGGTTAATGTAATGGAAGCCATAGACATCGAGCGTGCGTCCGCAACTGGTTGTGGCCCCCATCAAGTGACCTTTTGACCAATGCGGCCCTCGCCCCAAGTTGAGTTCGACACCCCTGCCATAGACCATATGGGCTTGCCAGGCTGACGCTTTAAAAATAAATACGTGGGAATTGTATGAACACAGTCTGAATTGTATTGTAAATATTGTTTCTATAGATTATCATAATCATCGGAATGGCAGGAGTGACTTATTGTTGGTATCGGTCGAGAATGAGCGTGTCTATCCACTTTTCAATAGATTGCTGAGGAGGAGAACAACATCTACCAAGTACTTACTGCACATCATCAACAATAACTGCAATACACATCAAAAGCACGCTGAACTTTGAAACATGATATTGTCCCTTTCACAATTACCACCTTTAAACTAGTCCAGTGTGTGTGAAATATGTACCACTTACATACATATGTGACACTTGCTGAAGAATGCCATGTCTGCCAGATATGAGCCCAAGCGCACGTACAACTGACCACCTGAATGGACTTTTTGTTATTTGGTATGTGTGTTTTACCGTAGTACTTTATTGTCTGAACAAAATGGGCATATTGTCTCTCTGAAACAATGCCAATGTTGTGCTGAAAAGGTCACTGACTGTGGTAATGTCTGTGAATCTAAAAACTTGCGAATGTGATATTTGTATATTTATTTCATTCTAATGTTTCATTCTAATGTTTCTATCTACAGGCAGCCCTGAGGTGAATGGCCATTCACCGGCCCACAGCAGCACCAGTCTGACGGGGAAGTCGGGGAGCGGGTCCTTGGGTGTGGGTGGAGCTGCACCGGGAGGAGGCACAGTAGTAGATCTGACTCTGGACTCCTCATCTGAGGAGGAAGGGGGAGGGGCTGGCGGAGACAGCGAGGACACTGAGGACAGCGCAGACAGCCCTGCCCCTAAGAGGGGTCGATACAACTATGACAAAGACCTGGTCACTGCCTACTGACTGGCCGGACAGCCCACCCCTTCACCTCCACAGACAGACTGAGAGAGGTGGGGGGGGGGAGAGGCAGAGAGAGAGAGAGAGGCGGGGGACTGAACCTGGGGAGAGGAGAACATTAGTGTAGTGAACACCAATGGGATAACAGCTTCCTAACTCTTCAGTCTACCACCTTGCTGCACCGCCACCCCTCTCTCAGGATATCTGACTGAATAGAATAACTACCATCACACCTCTTCCCTCTCTAAACTCTTCATTCCCCTTTCCCCACCACCTCCTCGCCTCCCTGTACTTTATATGACTTGGACTTACTGGCTCTTTTAGCCGTGGGCGTTCCGATTTTTGCGTCTCTGATTTTTGTCACTTTTGGGATGAACGGGTAAGTGGGGAAAAATGAAGGCGCCTTTAGTAGTTTGTTAGTCGGAGGTCAAAACGCGAATGACTAATGAGGGGAATTGGCGTAAATATTTGGGGGAGGCCAAGCTGAAGATGTCTGAATTGTGATGCAAGTTAAAACTCCCTCTCCCATTAAAATTATTATTTTTGGTTTTATTTGGTCAGAGAATGAAATGTCTTTTTTCCCCCCAGGAATTTGTCCTTTTTTATGAATAGATGGGCAAAAAAATCCTGCTGCCCTCAGTTTGATGTTAAACTCTTTATTTTTGTTTTTGGTCCTTTATAGATAAAGAGAACCTACCTCAGTCATATAAACTTTGCATACATGACCAGAGAGTAGCTTAGAAACGGGAACAGAAGCATTGATGAGAGATGTATTGAAGCCAATTTTACACTGGAGATTTTGTTTCCCTAGTTTTCTCCCCCAGGTGTTCCATACAGTTCCTAGTCCTCCCAGAGCGATGAAAAATGCAAGGTAATCGGTCAATGACCAGCACTTAAGCCCTAGTTTATATTTTGTCGTACGACTGTCGCACAATAAAATTGTGATAATAGCAGATTTTGCATTGCGCAGCCTCTGAGCTTGTGAGATATGCTATTCTTGCTATTTTTGAAAATGTTTAATAATGGACATGCCCAACTAGAGGTGTTTGATGGTTGAAAAGGTTGGCAGCTGGGACTGTGCTACCCTGTGCAATGTGCAGTTATCTTGCTTGAACAACAGGAACTCTTGAGGGTTGATTTATTACATTCTGGACAAAACTCACTCATCACAATTATTTTGTGGCAGTTGTGCCAAAGTAGGTTTGTTTATTTTACGTATTCGTTGATGTGAATTGGTCAGGAGATTTGGGTGCCTTTTTTAGTTTAGGATTTTGAATGATGAAGGCTGGAGCCTTTCAGTGGAGGGGCTAGTAGAGCTGGCCAGCAAATGATACCTCCCACCCCACCCCCAACCCACTCTGACAGATGTTCTTCTTTTCATTGTGGTTTGTCATTTGCCTAGGCTTTTCCAAAAGGAAAAATAGACATAGGAGTCTAGAGAAGGAGAAGAATTGGATGGTAACAATATCTCTAATTCTGGAGTAACCTTCATAAGTGCTCACATCCTTTTGACATATTTTGAATTTCTTAAAATCATAGTATTTATTGATAATTGCTTCACAACTTTTATTTTAATAGTGGTTTGCTGTATTTGTACATACATTTTTGCCATGTAAGAGTGCTGTACAGACACTTAAAGTCCTGTGTGCTCTATTGTAAATGAGTCAGGCCTATGACATTGCTGTTGATAAACTGGTTCCCTTTGCTTGTTAAAGCTACCATTGCAATGTATGGTATTTTCTTTGTTGGTACAAGCCCCACCAACATTTAAATTAATTTCACTAACTGTCCCTTTTGGAACACAAGTAAGCTACCGGTAATTCAACCTACAACCTCCTTTGGCCCCATCCCCATCGGAATATATGTCATTATTTGCTGGAATAAAAACTGTACTTAATAATGGCTGTAGTATACCATGTAGGCCTGATGGTTATTTCTCACTCTGCCCCTACTCTAGCATTATCAGTAAGTAATGGTTATTTCTGAGGAGCGGAAAGGATAGGAGACTTAGTTTGGATGTGCAGGCTTCAGTTTTATATACTGTACATTAGCACTGCAGGGGAAAAGACACTGGGTTTGAAGTGAATTGCCTTACACCCAGAGATGATTGTATTTTGACTCTTGGCCCATGGTCCCAGATGAGCAGTGTTTATCTCCTGTCTCTGACGGCTGTGACCAGGTCACCTCAGCCATCTTGTGGCTCTTCTGTGGATCCAAAGTCTATCCCACTCCACTTTGTGGCACTTGAGAAATCGTGGATCAGACCTGCATTATATGACTTCTTTGTATGCTTGTCCCTGTTGTGTAGTTTTATGGGTTCAGATTCAGAAGCTGCTTCTGATCCATAACTCCACGAATGCACATGGGAAATTGCATCTACGCATTGATCCAGAGCTGTTGCAAGTGCATGTTCTGAGTTTGAGGCCTGACGAAGTAGATGTAGTCAAAATCTGGTCTTCCATTTTCTTGCTCTTTTGACACTTGACTTGGCTTACAGATCGATATACTGTTATACTGATACCATTTTGTTAATTCGCACATACCTTTATTGATGGCACTTTGCCTGAAATCTTTCCCTTAACCTGAACAGATTTCTTTCCCTACGTAAGCTGCATTCAAGCAACATAACGCGAAGAACTCTGATGCACATTTTTAAACAGGCAGTTTGAGGCAGGTTGATGGGAAACTATTATACATTTAAATTGACATTTGTTCATAGGTATTGAAATTTGTGTGAAGTTCTCCCTAAATCTTTCCCCCCTATTTGATTACAAATAAGAAGAGGTGCGGTTGCTTCTGTTGAACTGAGCCAGGTAAAGTTTGTGGTTATGTGGGGATGAAGAGAGTGGAGGAGAGGGTCCGGTCTTTCATGGTGGCTTCCCTTCTTATTAAAATGTGTAAGGTAGCATGGGCAGAGGCTTACAATCCACAATTGTCCACCAGTTTGTGTGTTTTTTTATATGTTCATGTTAAAAGACAATAAATTTAAATAATATTTTATTAAGCTTTGAATCGCCTCCAGTTGTTCCATACAGACATTGAGACAATATAATGGTTACCAGTGTTGAAGCTGATGCCATTAGGACTGAGGAGAGAGCAGTTGTAGATTGTAATGTTCTGTACCAAATGTTGGATCTTAGGGACAAATTTGTCACCTGTTGGAAAAACTGTAAATTCAGAATTATCGTATTCTAACACCTGTTATTGACGTGTGGAATTAATTAAAATCCGTTTTTAAAAACTCACCTGCCATCATTGTCATTTTGAAATTAGAAAATGTTGAATACAGTGTTAGGAATAGTAAAATCTCTATTCAACTCATAGCAGTCAAGTCTCTTTTGGAGGTACAGATTTGGCAGGGAAGGGGGTACATCTATACTATATATATAGAATACCAAACGACTCGCCCGTTTACCAACTCGCCCCTGCGACAGGTTAATGAAACAGTTAATATTTCCCTCCCTCTCTGAAATCTGAAATTATCTTGTATACAGATTTATTTGATTGTATAGTAGTCGATCTCTATAAGAACAACTGCTTAATTAAGTAAATTTCGTTTCTTCCATGTAGCCCATTTTTTGTAATGGCATCATCATGCTATTATGCCCGTGGATATACAGAGTGAACTTAACAATGATAAATTAATATAATAAATTAATCACCAACATGAATTATGTTTGTTATTTACAGCTAGGTAGAGTAGTGGGGCGAGATGGAAAAGGGGCTACTGTACACGTTACCCATCTATACGTATATTAATCGGGTTCCTCTTTTTGAGGAGGTTGAAATTCCTAGCTTGCTAGGTGTGGATGAGTAACTTATATGTACCAAGGGAGGTTCTATTTCAATTTTCTTAGTTGGAATACTGTGATAGTAAAAATGACTATGTAATTTAAATTTTGCTAAATTGAAATATTGGTGGTTCTGCATGGGGTGATGGGTGAAGTGGTTCTACCAGCTCACTGATGCATGCATCAGTGATCTGGTAGAACCACTTCACGCACAGCCAGCATCCATGCTCTTGGGGGAAACATTAGCCATAAATGGCATGATCCAGCATGTTGTGAGCTTGTGGATCTGCTATTTAAGAGATTTGGTGTAGGCAGGGAAAAGGTGGTCAGCTCAGAGTACAGAGCCACCTCAGGTCCAGTGTATGACGGACAATTTCAATTAAAGCTTTGCGATATGATTATTCTGAGCGTGTTTTGCTTTGTTTCGCGATAAAGTAACGATTATAGTCCCATCCCTGGTAACATCATGCTCGAGACCAGTTTACAGTTTGTCTCTAATAACTTAACGAACAGCCCCAGCCCCTCTTACAGACACATCACACAACTGTGTTAATAGAAAAGGCAGTGACAAGGCAACATCCTAATTGTTTACTAAATATATTGAAAACATAGGTCTCACAAAAAACGTGACATATCCTATTAAAGGACCACTTTTCAACCTATCTTCATATAATTGGTCCTCCCTAATAATCACGATAAAAATATCTACTCGGTCTGTGTCTCATCGAGGGCTGTGGGCAGTTCAGAAACCCAGTGACGACATCGATACAATTTACAATTTAGGCATTTAGCAGACGTCCCCTAATGCATTTAGCATTAGGGGACGATGGGGAATCCAAACCAATAGAAAGTACAGGCTTTCTATTCTTGAAAAGTTGCAATACAAAATGAAAGCCATCGTTCTCACAATAAAATCTAAATATTTTACAAAATTAGTTTTTAAAAATAATCTGCCTAGCGATGTCACTGGTGGCTGGGTTTCTGAACTGCCCACAGCCCTCCTTAGCCCTCCAAGCAGAACCCAATGCTACTGAAGTTTCTGACATTTGTTCGACCCAGTGCATTGGGTCCTGTTGCATCACTACCATGCCACCTGGTACGCGGCCATTCATAAAACATAAACAACATGTTTAGCGCCTAGCTGCGCTCTTTGACGAATTTTTTTCGTGTGAGCGTTTCTGAATATGTGAAGTATAAGTACCCATACATGCCGCTGCGAATATCTCCTGTGGCGCGGAAGCCGTTAAGTATTTTTAATCTTTGTTTGACCGATTTGGTCGCTTTGATTCTTCTCTTCCTTCCTTGTTTATTGACACCTCATTGTACCGCCTATCTGGCTAGCTAGTGGCGCTATAGCTATGACAGAGCAGATCAGAGGCAGGGACGTAGCCGCACAAGCCAACCGCACACCAGGAGGCGGTACAATAAACGGTAAACAAACAAGAAGAAATAAAGCGACCAAATCGGTCAAACAAAGATTAAAAATACTTAACGGCTTCCGCGCCACAGGAGATATTCGCAGCGGGATGTATAGGTACTTAAAGTTCACGAATTCTGAATAACTCAAAGAAAAAAAGGCCGTCAGACGCCGCAGATACGAGCTTAGAGAGAATATGAATGTCCGCGTTCCGGAATTCCCATACGAAAATATAGTCATGACCAGGGACCCAACATAAAACTCATCAAAATTTCAGAAAAGCTTTATGTAGGGTCCCGAAAGGGGCTAAGCCCTCCTATGAGACAGACTGAGTAGGAATAAAATGTGGTATTTTATCATAAATATTAGTGAGGACCAATTATATGAAGATGGGTTGAAAAGTCGTGAAGCAGTCCTTTAATTGTGAATGAATCACAATTGCTAGACAAGAGACTAGAGAAGAATAGAGATAGAAAATGGGTCAGATTACATAAAACCAAATTAAAAAGTATAAGTCTATGGCAGAACCTAAACTCTATAGTGACTTGCTATGACACTGCTATGAGTCTGACACCTGAATTCCCCTCTGGAGATCAATAAAGGTTCGTTTATCTTCTATCAAGGGAACAGATCAAGTCAAGAAGAAGCAACATTATTTCATAACATGGTTTAATAATCGGTTTTTTTAACCGGTAACTGCACCATCAGGATGATGATTAGCCCACAATGCCAGTTGACGACATTTTTAAATAAGGTTAGCGTTAATAGATTGTTACATTTGTGGGAGAGGCCAGGCCGCCAGGAAAGAAACAAACTATGTTCTATCATTTGACAAAAACATGACATTGATAAGATTAAACATGTTGATAAGATATGGCATGTTTCTGTCTTTACGTGATAAGAATCAAATTCTCAGTTCACACTCTAGCTCAGTGGATGGAGCTGTAGGATAGAATGCAATTCTTACATATAAAGAAAAGGAACCGGAAGTGTTAACACTTAAATACGAACCAACACGATTTTCTGCATCAATCAACTTGTCAGTCAGGCAGTCTCGCAGGCTTTCTCTCCTTGTGCCTGCAGTACAGTGGTATTTGACGCTGCTTCCTGGATTGAAGCATCGAAGGAAAGGAAACCCAGCCCCACCACAACACAGGCTCAAGACCTCTCCTGAGTCCTGATAGCTGTGGGACTTCCACAAGTCAAGGCGGCCGCCCAAGCTGCTTCTCCTCTCCGGTGTAGTTGGCGATCATCGCGGATTCGCGGGTGAAGGGGGGCACCGTGTGGTGAAAGCTGATAAGATAAGCAAGGGCCGATCCCCGCAGGGCACGACATTCCAGGAGCTGGTGCTAGCTTGTAGCAGCTAGGTGGCTAATGCCTGGCCAGTGTGTTTACACACAGGTATCTAACGTTAGCAGCCAAAAATACGTAAGGGGGGAAACAGCAATGCGTTGACTGCAAAGGCCACTATAGCTGCAGAAGAACGATATGATTTATCCAAATAGCTGACTGACATGCTCGCAAAAGTAAACTAAGATAGCTAACGTTAGCTACGTTGCTAGCAGCCTAAAGCTACCCCTGTTGCTCTTAGTCTTGAGTTTTGAACAAGGCAAATTAGATTAGCTGCTGTTTAGCACCTCGCAGGTTGTTGTTGCACTACCACTTCACTCGGGTTAGCTAGGTTAGGTGTCATTGAGATGGCTCCCAAAAGAAGACCCGTTCCCCTCAACATAACGCCAATCGGGGAGGGACAGGCCACCTCAACGTCCATCGATGCTGCATCTGAGTAAGTAGCGTACTTATTGTTGATGATACAGCAGTTTAAACAATTGTACTTGAAAGATCATATGTTCTTGAATAGCTATAGTCTACTCTACTGGTTTATACCCTGTATAACATAACGACGCAATGTGACATAGCTCTGTTTACTGAAGCACTGAGGAAACTGTTGCGCCTTTCTTCGTCCTTTTTTTCTCTCTTCAAACTTAACTACGGTAGCGGTGGTCTCAAAAATATAAGGAAAACTTTGACTGGAAATATTTTTCTAAGTCTCAGTCTAAGGAGTTTTACTTCTTTTTCTATACGGTGAGCGAGTCTTTTCCAGTCATAGCTCTGTTTACAAAATGCTGTACCCCCTCCAACTATATACCATTCCAATTTTTCAACATTATATTTTGACACTTGCTTTGGCAATGTAAACATGTTTTCTCATGCTAATAAATCTCATTTGGATTAATTTGGGTCTTGTTAAATGGCACACTTGAAATGTGATTTCTACTTCAACCTGTCCTTCCACTGTGTGTCACAGAGCCAACCTTGAAGCCTTACAGAAGAAGTTGGGTGAACTGGACCTGGATGAGCAGCAAAGGAAGCGCCTGGAGGCTTTTCTCACCCAGAAGGCTCAGGTTGGGGAGCTAAAGGATGATGATTTTCACCCCATTTGTGAGCTGGGAGCTGGAAATGGAGGAGTGGTCAACAAAGTCCGCCACAAGCCCTCGAGTCTGGTCATGGCCCGAAAGGTAAAACCCCACTAGGTTTAATATATTGTTGATATATTGTACATATTATTCCAGCAAGCAAAATGTTGATTATAGATGGATAGACGGACAGTTTGTTTGTTTGCTCAAATGGACTGTCATATAATCTTGAACAAGAGTTCCTGCTCTCAATATGTTTTTTTTGTATGACTAATGGGAAATGGAACACATTTCCTGTGTGTAATTTGCAAACAATGCTTTTCCAAATATCTGGGCATATTGGTGCATTCTCTGGTTCACATTTCACAGTTTTCTCATATGCATCTATTCTAGATTGATATAGTCTCAGGCAATGGATGACATCATTCTAGAAATGGGGGAAAAAGGTTAATATTGATGGAGCCGCCAGGGACATGGGCTGGCATAGTTGTCGCTGCACCATTTCCTTGAATTGAATTAACCTAAATTCCACATTGACTCAATATTAGGTAGGAGGAACTCGGATCCTAGAGTGGGCATAGAAAAGAATGTGAATTTAGCAATTTCCGTGACCAGCCAAAATCATTTGAATATTCTTTAAAAAAAATAAAGAAATGAACTTATCCTTATTAGAATGGATCATTGAAATCAAAGGGTTTTGCACAATAAATAAAAACTACAACATTCAGCAATCCTATTCCTAACCAATAATGACAGCATTAAGTAGCCTTGGGAACCAACCGGGCGGCATTAAGTAAGTAAGTAGCCTTGGGAACCAACCGAGCGGTCAGTAGCTATCTCCTGTTTCTGTAGTGTGAGGCAGCTTGATGTACAGGTGCATGACACTAGTTAGTAGCATGTCACAGGAATGAATATATGACAGCATTGCATTTCCAATCAACCGATCTTCAGAAACGGTAGGTAGCATGTGCATCTTATTATAGTTAACTATGAAAGCGTGCATTTAACGTCAAGCTGGTCACGCCCTATACGTCACGTCATGTCATCAATATTAAGTCCATATATGGAGATCCCTCAATATAGAGCATTGCAGTCCCGCCTTTCATGATGGCCCAGGAAATAATTCGCCATGCATTTTTCCCATAGACATTTAAAAAAGCATTTAAAGATCTGTAAGCCTCGAACAAAGCCAATTTGGATCGTGACAAATCATGACAACAAATACAATATTTTGGGCTAAGCAAATAATTACAAAGAAGAAAAACAACGAAAAAGTGTTGTAACCTGTCCTTTTTTTCTTCTAATTATTTATTCGGCCCAAAATCTTTTGTTTGACATGATTTAAACATTTATAGAATACGCACATCACTTAGTAGAGGTGCTGGGTTCAAAAGTATAATGTTTATATAGATTTATATTAATCATGATATAAATTTATGCTTATTCCACTGTTGTGGATCTGAAAAATGTGAAACACTGTATATAGCTATTTCATTAATTGATTTGATGACTATGTTGTGTTGGTAACACTCACTGACTAGTAATGTGACCTGTGGGTGTCTATTTAAATGGGTTTGACCAGATGAAGAGCCTTGGCTTGACACGTTGTCAATAAATTATAACTTTTGGTGCAGATGAGTGTGCGGGTACTTTTCTCGTTTTGGCTGCCTTACCTGTCAATGTTCAGTGGCCGTGTGCAGTATCTGGTGAATCAGTGGCGGTTTCCTGGTGATGACCCGGTAGACAGCAGCCTGTCGACAGCAGCAGTCACACAACGTAGAGAGGACAAATGTCTGTAAATACATTTTCGAGTCATGTTGAAACTTTCAACCACTTGACAAAGGAATCCCCAAAACTTGGGTTTGCTCAATTCTAAAACTGGACGGTGCACACCCAGGCGAGCAGTGGTATTGTCAAATTCGGTATATGGGATATTTATTGTAGACAGGACCCGTCTCTAAAACTGGACAGTGACAGTCCACATCAAGGCGATGAACAGAGATTGTTTACCGTCGTGTGTGTGTGTGTGTGTGTGTGTGTGTGTGTGTTACGACTCACTGAGTCTAGGTTGGTTATGAGGAAGAAGGCAAGATGGAATATGCCAAAGTTGTTTTATTACTTAACTTTTTCTGTGGCATACAGAGTGAAACAAATACATATATATAACACTGGTGAACAAGGTGAGCAGGCTGAGCAGGACCTTAAAGGAAAGAAAGCAACAAAAATACCCTAACACTGCACCCTATACTAAACCCCCTCCCAATACTGACTATCTGACTGGTAACAAAAGAAAACGCTAACTGACTACTCTATTCTTATGCCTACCATCAAATAAAAGTACAGGGGAAAGGTGCCTGCCTAACTAGCTATAGTGATACAGTGAGAATACTAATATAGAAAATACTACCTGCTCGTGATTCACAGTTATATGAAAGCACTTTAAGTAACGCTAGATAACTCTCTCTTAGGAGGTTTCTTAATATATAGATCGTGTACAGATTGAATGAACTCTCTTCCCTGCACGGAGGGCGCACTGTCACTTCCCTACTCTAGGAACACAATGACAGTCTGACAGCGGCCCGGAACGCAGTCTTCAGTTGGGCTTTATGCCATCAGGCGAGACAGGGCGGAGGCGCTGGTTGGACACGCAGGTTGGGAGTAGGCGGCCAAGGGTGGAGCGTAGGGAACGCTCCCCACCACTGGCTGCGCAGGACGGATCTGCATAGACGACAAACAGGGCGCGCGCACAGACAAACCCAGACATATAGCAGACCTGCGCCCCGACATCCGTAACAGTGTGTGACAGTGTGACACACACCCACACACTTTTTCCTACAACTGGCACTACTATTCAAATATTTTATAAAATTCAGACTAATCCCCAAATAAATACAGAGGACTTAATGTATTCTTTTCCACTTTCCAAAATGGGACCAGTGATCCCTGGAGATGGAGGGAAGACAGAGAAGGATGTTGGTACATTTGTTTCATCAGTCTTAGTCAGACTCAGAACAGCACCTTCTCTCTTTCCCGTTTTCCTTCCATAGTTGATCCACCTGGAAATCAAGCCCGCCATCAGAAACCAGATCATCAGAGAGCTGCAGGTGCTGCATGAGTGCAATTCCCCCTACATTGTGGGCTTCTATGGAGCCTTCTATAGTGATGGGGAGATCAGTATCTGTATGGAGCACATGGTGAGAGACAAGCACACAAACAGGCAAAGAATGAACAGAGAGAAAATGAACACGTGTTTGCATACTCATATTTAACATTCGACTCCCATCTTACTTTTACTACACAGATAAAATATGTATTTATAGTACAATATAATTGTTTGCAAAGACAATAACTAGACAGAGCGATGTGCATACCTTTTTATTACGCGTCTATGCTCATTACAGGATGGAGGATCCTTGGACCAAGTCCTAAAGGAAGCCAGGAGAATTCCAGAGGAAATTTTGGGCAAAGTCAGCATAGCTGTAAGTAGTTACTTCCTTGTTTATAAATATTAAGATTTGTCTTTAACGTTTGCTTTGAGCTTTGCGTCTCAAATTGGACAAATAAGAACAAAATAACATGACTGACTTCACTGTGTCTCCATGGTGATGTTGTTAGCTGTGCGTCCTTAAACTCTGGCGCGTGTGTGCGCGCGTGACAACAAGCACAAACAGACTGTTGTCTGTGTCTCCCTACCTGCCTGCTCGCCTCTCGCTGAACACACGTCTGATTTTTGCTTTGAACATAAATTGAAAACAAATACATTATTTAAAACAAAACTTAAACAATGTCCGAAATGGAGTAGGATGTGTAAAACTTATTAACCCATTCTGACCTGAGATCAGATTCTAAAAATGTCTATTACATCCTGACAGTTTCATTATTAACCCATTCTGACCTGAGATCAGATTCTAAAAGTGATTTTTCAAAAATAGCAGACCTACAAGCTCGTATCACGCCACTCGGTGGCTGAAATGCACATAATTTTCAATGTCCAGTTAACACGATTCTTTGAGTCGTGCAACCACTCCTACAACCGGCAATGTCCGTCCGTGTACCTGTTTGTGTACCTGTATAAGTGAGCACGAGTATGTGACTTATTTATACCAATAGGGGGCACCAGAGTGGTGCAACCACTCCTACAACCAGCAATGTCCGTGTACCTGTATCCTGTTGTCATGAGCACGAGTGGTGTGCGCATGTGTGAAATTGGAACGATACAGAGAAGAAATTTGGACGATACAAATTGGAACGATACAGAGAACCAATAGACGGGAGTTGCACTTTTAATTCTTTGAATTTAAGCTCTCATCTTAAAATGTAACACCATTTGTTGTATGTTACCTGGCAATAGCTTGTTTTTATCACAAGAGCCAGCCATCCAGGGCTCCAGGCCAGAACGTGGTGCCAGTCGTCCATATTTGAGCCTCATCCTAGGCTGTGCTTCGACGCGCGATGGATTAACTTTATTAGCGCAATCAAAGTTCAGACTTTTAGAAGGTCTCAAAGATCGCAGTTTGTCTCATTTAGAGGAGAAAAGGCGTGCGCTTGGATCGGGATGTAGGTGTTGTGAGTAAAAAGATCACACCCATGTGAAGTGAGTGGTGCAACTCTGTGTGGGGGTCCCCGGAAATTCCAGACCCACAGGACCACCCACACCCATGGGGCCGGGCTGGTTCCGGTGAGCCGCCCCACGTCCGAAAAGGTTGAGAAATGACAGAGTTACCGTGTGGTGGTCCCTCTACTGTGTACTGTACTGTACTGTACTGTACTGTACACAGGTGGTGAAAAACAACCATGCTGTTTTCATGCTCAGACGCACCCAGGCACCCACACACACATAGCCAACCATGCTGTTTTCATGCCTCAGACCCACCCAGGCAGGCACCCACACACACAGCTCCGTAAGGGAGTGGTTGCACCACTCAAAAAACAAGTATTTTTAGATGTTTTTTATCAAATCAAATTTATACAAATTTAGTCGTACTGGGACAAATCTGACAAATCTTATGAAGCATTTAAAGCATGTGCTTTCAATTCAGTAACATTGACACTGGTTTATTCAGCAGACGCGTGCTGTAATGCGTTATCATATCCATCTTACAAAAACATCAGGTGCATTCAGTAAATTACCGTAACAGCTGCATAGAGTGATGCCTCATTTGCAGGAAATCATATAATTTGTATAGTGTCAATCAACATGATGACGACGGCTAGGAATGTGGGGCACAGGTTGACGAATAAATTCTTATTGAGATAATATTTTGGCCGTTGATATGTGGAGATCAATATCTACAAATAGATGTGCAGTGTAAGACTAGATTTAGTTTAGTATGTGTAGGAAGTTAGGAACAACTGTTGAGCATGCTGTGTATAACGTATATTACCATCTTTTAGGTGCTGAGGGGACTAGCCTACCTGCGGGAGAAACATCAGATCATGCACAGAGGTAATTATATTTTTGTTTCCGTTCACAGAATTCTGGATGGTAATAATGTTATTGTTTGACAGAGGACGTGACAATTACTTTGAAATGTAAACTATACAGTATACACACATCCAAGTTGGTACTGAGCCAAGAAAAATCACCCAGCAACAGCTCGCAACTAAAACAAACTATGCTCCCAGATTTAATGGATTTTCGATTCTGCACAGGATCTTCATCACTTCATGCAAACGGGTGTGTTGCAAGTGTTTATAAATGGAGACAATATTTTTTCCCTGTACTTTGTGTACAAATAAGACAGCATTTTCGATATTCCATACATCAAATCATAGCAAAAACCGAAATCACAGAGCACAGTAATAAAATCCTGTCCCGAAGGATATTCCTCTTCACAGGTCTGTTCAACACCCACAACAAAACAACACATAGTACAGAAAACATAACACCAAGACAATAAAAAAACATGAGGTCACCACTGACTGTGATGGCCTTATTGTTCAGATCAGAAAGTGTGGGTGTGGGAAATCCGATACAGGTAATACTGAAAAGTTTGTTTCTGTTAGGCATGGACAGTATGTGGTAGAAACATGCAGATTGCAGAACAATACAACAGAACAGGATAAATAATGCTTTTGTACAATAATAACAGAAGATTAGGAGCAACAGATAATGATCTTGACTAAATACATACGTAAATAACGTAATATGTTGATCAAACTAAGTATTGCCCAGAGTGAGTCCAAGATATGTGAAACTGTCAACCTGTTCTACTGATGATTAGTAGTGCTCTCTTTAACATATTGCTCATTGTCTTTATTTAAAAGTTAAAACACCTGAAACACATTTGTCTGTGTACCTGCTGTTTATGACTAAGTTCCCATACTGGATTCCAATCTCAGAGCATGACAAATTGAGTTGTAAAACTTGTGTTACATATTTAAAAACATTGAGCCAATTTTATTTATAAATGGGCTCAAGCTACCAGAATATATCACTTCTGTGCTGTAGCATTCTTTTTTTTTTTTTTTTTTTTTAAGATATTTTTTTGCGGCTTACGCCTTTTATTGATTTTGTAAGGGACAGATAGTAGGCTGACAGGAAACGGGAGAGAGATGGGGGGATGACATGCGGTAAAGGCCGTGTCGGGTCCGGGAGTCGAACCCGCGGCACACCGCGACTAGATCACCAGTCCGGTGCCCAGACCGTTACGCTACGGCCTGGGCCTGCTGTAGCATTCTTCACTGGTTTCTTTAGTCCATATAAGCCACTTTTTAGATATATTTTTGTACACGCTTAAGAGGTAGAACACATGGAATTTAAAATCAATTATTTGGGCTGCAGAAGGTACGATAGCTATACAGTGATTATAATGACTAGTATATATACATAATACAGAATAACTGAATAATGACTAGTACATTACTTCCAAGCCATTTGTTCATGGTGATGATGCAGAAGCATCTTTCTGCAAGGCAAATCAGCAGGTTTCATACTTGACTCTCTTATTCTTAATCTGAGCACAAATCGTATTCCGATAAGGAGCACCAGCTGCAAACTCAACTCAACTGATGGGCTAGGCAGAAGCAACTAGTTCAGTCGTATAATTTCCAAGAACATTCCTGTTCACTGAGATGTATTCACTTCTCTTCTAACTCTGTCAGTTATCTAATAATAATAACAATAATAATGGCGATAACGATGCTTTTACAAAACTCAATGTATCAGCCTTTCCCACCAACTCACTGCACCAGTGGACTTATTACAGGGTGTGTGACTATAGCGTACAGGCATGCTATTTAAGGCTAATTCCTATTTTTTTCTTGTGATATACAGATGGTTCTTTGGCTAAAAGCAGTTTAAGAACCTGTTTAAATCTGTAATATATGTTTTGGTTGTCTGGCAACAGCCCTGCATAGACTACAGCATTTATAAACTGCTTATGCATAGTTAAGTTATAGGGGCAATCATGGCATGTTGGTTGTCCTCATTTAGCAGTACAGTTTTTCTTTGTTGGACGTTTCATTCAGGAATCGCATTCATTCAGCACATAATATATTACATTATATTTGTATGAATTCAGTATTAATGTTGTTGACTAAGACTAAAGGACTAAGATTTGGATTTAGTTGACTAAGACTAGACTAAGACGCCCTGGGCTTGTCACAAAAAACCTGAATAAAAATATTTTGAAAAGTAGACAATTTCAAATGACTGATGTGGTGTGTTATTCATAAAACAGACTAAATCAGAATTTGCTGTCAAAATGAACACTATGAATTAACCTTGTTTACAACAAATTCTGCAATGTTAACGTTTTCATTCTTTAAACTTGACGCTCATCCACATTTGTTGACATAATAGTATTTACCAAATACCTAGGATAACTTTTGCCTGTTGCCACATAATGAAACATTGAGGCTTGGATAGTCGCTTTAACCTAGCCTACCTCTGTCTACTTGGCATTGAAGCTGTTATCATCTGTGGTTTCCATATTCTTTCCTATGCAATGTTGCCACTAAATGTATGTGTAACCTTCCTTTTTATACTGCAATTAAAACTTATATTCCTATTGAGCAAAAACTTAAATCATAGGAGTTCTTCAGTTGAACCTTTTTGAGACTGAAGGGGTTCAGTGGTCAGAAAAGTCTGAACTCCTGATCTATAGCAATGCTTTAGCATTAACCTTTTAACCAGAATATATCACTTGCACTACATTTTTAAAGCCTTGAACGTTTATGCAAACAATTCCTCCAGGTGTCAACCTTTACTGTTACAAACACCCTCTCTTTATGAAAGCATGTTATTACACCCTCTGAAACATTATTGGCCTATTGGGACAATATTGTACTGCAGGGGGAAAAAAATATTGCTATCAAGCTAAGAATAGTGCAATAATGAAGATGGAAAGTACTGTTCCCTACACTAGTGTATCTCAAATTGAGATGCATGATGGATAGGCAGAGATTTTGCACATTTGTAGTTGAAATAAGCCTCATTCCCTCATCTTTTACAGGGGGAGTTATGGGAGTTACGCAGCATGGAGCTCTGTGAAATCAATGGCTTTAGTGTGGGGGGTTAAGAAATCTTGAATTTGGGAATATTATTGGTTTTACACGAATGCCAAAGGTGAAACATTTAAACAATCAATTTAATAACGTGTCAACTATTCAAGTGCCGTTCTGGGTGGCACTCAGGCCCAGGCCACACTACTCTGGATCTTTTGCAAAACGGATATTTTCGTCCTCCGTTTTAGAAGAAATCCCTGGCCATACGACAGAGATATCTATGTCCACACACAAACGTAGAAACGCATTGAACACAGGATAAAATCACTGCAGTAGCAGGTTTCAATTGTAGGCTATATTATATTTGATTTTATATTTACACTTATGAGGTGCCAATCACATTTATTTATGAAGGAATAAGTACCGCATTTTAAAAGCCACCTAAATTGTGAGTGGAAGTGGAACATGTTTCTTTCATTGTCTGTCAGCATGTCACACTATGTGCGTAAATCTCCAAATCCAGACTCTCGACTTTTCTCTCCATATAGCCTAATTTAAAAATGATAGACACTTTACCATTGCTCTGGCGACTTGGCAAGTCCTGCACAGTAAATAATAGCAGAGTCAGACCTATAGAAGTGTCCACAACCACTTGTGAGCTTGTAGAGTGGCTATATTTTCGAGGTGTATAATAAATGTCACGTTATAATGTAGGCTAATAAAAGTTCACACGCGCTTATTGTCGGCATGCAGACACGGTGACAAATGCAGTCAAGGGTGCGCCCTTTATTACCTAAACAGGAGAGAGCCATGTGCGCAGCAGCGCACGGGGACCCACTGTATTCTCTCTCTCTCTCTCTCGCTCCATGCTATATCCTCAGACTACAGTTTATCTGTAGCGGTCCGCAATTAACATATTGTCACTCGATGAAATCACCAGTCCGCACTGGACTATAGCTGATCTATTTATTATTGGATGCAGCAGAGCAGAGCCTTTGCTTGCTGCAGTTGATGCAACATATGATACGTTTTTAAAGTTGTTAACAGTGATATATAAACATGAACAATCGGATAGATATCCGTAATTTCCATGCAGGCATAAGCTGCATTTCTCACCTAAATATAGTGAAAATGTGCACTAATAAGCGGTGGCATCATCGTTTCTCAAAAGCTCCGTTTCGCATGACTACACAGCTCCACTGATCCGGATATTTTCGAAAATCTTCACTTATTTATCAGTTTTGAGTGGCCGAAAATGCCGTTTGCGTGTGGCTGAAAGGTCGCAAAGAAATGTGCGTTTAGCAAAAGATCCAGATACGTGTGGCCTGGGCCTCAGTCCCATAGCCTTTTAGCTTATTAGCAGAAAGCACAATGTGACAATTACACACCATTTTAAGGCAGATCACTGTTAATTCAATTGAGTTAACACTTTTCCCTGGAGACATAATAGTACAGGTCAGGACCCGATAATAAATTAGCGATCATCACTAGATAAATTATATAGAATCTGATTGTTGCATAGACTCGCCAATGCTGATACCAGCATTTTAGATGTTATCCGAGGCATTTCTGATAGTGGTATCACTATCTAACAACTCTGCTTAGGAACTGGAGGAAACTCTGGAAGAGGTCTGCCAGATCCAAAGGTAAAAAGGCAAAATAGTTTCTCAGTGCGTTATACCAACTATAACATAGAGGAGGCAGCATGATGGTCTGGGGCTCTCTTGCTGGATTGAGAGTCTGGAACTTGAACAGAGTGACTGGCACCCTGAACAAAAAGGTCTACCATAGCATTTTGCACCCTCTGGTCTACACCTACTTGGTCAGGGGTTCATCCTACAGCAAGATAACATACCTCCACACTATGTAAGAAGTACCTTGGAATCAAATTCATGATGTTTAGTACAATTTAAACTAACTTATTTCATGTTTCTTTTTTCTATGCTTTAATTTCATAGTACATTTAGAGCTGCCTACATTTCTGAAAACATTGAGGTGCAAGCACTATAGAGTAGGTCTTGTGGTGCTGTGGTGTCATGATAGGACCCAGTGAAGAATAACTTATGTGTTGCTCATTAACACCAACATTATCACGGCTGCTGGTGCAAAACAGGATGATTTGACCTCCATATTGTAGCTCAGGGTGGTGTTGCGAGCTTAGCTTTCCCGCAGGATAGGGTCGGTGGTACTGTAGTGAGTAGTGGCAGGTCTTAGTAAGGACAGAGTTGTCTCTGAGCCCAGGCGGTAATTACAGCCTCTCGAATGTGATTATACAGCAGCCGCGCCCTGTCGACCCCTCCCTCTGTCTCCCTCTCCCTCTGTCGCTCTCCCGCTCTTTCATGCCACCTCTTTCTCAGAGTCGCTCCTTGTTTGTCCTTGGGTGGTGGTGATGGTGGTGCGGGGGGCGGGTCACACACCACAGAGGATGGATTGCAGGGCTCAGTCCTACCCCGTTATTTTTATTTTTTCCTGCAGGATGTTTTTCCACAGTGCTCTGAGGGCCAGTAGTGAGGAGGACTGGGTTTGTTTGTGACGGGGGCTCAGCACTAGTTATTTTCTTACTGCCTTGCTTAAAGAATCCCCGAGGACGGAGCAGCTTGGCCTGGGCTTGCCATCACCCGTGGTGGCCTTTAGTTCACAGGCAGACTTCGGAGTCCTGCTCTAAATATTTGTCTCTGAAGCGGTTCTCCACAGTGAGAAAGATTTGGTCATATACAGGACTTATTCGCGTACCAGGCTCTTAACACTAACAAACCAGGCAGTGCTCTTATTTATGTTGTGGTCAGTCCTGGTAATTTATTGTACAGAATCCCATTAGCAGTGACATATTTTCTTGCTAGTGTCCACAGCTTTTGCTATAGGCCCATTCATCAGTGGTTGGTTGTTTGTTTTGGTGTGGGAGACAGAAAGGGAGTAGAGGAAGTGCAGTATGAGGATGCGGCATGTGCTGCTTCTCTGGGTGCTGAGCAGGGAGTTCACCTTTGTGCACCTGTCTCCCCTGTGTGTTGTGTGTTGTGTGTGTGTGTGTGTGTGTGTGTGTGTGTGTGCGCACGCTTGCTCGTGTGTTTGTGCGTGCGTGCGTCCGCCCACCCTCTCCTCACCACGCAGACGTCAAGCCCTCCAATATCCTGGTCAACTCTCGCGGGGAAATCAAGCTGTGCGACTTTGGCGTGAGCGGCCAGCTCATCGATTCTATGGCCAACTCCTTTGTTGGAACGCGCTCCTACATGTCGGTGAGTCAGCTTAGCGCCCCCTCCACACCTCCAATCCTTTTTATTTTTTCTCTCTCTCTCTGGCCCTATCCCCACTTTTTCCATCCTCCTCTTTTCTCCCATCTCCCTATTTCACTGACCCCTCCCTCTCTCTCTCCTTCTCTCCTTCGCTCCCTTCCTCTGGCCCGCCCTCATGTCCCTGCCAAGAGCATAGGGCCGTGCCCAGGAAAGGGCTGTTTGGCACTGAAGCAGGCACTGCCAACTGTGCTCTCTCTCCTCTCCCTTGTTTGTCCCTCCCTTTCTCCCTCCCTCCCTCCCTTTCTCCCACCTAGTCTCCTTTTAATATACCTGGAGGCTGCAGTGCCCAGAATATTGCTGCTTTCTCACTGAAAGGTAGATGGCCCTTTGCCTTTCCCTGTCATAAGCCCCAACACCCACAACCATCCTCAATACTCCTTCATAGTCTGAACAGAACAAAGGCCTCCTTCATTTCCTGCCAACCCCTACTATCCTCTGTCCTTTTGCCCCCTTCCACACCTTGTCCTTGCTGTACCCACTCCACACCCCCACACGTTGCCTTCCCCTTACTAGCCATCTCTGCCCATTCCTCTCTATCCTGCCTGTCGACTTGGCACACAGAGGCTCTCCGTGCTCTCTCTGACGTAGTTGTGTATTCCTCAACAGCCGGAGAGACTGCAGGGCACTCACTACTCTGTGCAGTCGGACGTGTGGAGCATGGGTCTGTCTCTGGTGGAGCTGGCTATCGGCCGCTTTCCCATCCCCCCGCCTGATACTAAGGAGCTGGAAGCCATCTTCGGACGGCCCATCATAGATGGGGCAGAGGGGGAACCTCACACCAACATGCAGAGGCCCAGACCCCCAGGCAGGCCTGCAAGCGGTAGGGATAAAGAATTGCGTGTGTGCGCGCGCGAGCACACGGATAATGCGATTATTCATTTTTTAATGAACATTTCTAAAGCATAATGGTACTCGTACACATGCACACATTGCTTGGACAAACTTAACACTGATGTTACTCTTTCATAGCTAGTTTTTGTTTTGCATTTCACATCTCGGTTTGTATATTGATTAGTTTGCTATTGTACCTTTCTGAACTGAAGAGTTGTTATAAAATTACATTCATAAAGTGAAATGTCAAGATTATAACACACGCTTTAAAGAGCAACATTTTTGGCAAGTTTTCTGACAGTGTGCGGGACCTTCTTTGTTTTTCAAAGATAACGCTTTTAAAGATTATAACACAGCCATTGCATGGATGACAATGTCTGATTTAGCTAATGATATGCTATTTCCTCTACAGGACATGGGATGGACAGCCGACCTGCCATGGCTATATTCGAGCTTCTGGACTACATTGTGAATGAGGTCAGAGGAACTGCTGACTGCACAGCTTATTCTCTTACACTCTTTCTTTCCTCATACAGACTCATAGCTCCCCACCCCACCTCTTTCTCCCTCTTTTCTCTCTCGCTCCTCTTGAAACACACACACACACACACACACACACACACACACACACACACACACTTGTTCTCTCTCTCTGTTCTGGTTTCTGTTGGTGATGTTATTTGATTCCTGCTTCCTCCTCAGCCTCCTCCTAAGCTGCCACATGGTGTCTTCACCTCCGACTTCCAGGAATTTGTTACAAAATGGTGAGCATCAACATGGCCACGTCAAACTACAGCCTAATTTATAATTTGTTGCATGATGGAGCCGCTCGCCTAAAATAGCTTAAGCTAAGAATTGATATTGGCTTGAAAATCTAACTTGTGTAAATTAGACTTTGGCTACCAACTCCATCTTAATGGATAAAGCAACAGTACAAAACTATAAAGTATTATAGTAGTACTAAAGTTGCAATAGCTACATACGTTTCTTACACTGAAATACAAAGCAAATGTTTTTTTTCCATTGTTGTCTTGTTTGTGTTTGCAGTCTGATTAAGAACCCAGCAGAGAGAGCAGATCTGAAGATGCTGATGGTAGGTCCACAACTTTATGGGGATGCCCAATTTGAAATGCATATCGATTTGTGATATTCCAATTATTTTACATTTGTCTGATGTTATGGTTTAGCAGCTTGAACTAAAATCGGTCATCTTTTTTCTTTGATTTGAACAGAGTCACACGTTCATCAAGCGATCTGAGGTGGAAGGGGTGGATTTTGCCGGCTGGCTGTGTAGAACCATGGGCCTCAACCAGCCCAGTACTCCCACTCGTGGCACTGACTAAACAAACCTGGAAAGAGCCCCACTGCCCTCACTCAGACTTCTAGGTCTTAAAATACAGTAGATGCTTACATGCACACACACACACACGCATACATATACACATGTCATCACACATGTTTCTCACCCTGTTTGTCTTATTCTTTGGTTGAAAAACAAAGAAACCAAAAAACCTGTTTTGGTCTCGTGTTTTTTTTCACCAGCAAGCGGGGCCCATTGAGTCACTGTACTGTAAGACCACAGATTCACCACCTGCACCACCAGTGTCTGAGTTAACCTTGGCTTAGTTTGCCACACATTTCTTTAAGGGGAGACATGAGGCACTGAAGGGCTGCCAGAGTGTCGGTTGATGAATTTGTATTGATCGCACAGCACCACTTTTGTATTGTTGAATATTCTGTATTAATCTTTTCTATGGCAACGGCTGATGGCTGGTGGGGTTGTATTTTAATAGTTTGCTGCGCTAGAGAGTTGTTCGTGTGAAACTGAGACGAGGAGTCTAAAGATATTCTCTCTCTCTGCTGACAAATTATAAAAATGGTTTTTAATGACGGTTATGTTAATGTTTTGAATGTTTATGCAATGTCTTCAACAGAATCCTTTTATTTTTATTTTTTTGTTGATATTATCAACTGGGGTTTTTGCGATTACCTGCCGTGGTATATTTGATTAGGAGTACAGGACAAAAATGGGTTGAATCGTTGAATGGGGAGAAATCGTGCTAAAAATCACTTGACTGTACTTTGTTAACGGTGAGAGACAAACCAAAGAGGGTACTCATGACTACTAACACATTCATATCTGTAACAGTATATCTGTGTAATTTGAATGTTGGCATTTCATTTCCCCAGGTAATTACTCAGATTGTGTAGACATTCTTTCCTCATAATAACGAAATTGACCTTCAATGTTTGTGTGACATGTTTCATGTAGGGGAAGTAATTTTACACTTTCGGGGCCCTAAAACATGCCAATATGTCTTCTGATGACCATGAGGATGCAATGATCAAAATGTACTATTTGGACAATATAGCATGATTTACTATCTTTCTAATGTATGGGTATTTTTGTTTCCCAAGATCATGATGGGGATGATGGTTAGCTGGTGTTATCAAATGCCTGAATCTCTGTTACATCAATGTAATTTCAATCATGTTGACTACTAAGATTTTTCTGCTTTGTTGTTGGTCTGTACTTGAAGAATTGCCCCAAAGTGTATGTGGTCATGTTTCCACTGTACTGCTATGTTTGAGTATGTGACATGCGCTCCAAGCTCTCTTTCTCAGTAAGCTACACAGTCCAGAGCCTGGTTTTCCTGATGGAGAATGCCATTGGAAGCTTTTCTTTCCCTCTCAGTTACTTTTTTCCCTGTTATTTAACCAACTCTGTTGTGATAAAAATGCAAGCCAACCTCAAGTACCACTCCAGACAGGCAAAAGCAAATGCTTCAAGCAGTTAAAAAGGATTTTAATGAGCATTTTGACTCAAGTCTGGTTTTTGGGGTATGGTGGTGGTGATGTTAACTTGCTAGCCTGCAGTCTGCTCCTGTATCCTCTGCTTCTGGCTGACTTTCCTTATATTCCCAATAGACTTTGCATTCATCCTCAAAGTGAATGCACTGTCACCTCAATGTACAAAGCTATTTAAAAAAAAGGTACAGGAGTACTATTTTGCAGTCTTAATATACACATTTTGATTTCTGTAAATTACATGGGAGAAGAGTTCTTTTATTATAATATAAAAATGTGTCTCATAATGGTTAATGTATAAAAATGATCAAAATAAAAACTTATTTGTGAATGTACTTTTAACAGTTTTTGTTTTGAGAAAGCAACTCCCATAAGCACTTGTGACAGTACTATTTCAGAATTTCTTAACTCGGGTAAATTCAGTCCACTTGTGTTAATTATGCTACCATGTCCATTGTCCAATCCATGGATAAAATGGAGTATAGCTATATATCTGTGTGGAATGAGTGACATACAAATGTAATTTAAATGGGTAAATGTAGGTCTGATAAATGATGTAGCTCTGGTCCTTAACGCTTAGAGCTATGGACCAGAGCTAATAAACGTAGCATGTTCAAATTCTGTATTTTATATTTTGGGGAAGTTAATCACTGTCAATATGGCCACTCCGGTGCTCTGTAAATTTGTGGCTATTGATGTTTTAGGTGCTACTGCCCAGTGCTCACTCATCCGGAGGGTCGGTGGCCTTTTCTACACAGGTGAGCCAGAGTAGCTACTGTGTTTGAACAGTTTGGAAGGAACCAACTTTTGGCTACGTTGATTCTGACACGATCTCTTCAATTTCTCTCTCTGTGAGTAATCGTATCTATTCTACACCCAGATTGAACTTGAGGCGTGCGGTTCGGCCTGTAAAATGACCAGAATGAGCGGGTATATCTTGAGGATCGTATTCGAAACATGTCACTTGGTGAGGCGGCAGGCCTGCGTCTTCGCGTGTGTGTGTGCATTTGTATTTGTTGCATCAAAGTAGGCTACCTGCAAAATACACAGTTTAAAGTGTTATATAATGTAATTTGACCATAGCCCTAATTCATAATACTGTAAACAGAGGTTCAAATTGGATTTCTCCACGTCTCTCCTTTTTTTGTCTAGATTTTAATTGAAACCATCAGGCAGACACAAATGACAAACACAGAGCTGATGTGGGGTTGTCTGGGACTGGGACGGGTGGTTTATATTGGACGACGACGTTGTCGTAAAAATGGCTGACATCATCCACCCGGGGCTGAAAATAAGCAATTTTAGTTATTGCAAGACTTTTTTAATTTTTTTGTGACCAAGTTCTTTATTGATACTTTTTTATTTTTCAGTTATTGCAAGACTTAACGAAAGAGAATAATTATAACCTAATATGCATTAGTATTTTAATCTCAATTTGTTTAATTCCCTAAATAAGTGTGTGTCGTGTGTGTGTGTGTGTGTGTGTGTGTGTGTGTGTATGTGTATATATACATGTATGTATGTATGTATGTATGTGTGTGTGTATATGTATATACATAGGCTATATATATGTGTGTGTGTGTGTGTGTGTGTGTGTGTGTGTGTGTGTGTGTGTGTGTGTGTGTGTGTGTGTGTGTGTGTGTGTGTGTGTGTGTGTGTGTGTGTGTGTGTGTGTATATGCATAGTCACCTGTTGTGGTGTTTGACAGTGCCCTCTAGGCAGGGTGTGTGAAACTGCCTCCTAGCCTAATCAGCCACTAGAGTCCCTGGCATAGTGATCTCTGCAGTGCCACCGTCAAGCCAGAATGCCATGCTGTCATGTGGGACTCTGTAACTTCCTGTGAGACTGGAGGCAAACAGGCAACTCTTCCAACCAGCAGTGAGGGTTAGCGCCTTGCATAAGGTATGTCATTCATCCACACGTAGCATATGATTTCCAAGTTCATTGTCAGATGTGCTGCACCAGCTCTGCCTGTGTGAGGTATGTATGCACATTGCACAGTACTTGTTGCTACATCCTCCACCACCCCTCAACACAGTACAAACACTGGCAACGACTGAGTCAGGGGTTGTGCAGGCGGGTGGTTGGCAATTGCACAACATCCGAGATCGAGACATCAGGCACTTGAGCTGTAAAAAGAAGTGACGCTGTCATCCCTCGTGGTGGATTCGTAAAGGCCTGCTTTCATACCTGGTAATGCATTTCCTGATGTCTCACCTGTAGCAGCTTGGCAGGTATTATGTTGAGATGAGGCTGAGCCAGTGTGTTGAGGGGGTTGTTGGCAGCCCCTACTGTATGTGCTGGAATGTGCCAAGGCTTGTTTTTTGGGGTGGGACATCATGACCTCAGGCAGTAGGATGGGTGGGTGCGACTCTACTCACAGAAAGAAAATACGAGTGATAGATGAGGAAGGAGAGGAAGAGAGTGCTAACTTTTATTTCACCCCGCGTGCCATTCATTGGAGTGCAGAGAAGACTCACTGAGGTTTATTTAAAAACCTAAGAGCAGATAGCCATGGTTTAACGATGATGCTGATTTGTTTTTAATACATTTTATTTTTTTATGTTTTGCTTTTACAACTGGCTCCACTTCAACAACTGCAAAGAAACACTTTACTTCTCGCTCCTCAGAGGGAAGAGGAATAGAAACAGAGGGGCGAATGCTGTTTCTTTAAGAGAGAAGGGGAGAGAGTAAGGGAGAGAGAGAGAGAGAAAGGGAGGGACCTCTTTGCCCTCCAGAAACCAGGAAGGGAATTGAGTTGATCTGCTGCTGCTTGGTTTAGCGCATACGGGGCTTTGAGCTGCACGACAGCTAAGAGGGAGAGAGAGAGAGCTCCGGAGAGGAGGAGAGGAGAGGGCTGAGCTAACCACAACAAGCACCACCACGGCCATCGCAGGTGAGCTAAAGACACCCCCCTGCTACCCCCCTGCTGTCTGCCCTGGGCCTGTCGACAAGAGAGAAACAGGCTAAGGAGGAGAGGAGAGAACGGAATGAGGGAGGGGGACAGAAAGGAGAGAGCAGGGGGGGCTGGCATGGGAGGAGAGGTGGGTCGCAGCAGTAGTCACTAGTCAAGGTTCCCTTTTTTCCTCCATATCCGCCTAAAGTACTTACTCCGGACTGCTTTTTTCACCTCTGGGAATTCCTGCGATAAAGTTTATTGGATGTATTCAAGGCATTAACTTTTCAGGCAGGTGGAAGCACTTAGAGGAGGAGGGGGATGGGGGCTCTCTGGAGAGAGGGTGGTGATGGTGGTGGTGGTAGGGGGGGGGGGCACTGGACAAGAGGAAGAAGGAACCAGAAATAATTATATCGGACAACGGACAGGCGACAACAACTTTTCAGGACAGTGTCATCCCCGTTTCCCAATTGGAGTGGGGTGCAAATTGTGTTCTATGTGCGCTGGATTTGTTTTGGTGTTTGACATTTTACAGAATGAGTGTTAATTTAGGTCAGGAGTCTTGGAAGTGTATCTGAGATGTGTCTAGAGGTGTTACTGTGTGACACTGTGACAGTATCATAGCTGATGTTTGTTTGTTGTTTACCAACAGTGCTGAACGAAAGCTTTTTCTTATACGAAGCACTGCCCTGTTTGATGGCTGGTCTGTAGTTTTAATACCTGGCAGCCTGCTAGCAACATACTGTAGTGTATAATTCAGCCCGGAGTGCTTACGTTAGAACAAGCTTGGAGATAGTGGGGGTGGTGAGGGCAGAGAAAGCTGGGACACGTAGTTCACAGTAGGGACTGCGTAGCGGGTCACATAGGATTCAAGGACTCAACATCCCAGAGTGCCTTGCCCTTGGCCATACAGGAAAGGGAACAGCCGCTAGCCTATCCCAGCAAGGAGGTGTGGTGAGTGAGCAGCTGTCAGGCCAATAGGAGGAAGGCAAGCAGAGCCTGAGTTGTGGGCTGAAAATAGAGGGGGGGAGCTGGTAGGTGTCTGCTTGTGTGGGATCAGGCAAGGGCTTGCCTGTACGACCAGGGCCACTAGCAAGTTTCCTGTCTGGTAAAGCTCCAGCCCTGCCCAGAGACGGAGGCAGGACAGCAGGCCGGCAGGCAGGCAGGAGAGGCAGACGGGGCCCAGGAATTATTTCTGCCTAGCTGGTAAGCACTCCAAATATATATACAGATAATCTGTTTTATTGTAATGTGAAAGAGAAAATGACAGATGAGAAGGCAGATTGATAGAGAAATAAGAGTGCTGTAGTGTGTATGTGCAACTGTGCATGTTTATGAAACATAGGGAGATGGAGGTTGATAGAGTTCATAGTTCTTGACCCACTTGCAGATAAAGGAGGTCAGTGCTGAGAGTAAGGTACTGCACAGTATACAGCTCAAGAGGACGCGCATTGTGTCAAAGTTTGTATTCCCACAGGCAAGCTTTTTGAACATTCCTTTGCCGGGCTGGTTTCTTTTGTGTTTTTATTGTATGTATGGCCACGATGTCATGATGAGGTTTTGGTTCTTAAAAATGGATGGAAAAAGATGCACATCATTTACTGTTTCCTCCTCAGGGCCCTGGGTAATTCATCTAAGGCCACTGTATGCGAGATCGATATATGAACGGACACGGCATCGGCTATTTGACAGACGGCAGCAGAGTGGGCTGTGTTGAGAGCTGGCGTAGTAGAGGCACGTTATGTCACATTCGTTTACATGGAAAAGGTGTGCAAGTTAAAAACTGCCGCTCTCACGGGAGGGGAGGAAATGTGGAAGCTCTTGTGGAAAATGTACCTTGTTATTTGTGTAAGCTGCCATAACTTAAAACCTTAAGGTCTGGAAACTGAGGTCAATATCCTTTGGCACTTCAGTATTTATTTATGGATTTCAAGTTTCTCTCTTCAGCTCAAACCATACCAGGCCCCGCACATACATACAGTATAGTACACATACAAATGTACAGCGTTTCTTAAATCTAGACTGTACAGCACTACTCTCTTGTGGTTTGTTTGAAGAATTTACAGGAACCCTGCCTGCATTGCTTGATACACAGATGCATATTTTTTGGCATCCCATACTTGCTGAACCCGTTTTTTAAGTGTGCGGGCACAAAGAGGGTACAAGCAGCAGGGAGTACTTGAGAGAGCAAATGAAGAGGAAGACGCCCAGGCGCTGGGAAAGTGTTTGGAATCCTTGTTGTCAGGAGGTAGCGCATAGCCGGAGTGAATGACATTTTTCATTCTGTCCAATGTCACTGAAAATGTTTAATGTTTATGTCAATGCTGCCCTCGATGCCACTTCCTGAATGCCACTGCAGAACACAAGTAACTCTATACTTTTAGTTCAAGTAAATTCCAGCAAGAGGTTAAACTAGGACGCTGTGCGTGCGTGTGTGTGTGTTGTGTGTGTGTGTGTGTGTGTGTTGCCAACAATAGACTCCAGGGGAATTGCAGGGGACTTCAGTGGCTGTGGGCTGGTCCAAGACACCACCCATCAATTTGGCGGTGAGGCTGAATACAGTTTGATATTCCTGTATGTTTGTGCCTGCGCCACTATAGCCTGAAACTAGCAGGTTCAGACTGACTGTGAAGACAGGTTGCGTGAGGTTTGCTGTGGCAGCTCAAGGCTTCATTTTAGGTTGAAACGGTCGCTATTGTACGATACACTTTGTTTTTTTAACATAGCACTATATTTGTCCAAGGTTTTGTGTATGTGGTCGAAAATTGTGTGTTATGAATTATGATCTATAAACTGGAAGCAATCCTGTGAAACCTTGCTATTTTCAAACCAATTCTACGTTGTTTCGTGTAGTTTGCCCTTAAACCAGCATGCTTTTTGGAGTGTTAAACTGTATGTGTTAAAATATTTAATCTATAGCCTACAGTATATCATACCTGTTTATCGGCCAGCCTCATACACAAGAGAATGGAGCTTCACTTCCCACTTTAGTTTGGCTCCCCTGGTCAGCTGCTCTGTATACCACAGCTCTCAGCCTGGTTAGACGGACAGACAGACCCCTCTGTTGTTTTCATGTTGTTTAGCTGCAGTTTGGGGGGAGTGAAGGGGCTTGTTCTGTTCTGGGACGTTTATTATGGAGAGGCCAACACAACCTGATCAAATTAGAGAGAGAGAGTGGGAGAGAGAGGCCAGGATACACAGTCAGAGCACAGGGATGTTTGTCTGGGTGGAGGTTAAGTTAAACTTGACTTTCTACACTTCCACATTTGTATAGTATGTGAGAGTTGATGCTGTATTTTTGTGCTACTGTATGTTGGCTGGTACACTACACATTTTTGTGCTGACAGACCCCTGCCCCACCCCCTGGAGACATTTTAAAGACAAGCTCAAGGGGTTTACCTCCAACCTGTTGTCAGCTTTAAGCAATAACACTTTGACCTTCAATATCATTTGTGCCTTGAGAGACCAGGCTGTCCTTTTGGTTATGTGAAAATGTCAATATATGAGTAAAGATGCAAATGACCCCTTCCCTTATTTTCTTATCTTTACTTTCTTTTTTTGTTGGTCTGTTGATTTAGTGGTTGGAATGGTGAGGAGGAAGGAGTGAAGATGGTTAGTTTGCAGTCTTGCAGAAAAGGAAGGAGAATTAGCAGGGGGTGGGATGGTGGGTGGGTGTCTGAGTTTTGCCTTCTCAGCAGGGGAAAGGGGAAGTGGGTGATGTAGTGGGCACTGGGCAGTGTCTGAGACAGAAAGATGGAGAATGATGAGATGGACAGAGAGAGAGAGAGGAGGGTCAGATGTGGGGACAGACGGAGAGATAGGGAGAGGGGGTAGAGGAGGAGAGAGAAGGAGAGAGAGAGCTGGTCATCTGATAACAGAGCGGGTTCTGTTACACGCCTGCCACAGACACACAGGAAGTGCTCTCTCTCTCCATTGAGCTGTGCATGCACAGAATGGTGCAGCTCGGGCACATTGGACCCGCCATGGACAGACCAACTGACCAGCCTGGGCTCTCCACTTGGCAGCTCTGTGATGTGTCGAGTGTTGTCTTTGAAGCCACGTGTTAGATTTAGATACACTTCCTGGTTGACATCACAACAGTGTTAGAGCATGTTACACTAGCTGTAACGAATGTCAGAATGTGGTTGTGGTTGTACTGCTCTGGTGACTTGAGGAGGGTGCTATGTCAAAACATGTTCCAATGTGGCTCCGCCCCCTAGAAGTGGAGTGAAGTAAAATACTCTAATTCCAAATTGAGAAATGCACAATTTGGCAAATGTGAGTGACATACTCTGACGAAATGATTGCTACAGTAGTATGCCAGTGAAATAGAGTGGTCTTGAAGTTCTGATTGGAAAAACATGGCTAACAAAATAGAAGCACAGCAGATGTAATCATCTGCTCTCAAAGGTATTTGTCACGAGCGACCAAAATGTATTAATAGCATAGTATTTTAAGAAAAGTTTGATGTTAAATGCATTACAGTATGTTAAATGCATTACAGTAAGCTACCGGTAGTAACATCAGTATACACGCCATATTGTAGAAACCTTGTTATAATAATAATAACTTTACTTAACTTGACAGAAAGGATCTCAGCCCTGACTTCATAAAAAAGAAAAACTTTAAGTTCCTCATACTAAAATTTTATTGACCACCTGGTGGTTAAGTTTTCCCTTGTTGATGAGGGTCACATTGGGTGAGTGAGGGAGAGGTTAAAAGAGTTTATCATTGACATCAGACCTAGATTACCAGGCTGTCAGTGTCATACACCCAGGGGGTTATGCATGAGCCTATGGTTGAGTTTGTTTTACATTCCACCTAAACCTCCACCTTTCTCGCCGTCATTGTCTCTCAGTTTAGGCAGTTTCCTGGTTAGTTTCTATTGAAACGGCCCAGCCTAGACTGGCCCTCTCAACTTTAGTTTCATCACACTCTCGCCCTTTTGCTCCCATTACAACCAGTCGTGCTTCCTTCCAACGCTGGTAACGGTGAGTCACTTGGCCCGAACCCTTGCTTAAAATCCCCTTCCCTTGGAACTGGCCCTATACTGATTCTGATTATCTTGTAATATCCTCTTGCCTCGACCTTGAACCCTTGTCTAGTTATTCCCCATCTCTGCTAATCACCAGACCAGAAGAATTACAGTAGACAGTCGAGAAAAGAGGAGAGAGTTGAAAAATGAAATGAAAGACATAGAAGGAGTATTATATAGGAGAGGAAAGACCATTTTCACATATTCTGTATCCTGACTTTGAATTAAGATTACAGCACAACAGTATTATAACACACATGCTGTTCAAAAGAACTTCTGATTGTGAAGACGTTTCTTGGGCTATACATACATACAATACTTCTATCAAGTAAAAGTATAGATATTCTGAAATGGTTATTATTTGGTAATTATTAGGTAAGAGTTTCTTTATACAATATAGACATATTGTTCAATATTGTGTCCTTGTACAGTGTGTCACGGCCTGGCAATGTCCTATATTGCTCTCAGCCTGCATGCAAATAGTTATTATCCATGAGAAATTACTTCTATGAATAGATCACATGCTTTGCATGACAGACATTTTCTACAAAGTAACTACAGTAATAACTGTAGTAACACTACATAAAAACAGTACAGTGAAAGTAAAAACAAAAACACATGAGCTTAAAGAAGGTTGTTTAACTTTCAGAAAGACCAGCAGTGAAAAAGAGGGACAGCTATGCTGCCAGCCAGTCCCTCTTGTATTTCGGATTCTTCTTTCTTCATCATCTTCTTCAAATCTTCAGTTATGCGTGCTGCGAATTTTCACCAAAATGTAGTCGCAATTGAGCAGAAATCTTCATAAGCTTTGAGTTTTGTTTGTTTCACTCTCTTTCTCATCAACTTCCAATGTTTATTACTCTTCTTTTCCTTCATATTTATGCCACACTGCCATGACATTTTCATATTAGACTTTTTTTAGTTCATGCTTTATTGAGACAGATACAGTGAAGGAAATGGAGAGCAGAGGAATGATATACTGTACAGCAAATGGTACGGCCAGGAATTGAGAGCCCTTGCGGTATGCATCTCCACTTAGCTATCGGGTAGCCTTGTGCCCATTTGTTTTCAATATTCATTTGTTAATTACATGGTCTTCTTTCACCAACATTCACCTTGGTGATGCAGTAACTCAGGACTTTTAGTGTCTGAGAATCCAAAGGACTCCGGTTTGAACCATGGCTCTTCCAGGCTTGTTTTCTCTTGATTTTAAGTGACGCACAAAATCCACGATGACCCGGCCTAAATCAATGCCAGTGCTACTTTTGCAAACAAACAAACAAAAAAGTATTAAATGGAAATCTTGTTCTGCTCATTTTCCTATAGTAGGCTACCTAAACTGTTGCTCCATGATGATAGAAGCCAAGTAGCCTGCCCTAATTAGAACTCTACAATCTAAGCTTTCACATAGTGTGAAGCCATATGATGTGGTTTGTCACTTGGTAAGTAGCTCAACAAGTTCATGACTTTCCCTTGGTGTTTAAAGGAGAATTCCATACTAAAAGGCTTTCTTACCTTTCTTTGTAGTTGTTACGTCCCCACCAAAGAGGTCCAGGTGTTATTTTATGCAAAAGATCCTTATTGGCTATTTCCCCTACCACAAGCCCTAAATGAATTGCATTGAATTGAATGGGAATTGAATGGGGCTATGGGGTGTTGTGGTAATTCGCATATTTCCATCGCTAAAAAAACCCCATCCTCTCTTCATAATGTAAATAATATCCCAAGCGGCACACTTTACTACTTATTTCGATGGAAATAAGCGAATTAGCACAACACCCCATAGCCCCATTCAATTCCAATTCCAATGCAATTCATTAAGGGCTTATGGTAGGGGAAATAGCCAATAAGGAGTTTTTGCACAAAAGAACACCTGGACCTCTTTGGTGGGGACGTAACAAACTACAAAGGACTACAAAGAAAGGTAAAAAAGCCTTCCAGCATGGAATTCTCCTTTAACGCAATGAAAAAAGCAAGTATCTGCACATATGATGTATTTCTCGCCACGCACGGAGCGTCCGTGTGAGCATGGCTGCATTAATTAACACGGACGGAGCGGAAGAAAAGCACCATGTGCTTATGCGTGTGTGTCCTGTGGCTTTTGTGTGTATGGCTGGGAGTTTGAGCCCTGAGTGATGCAAAATTGTGCTTTGTGGATTAGAGGCATGCGATTTAAAAATATTAATTTCTTTCATTTGTTATTCTCTAACATCACATCCCCTGATTGATGATTTCAAAGAATAGCAACATTTAAAATGTCAACTAAGGGTGTAGATGTGTTTAATACTGTGGTAATATAACTGTAACTCTGCAAATGGTTCCCTTAAACAATACACTCTAGCTGGGTAATATTTATTCTAGAATAGATCCATGTAACAGTAACTAACATGGTGTATGCATGGGTGCTCCCCTTGAGTCAAAAGGTTGTGTGTTCAATTAGGCGTTTCACAATTATTACATTAATCGTCTAATTGCAATTATTTGCATAATCGTATTCTCAAACATTTTCAAATAGCAGATATAGATTGGCTATTTTCACTATACATACAAGTATACATTATACATACAAAGCCAAATAGAAATGTAATTTTTTTCCCCAGTGTTCAACAACAAAAACACAATTAAATCAATCGCAAATGTATTGAGCGACAATCAATTGCCAAGTAAAATCGCATAACTGTGACAGCCCTAGGTTCGATACCAGGCACTGACAGCAGTGCCAACTCAGTGTATGAGTAGCATCAACAAAACTCTGCACATAGCATCGGACCTGACTAGACCTCAGGTTGCCCAGACCTGACCAGACCTGACCAGACCTCAGGTTGCCCAGACCTGACCAGACCTCAGGTTGCCTGGCCCCGATCATCGCTGCTCAGCATTTATAATTCCTCTGCTTACATCCTCGTCTAGCTACTGTAAGACACACCTGAATTTATTGAGTGTTCATTACGACCTGAGGCCGATTCTAAACCAGTAGTTCTCACACTTTTCAAGATGCTTATAAAATGTTCAGAATGATGTACAAGCTTGCGGCGTGGCACGAAGTGACGCACTGTGAGCTTGCACGTCTGCTATCTTTGAATTAGCCAACACTAAAATCTAAAATGGCACTTTCTCGGTTTTAATGCTTTAAACTCTGTTTCTGTTCTGTTGTATTCTAGGAATGACTGGTATGTGTCAGACACACGCAAAGATAGATACGTGGAAACTATTCAGTCATACATCTACTAGATGTAGAACTCGATGCGATGCACAGCCACATTATCTTAAAACAGCAAGTCCCATCCTGTGGACTGGTGGGCCATGATGGTATTGCAAGTGGGGCCCCAAATAATTGGCAAAAAACCCAAATGTCATTGATAATATAACATGAATATGAAATCATTCGTGTAAAAAGAAGAAGAAGAAGAAAAACACAATCGATTGATTGATCATTCAAATTAACTCTGAAAATGCACCGACCATCTGACCACTTAACACGGCAGCCAAATGGCTGCCTTGCTAAGTGATCAGATGGGTGGGCCACGAATGCTTTTGTGATTTGGTTGGGAACCACTCTGGTCTAAAAGCAACAGCAGCGTATATGGATGAGTTGTGAACTGTGAGACATGCCTTGGAACAGGACTGAAACAAAGTTGACGCATTGCTCTGGCTGGCCAGTATGCCATGCGTTCAAATCATCCCTGAAATCTAATCTGCATAGTTTCCCCTGCTGTGTGGTTAGTATGCACGTGTGTGTGTGTGTGTGTGTGTGTGTGTGTGTGTGTGTGTGTGTGTGTGTGTGTGTGTGTGTGTGTGTGTGTGTGTGTGTGTGTGTGTGTGTGTGTGTGTGTGTGTGTGTGTGTGTGTGTGTGTGTGTGTGTGTGTGTGTGTGTGTGTACTTGTATTACTATACTTGTAAGGTCCAAATGTCCCTACAAGTATAGTAGAATTATTTGAGAAATTGACATTGTGAGGACCACTTTCCCGGTCCTCAAATTATTTAGTTGTTAGATGTTGAGTTTAGGGGTTTTGGTTAGAGGTATGACTGATTTATATTTACGCATACTTTAGTTGCATGCTGGTGTTGCGCCCCAAGAAAATGGTTACACTTGCAAATGCAACACATTGTGAGCTTGTAGATCTGCAATTTAAACTGCAATCTTCGATGCCATGCCATTCTAAAATGTTGACGTCCTCGTAAGTATAGTTATACTTGTGTGTGTGCGCGTGTGTGTGTGCACTGTGCGCGTGCGTGCGCGCGTGCGTGTTTGTGTGGGGTGAGGCGGAGTCAGCGGGTTAGTATAGGTAAGGTTAGAGGAGATGAGGATATGGGTGGGGCCGGTGGGTTCTGCAGTAAGTGGTGGTTTGACTTGCAAAACAGGCCAGTGTGTGCATGCAGCCTAGCCTTAGAGAGGAGGGCCGTCCCCCTCTGGAACTGAGAGGGACACAGCCGGCCGGCCGGGCGCTGCTCTGCTGTACACCAGACTGCGGGCCTTGTCACCCACAGGCATGAATTAGTGATAAGGAATGTTTCAAGCCATGAGGAGGTGTCAGGATCAGGTTTGTTTGCACTGTGTTTCCTCTTTCTACCTGCGCTTTGCAGGTCATTCGGGGACGGGCGGCTCCTCCGCGCGGGACACTGCCTCCATGCTCCGTTGACGCTGTATTGACTTGGTGTGTGTGTGTCTGTGTGTGTGTGTGTGTGTGTGTGTGTGTTAGTGTTATCTCGTCTCAGCTCAGCTTCTTTACCCCACAAAGCCGTGACCCAGGGTCAGCTGTGTGTGTCCTGGGGATAACGTGTAAGCGATGTTGCAAGCAAAGCCTCCTCTGCAGGTGCTGCCTGTGTGCAGCAGCAGCGAGAGTGGCAGAGAGACCGAGGGAAGCAGAATAGCTCTTCCTCTGCTAGGGCTCACTGAGATCTATTTCCACCTGTGAAGGACACGACCGTTCGCCATGTGGTCGCCCTCTCCCTAGATCCTTCATCCGTCTCATCTCATTCTCTCCTCTTCCCTCTACTCTCCTCTTTCCCTCTCACTCCCCCTCTTGTTCTATCTCTTTCGCTCACCCCCATCCTCCATCGAGCTTGCTCTCCCTCACTTGCCCTCCACACTCTGACTTAGCCTCTCTCCCCTCCCTCAGCATATTCAAATACGAACTGAGTGGCGGGTAATAAAATTTGCGTCAATGTCGGATGGGCCGTTTTTATCAGAGTTCTTGGGGAAAGACAGTGTCTGAGTTTGTAGAGGCTAAGATGTCAGCTGCCTATCCAAATTAGAATAATGTTAAGGGACACATAGATAGGAGAGGAAGGACATTATTGGGTCTAAGATCAAGTGAGTAGACACTGTACAATAAGTCGAGCACAAGGGGTACTTTGAAATATAGCATGTCCTATTTGAATGTATAAACAGTTTTATCATTTGCGCTCTCAATGTCTCCATTATATCATTGTTGTGCTCTCATGTAAACTTTTGACCCATTTTAAAGATAACCATGTGTTGAAATGAATTCATCCTACTTATGTCAGTGACATTGAAATGGTAAATATAGAAAAGGGAGATAAGAGGAAAGTGACATGGAGATAACAGTGCACGCATCCCAACTTTCTGCATCTCCGGGGCTGCAGTGTCTGCTTAGGGGTAGAGTGGCCGGTAGAGCAGCTGGATGCCAACCGTGAGGTTCCCAGTTCGATCCCAGAGTCAGTGTCGAAGTGTCCTTGAGCAAGACGCTGAACCCCTAATTGCTCCTGATGCATGTTGGTGCCTTGCATGGTTTCCTCCGCCATCGGTGTGTGAATGGGTGATTGTAAATGTAAATGTTAACAGAGTTAAGCAATTGAAATTGGGACTGACATTTAAAATTGTAAATGAAGCTTTGCCCTCTGGTCCGCATACCTGACAACTACCTAAAAAAGTGACTCCCACAGCCACAATACAAGAGGAAGCGAGAACAACGATCTGGTACCACTTTCAAAACAAACATGGGCAAATTCTCCTTCTACAGCACAGCCACCCAAGTGTAGAATGCCCTGACTCCCCTCAAAAAATGTAAATCCCTGGCGTCCCTTTTAAATAGACCTGAAAATCCACCTTTCAGAATGCCAAAGGTAGAGGAAATGATTACCCCCCCCCCCCCACCTTAGTCTAGTGACTACCCCCACCTCCTTATAACCCCTTCTTTGTTCCCCAACCTATATATTTTTGGTATTTTTACCTTTTATGATTATTTGATTTTTGTTGTTATTTTTCACGTCATGATTATGAATTGAATACCCAGGACTTGAATGGAAACAAGACCGCAAGGACTTTTTTCGTGATCCCATTGGACGTGTGTTTGACTGTACCCTGTACTGATTACACTTCTGCCAATAAAGTATTCAATCACTCAATCATGTAATGCGCCTTGGATGACGGCGCTATATAAATGCACCATTTACCTGAGAGGTCTGTTTTAGAGAGCCTCACCTATCTCTCTCTGGCCTGTGGGTACAGCTGACACGGTGCCAGAACTCAAGGTGTGGACCTATAGACCGATTCCGTACCGGTTTCATGGTCGCAGCCTACGTATTTCCTGTAGGCGGACTCGACATAGCTGCGGGAGTAAAACCCTCACCAGGCGCACCTCTTCCACTACAGTGAACGGCAGAGTGACTGATGTTAGTTTGCCTCAAACTTTACTCCTTTACCTGCTTTTTTACTAACACTAACATTACAAAGATGCCCAGAACATCGAGATGAACCTGTGTAGTTTATGGCTGCTCCAACAGTAGTGGCAACATAAAAAAAAACAAAAAACGGAATGTCTAATATCCACCGCTGTGGCGGAGACCAGAGCCATTGAGTAATGGTTGAGACAAAGCAGTGAAAGATACATAACGCAAGTCTTACCCAATACCAAATCTTTCTGTTTATTAACACAAGGCTGCTGTACTTTATACCTCATACTTTAAATGCTTAGTATGAGGTATAAAATACAGCAGCCTTGTGTTCATAAAACAGAAAGATTGGGTATTGGGAAATTACGTATCTTTCAGGACCCTTCACTGCTTTGTCTCAACCATTACTCAATGGCTCTGGTCTCCGCCACCGAGGTGGATATTAGACATTCCGTTTTTTTTTTTTTTTTTATGTTGCCACTACTGTTGGAGCAGCCATAAACTACACAGGTTCATCTCGATGTTCTGGGCATTTTTGTAATGTTAGTGTTAGTAAAAAAGCAGGTAAAGGAGTAAAGTTTGAGGCAAACTAAAATCAGTCACTCTGCCGTTCACTGTAGTGGAAGAGGTGCGCCTGGTGAGGGTTTTACTCCCGCAGCTATGTCGAGTCCGCCTACAGGAAATACGTAGGCTGCAACCATGAAACCGGTACGGAATCGGTCTATAGGAGAGGCATGGCTTTTGAGAAGGGAGTGGACGTGGCTGAACAGAGCAGGGGAGAGGTGAACGTCACCAGTGTTGCCATGTATGCTTATTATAAGCTAATTGTTCTTCTGTAAAGTCGCTTGTAAATATTGTTTTTTGTGGGTTGATTTTCGGCTTGTTTAATATTGTTTAATATTTTGTGCCAGGGACCAACATACCAGATTTGTTTGAAAACTGCTCACAACGACTCGTGGCATGCGACACATTGTGAGCTTGTAGATCGGCTATTTTCAAATGGCCGATCCATAATAGGTTTAAAGGGCACATGATGTGGCCTACAGTCGGTTCTTTTGGGCTTGTCATAGACCTGGTTGCTTACTTCTCTCGCAAAGTCTGGCAACACTGAACGTCGCCCAACAGGTAGGGAAGAGAGAGAGAGACATAGAGGTATGGGCAGGTACGGCTGGGCACGGTGGTGCTGTATATGCACTGTAGCAGAAAGGCTAATCTGAGGAATGTCAACTGAAAGAAGTGCTCTTATGGAGTGTGCACCCCCCTCCCCGCTTACCCCCGGCCTTACCCCCTGCTGGGAATCTGTGCCAGATGGAAGAGGGTGGGCGCACAGAGACTATAACTATCTATCGGTCTGCCTACGTGTGAGCGTGTCATACAAGCCTGTGTGTAAATTGTATATATATACACACACACACACACATTATATTATACAGTATATTTGTGTGTTTGTAAACTGACAAATGGAGGATGGCTTGTTCCACCGAAACCCCCCTCCCCCTGCGCAGGCTTCAGTCGATCGTTTTAATCTCCCCCCACACGTGAGCGAGGGGACAGCCTTTGCTGGAACTTGGCACACAGTACAGGGTGGGGTAACCAGCTCAGACCGGATTGACAACCTCCCTTTTTAATACCGTTCCCTTGCAGCTTGTTGCGTGTCCTCTTCCTCCTCCTGTGGGTTTTTTCCACAGGGTCTGCTGTATCTGGCAGCCCCCCCCCCACCCTCTCCTCCTCCTCCTCCCTCTGTCCCCACTCTGGCACTCTGACTGACACGGAGTGCGCAAGCTGCACTGCCCGGCTCCCAGCATGCACTCTGATCCCCACTGCCCTCTTTCTCTACTATGTCCCCCGCAAACTCTTAGTTTTGCATTTGCAGGAGCTTGCATGCACACACACAGGTACACATACAGCCATGCTCATACGTATAATACATGGGCACACACACACACACACACACACACACACACACACACACACACACACACACACAGTACACAGACATGTGCTGTGCATAAATACCAATCTATGCATATTACACAGATATCTACAGTCCTGTGTTCAGCCTCCCGCTTATGTACACACACACACACACAGTACACAGCCATGTGCTGTGCATAAATACCAATCTATGCATATTACACAGATATCTACAGTCCTGTGTTCAGCCTCCCGCTTATGTTAACGTTGGCCAAAATAGCAATTTATTCAAAATCATTGAGACCACTCCACTACATTGTAATCTCTCAGCCAATTTATACTTATATAGTATATATAATTTTATATATATAGTTTGTAAAATACACTTGTTGTGCCAATATAGCTTTGCTGTAAAATCATTAGGCATAAAAAGAGGTGTGTAGGACTATGGTGTTAGAACAATATGGCTCCCCTCCAGATACTTGAGGTACTGGGCCAGTTGATGAAAGAGTCACGTAGGTGTTGGAAATATTGGGAGTTATACTGATCTATGGAGTCATATTGCCGCTTACCCGGTGGACTGTTGAGGTTATATAACAATGTGATTAAGAATAACAGATCTGGTTATTAAAGAACGCACAATGTCCCCACCCCCTAGTCAGTCAAAACGCATCTCACAACTACAGCAGTCAAAACAACGTTGCTACTCCTGACAGGTTGTTTCACTTCTTACCATGTCAAGTGAATGACAAAGGTGGTTTAAAGGTATCTACTAAATTAATTTGTTATGACTGGCGATGTGCATCTCACCCTCCGGGACTGATTTGATTCACGATCAGTGATTGGATGCAGATACATTTTAAGCACCCAATGGATCGATACGATTCAATTCAGCCCTCAGGGCCCTGTCTCAATGTAATATGATGCTGTGTGATATGATGCGTAGACAGTATTTGCTCACCGACGGTTGACATCCTTGTCAAAACAATGGGGAGAGGAACTCAGACAGGAGAGGGAGGAAAGTTTGTTTTCTAGGGCGAGGGGCGGGCACACTTGTGATGTGAGCCTTCACACTTGCAGGAGGATTGACAGGCAGAGAGACGCAAGCATAAAAAAAGTGTCATATCGGACACTGAAGTCCTCTATTCAATAGATGGCATGGAATTTAAACACATCTAACTGCTTGTAAATTGTAAAAATATAGAAATAAAATAGGTACAACGGTTCTCAGAATAAACGTTTGAGTTGCCGAAAAAAGATTGGTCTTCAATTAATCCTCTTTTAATGGATGGACGGGGCTCGGGACATGCAGTTGAGTTGGAATTAGGTCATGAACCATGGACTGAACTCTTGCACTGGGGGGGGGGGGGGGGGGGGGGGTTTGCAGCATGGTTTTGGCCCTTGTGTGTTATAGTGTGTGTTGTATTCTCAGCAGCCTTACTGTATGTATAGACATCTGTGATGAAAATATAGGTTTGTTAGGGGTATACCTTCATCTATTTGCACATATTTCAATATGTTCCAACACTGGGATTTCTTAGGACTTTTTGACATATTTATGAAACAAAACAGAAGTTGAAAGAGTTTCTGCAATTTGTTTGAGGTTGACCCTTTTTTTCCTCTCCATAGAATGCCTACAGTATATACTTATATACTTTGTGACCTGGGAGTTGTAGAGGATGAGTTTCATTTTGTTCTTCGTTCATCCGTATAACTATGACGTGAACAGTGAACTGATCTTCCTCTCCTGTTCCCTCAGACAGGCAGACGGACAGACGACAGGACGGACACGCGGGCGGCGGCTGTGCTAGGCGGCTCGGCGGCAGGCTGGTGGAAGATGTCGTCAGGGGCCGGCGGGCGAGGGGGAAGGCGGCTCAGGGGGACGGCGGCCAGCGGGGGCGGAGGAGGCCGCGGAGGGGCCGGGGAGGCAGAGGAGGGCCCCGTGGGGATCCCCTTCCCCGAGCACAGCGCCGACATCCTCGGAAGCCTGAACAAGCAGCGGATGAGCGGTCTGCTCTGCGACGTGCTGCTCGTCACCCAGGACCGCGAGTTCCCAGCTCACCGCTCCGTCCTGGCCTCCTGCAGCACCTACTTCCACAAGCTCTTCACGTCGGGGGCCGCCGCGGACCAGCAGAGCGTCTACGCCCTCGACTTTGTGGCGGCAGAGGCTCTGGGAGCGCTGCTGGACTTTGCCTACACGGCCACTCTGATGGTCAGCCACAGCAGTGTAGCCGACATCCTGGCCGCCGCCCATCTGCTGGAGATCCCACCCGTCCAGGACGTCTGTACGCACCTACTGGACACCAAAGTGCTTTCCCCGCAGGTAACATGTCATTCCTATTGAGCACCGGTCAGCTCTGCACAACGGCACGCCATAACTAGGAAAGACATCTCGTAGAACGGTGGCTTGTGGTACAGTGCAGTGCTGTTGGGGACTTTGAAGGGTACAGTATGTGTTGTTGGAGAACTTGGGGCCCCTGGCAGTCATACCATACCAATGCCCCTCCATCCCGCTATCAAATAGTCAGCTTACATCATGGCCCTTATTATTTTCTCAATCCGTCCCATACACAGTGCAACACATACGCCCACAGCTCCAGGGTTACTCTAACACTTACTCATGCTCAGCCGATGTGTGTGTGTGTGTGTGTGTGTGTGTGTGTGTGTGTGTGTGAGTGAGTGAGTGTGTGAGTGTCTGTGTGAGAGAGAGAGAGAGAGAGAGAGAGAGATGGGGTGGGGTACCCAACATTCTACAGACCCAGCATATCACAGCTAGGCTTCAACATTCACATGATGTAAAGCATGTCAGATAGATTGATTGTGTGTGCCGTACCCTAGTGCATTGACGTGTACCCCCTCGCCCTGTGTGTGATGTACTATAATCTTCACATTGAATGTGATTTACATGGACTAAGGCTAAGCAATGGTGTGGTGGACGTAGGTAACTGTGCACTTTTGTGCCTCTCTGCGTAACTCCCTCCATCTCCCTCTCTGTCAGTCTCCTATTTCTTCCACTGACACACTTTCTCTGTCCTTCCCACTCCCTCTGCCCCCCCCCCCCCCCCCCCCCCCACCTCCCTCTCCCAGGCGGGCAGTGAGCAAAGAGATGAAGACGAGGATGAGGAGGAAGGGAAGGGCAGAGGAGGCGGGGAGCAGGGGAATCGTCTTCGGGCCCGGGAATACCTCGAGTACTTCCAGAGGGGGGCGCACTGGAGCAGCAGCTGCAGCACGCCGGAGCTCAGGGACCTGCCCACACACCTGCACTTTAACCACGGCAACGGAGGGCCCCACAGCAATGGGGCCCCTGGAGGCCCCAGCGAGTACTACTCCCCTCTGGCCCTCGCCCTGGCCCAGGCCCCGACGCAGGAGCAGGACGAAGAGGACGAGGACGAGGATGAGGAGGAGGAGGAAGGGGAGGCGGCACAGGGGGAGCCTAGAGACTGGCCACGGGGCAACGGAGGAGGGCCAGGCTCGTCTTATTACCCTCCGTCCCAGAACGGCCACTTCTACCTCTCCACCGAGTCCAGGCTGGGGCAGGAGGCAGACGTGGGGGAGGGAGGAGGGAGGGAGGCGGCAGACAGGGAGCGGGGCTCCGCCAGCGCCCTCCTGCAGCAGATGATGGAGCGCGCGGCCGCCGGGGAGGAGCCGGGGGATGGGGACGATCCCGACATGGAGTTTTACTTGAATTATTTTAACAGCGCACAGCACGAGGACACAGCCTCGGCCGCTGTGACACAGGGACTGCTGCCTGTGTGGGCGTCACGGGGTGGCGCCGGCCACGAGAGGGGAGGGTCAGCGGGAGAGAGAGGAGCAGGAGAGAGGGGCAGTGGCGGAGAGAGGGGTGGAGGAGGAGGAGGAGGGGCCGGAGGAGAGAGGAAGATGCGCTCTAAGGCCTTCCAGAAGTGCCCCATATGCTCCAAGGTCATTCAGGGAGCAGGCAAGCTGCCCCGCCACATCCGAACACACACGGGAGAGAAGCCCTATGAATGCGCCATCTGCAAAGTGCGCTTTACCAGGTAAGCCCAATTAATGAGCTGACCACCCCATGTGAGAGATCTACTAATAGTCTTGGACTCAGCCCTGTAGCTAATGGCAGTCAGCACCAAACCAAGGGCAGGGGTATTAGTACCAACCAACTTAGCGCGGTATTAAGTTAGCAACTCCATTTTGATGATTTGACTATTTTACTCCAGACCAAAGGGTGCTTAATAATTCCTAGCTCTGTATTGAATCACCCTGCCTATGCTATAGCCTGAATAATATATTTTTGCCCAGTGTGTACCAAAATGCTTATCCCATTTTCTGTTCCTTTATGACAACCTGTGTGTCCAGGTTGTCATAAAGGCCTGTTTTATTGTGACAGGCTCCATAGCAAAGTCCTGGAATATTAACATAGGGGTCCTATAAAAGAGGGCTGGGCCGGTAAAGTGTTATCTTGAAAAGAGCTGCTATAAAGTGGTGTGTTCTGATTTTGAGGGGGATTACAGGACCAGAGTTGTGCCCTATCTGTGCCAATGCAGTAATTTGAACTTGTGATCTCTGGTAATGTTGATTATTGCCCACAGCAGAATGGCTCCCCTGCCCCCCGCCCCCTCTCTCTTAACCTCCCTAATGCAATTTGCCATGTGCTGCTCATCTCGTTGTGGTACATCCAGGGTGAGGGGGCTACATAAATTCCCCAATTGTTTAAGCCAGCTACGGCTTCTTCCTTGAAGCCAGTCGCTTAATGAATTAATCAGTGGACATGCAAAGGAAATGGATGCAACAGGGTCGAAATACCAGGAGTAGGACCCTTTGCATTAGCCAGCAGATAGGCAGAGAATCCCTTTCCAATCTAGACTTGCTTTCCAGCTAAATGCGTCCGGCAGTGGGAAGGGGTATTGTAATCGTAATCCTGTTTGATCAGGGTTAAGAGTGTGCCTCACGCTGTAATAAATCACTCCTGTCCTTTAAATAATTCACCTCTGTCAGTGTGCCACTTTGTTCCAAGGCCCTGGCCTGTTGTGTGTGTGTGTGTGTGTGGGGGGGGGGGTACCTACTTACCTACATGTCTCTCAGTGTCTTGCTAATTTGAGTAGTTTTGTCACAGAACCTACAGTACAGCTGATGTTGTATGATTGTGTTCGTTTATAGACGAATTCAGAAACGGAGTAAACTCAGTTTACGTATTTCCTGTAGGAGGAGCAGACATAACTGCGGGGTAAACCTGCCTCTTAAAAAACCTCTTTTACTAAAGGTGAATGGTAGAGTGACTGATGTACAGTCTGCCTCAAACGTTACTCTTTTACCTGCTTTTTACTAACACTAACATTACAAAGATGCCCAGACCATCAGGATGAACCTGTGTAGTTTATGGCTGCTCCAACAGTAGTGGCGACATTAAAAAAAAAAAAAATTGAAATTTTATGAACACAAGGCTGCTGTACTATACATCATACTAAGCATTTAAAGTATGAGGTATAAAGTACAGCAGCATTCTGTTCATAAAACAGAAAGAGTGGGTATTGGGTAAGACTGACGTTATGTATCTTTCAGGACCTTTCACTGCTTCGTCTCAACCATTACTCTATGGCTCTGCTCTCAGCCATACTTTGACTTTCGTTTTTTTTTTTTTTTTCCCGATGGTCTGGGCATCTTTGTAATGTTAGTGTTAGTAAAAAGCAGGTAAAAGAGTAACGTTTGAGGCAGACTGTACATCAGTCACTCTACCATTCACCTTTAGTAAAAGAGGTTTTTTAAGAGGCAGGTTTACCCCGCAGTTATGTCTGTTCCGCCTACAGGAAATACGTAAGTTGCGACCATGAGACCCGTTTCTGAATTTGTCTATTTGAAAGCTAACACACCCAGGTGCTGTGTATGTTTGCTTAGTTGTCTTGACTATACTAGTCTGTTACAAGACTTGAGTGCTAGAAGAGTGAGGTAGGAAGGATTAGGGGAGAGGAGTAAGTCCTATTAGACAGAGAATACAGGGCAGAATGGTGGGTGTAACATTTAGAAGCAGAATACCAATACGCAATGAGCCAGAGCTAGATGTATTGATTGTGTCATCAAGTGGTATTTGTGATCTTTGTACACAGATTAGTCTAGAGAGCATAGTAACTCTGTCTGGACTGACCCCAACAGTTTTGGTAGAACAATGATAATAATTTATTTTTTATCTTCAAGTAATAATGTTTGTTGTCCCCTCCCAAAATTATTATTATTATTATTATTTTTTTAATTCAATTTCAGAATACATAAGGATTACATAAACTGTAATATTTTTCATGATATTTGACTGAACTGTTCCTAACTACACATTGAACATTGCACTTTCTTGTCAATCCTCAGCAGTGAGAAATTGCATAGATAACAATGTAAAGTTTATGGCTTGTCCTCAGTTGACCCTGCTACCATCACGGAATTAGTCTGTTGGAAGGGCTCCAAAAGATGGCAGGGGGAGCATAATTGGACATGTAAACAACTAAAGCCTACATTGCATGTTAAGTTGTTAACCCATATGCATTGAATAATTTATTTATATTATTATTGTTATTGTGATTATGTAGTGGCTCTATGTTTATGAGTGATATCTACTACAGAGCAGTAATGTAAAGTATTTGTGTGGAGAGGTACTCGACATTCTTTTCAATGTAATCTTGTTTACTTTCTGTCCTCTCAGGCAGGACAAGCTCAAGGTTCACATGCGTAAGCATACGGGAGAGAAGCCTTACCTGTGTACGCAGTGTGGGGCTGCCTTCGCCCACAACTACGACCTGAAGAACCACATGCGCGTTCACACCGGCCTGCGTCCCTATCAGTGCTCCAGCTGCTTTAAGACTTTCGTCCGCTCGGATCACCTGCACCGCCACCTCAAGAAGGACGGATGCAACGGCATCCCGTCCCGCCGGGGCCGCAAGCCTCGGGTGCGAGAGCCCGGCCACCCGGAGGTCCCCCTCGGTCTGCTGGGCCACGGGGCCGTCCAGGGGCCCCGCGGCATCAAGGGCCGGCGGCGCTCGGAGGCAACTTCCGCTTCAGAGGTGGAGGGGGCTGTTGGGCCACATGCACACAGTCCTGAGCTGGAGGAGGAGAGGGCAGGGGAGCCGGGGCCCTGAGACTGCAGGGGTAAGGAGGACACTGCTGGACACGCCATAGTCACTCTGCACCGACCTGTGAGATGGGCCACAGAACAGAGGAGAACAAAAACAAAACACGCTAAGGCAAACTTTTAAAGAAAAAAAAAACACAACTAACTATTCCTCTATAAACCAAATCAGGGTGTCACAAAAATCTAATCTTTATGTTTCTTTCTCCATTTGCTTTAGGAAACAGAGTAGAGACACAAACACTCATGTCAGTTTGTCTGATTAAAAGAGCAAAGAACGCTTCAAATCACACACCCATGACGTCCACTTTCTGGGTCATTTTCCTTCCTTTGTAATCTTAGGGAGTTTTTGTACATTGGCATAACATGCTTGGGCAAATTGTGTACAGTAGATACAGAGCAACTCTGAGAAACTATGCAGTTTAATTTAGATTTATATTGGTCTTGTCCTCACAGCCTTCAAGCTCTAAGCAAGGTGTCTGTCAAGCGCCTTCTGGCTGCTGTACGGGTGAAACGAGGACAAATCCGCTGAGTGAAAACAACCCTTTTTCTATTCTTTTGCAGGTCTGAAATGTACAGTTACCATAGAAACAACATTGCCACATTATGGCATATGCAAGTCTAACTCTCACCACCACACAATTTTGATGCAACATTCTTTTCTCTAAATGCTCCAGAAAGAATCTGACAAGGGTTTGATTGAAGTGTTACTTACTCTATAAAAAAATATATATATATATATTTTAAGAATTTATGGTTCAACTTTTTAAGAAAAAAAAATGTTTTGCGTTGAGCCGTATCCATGTTTCTGGGGGCTCTTCTGATGCAGGGCTAGGGAAGATGAGGAGAGGAGGGTCTGTGTTTATAAAGCACTACCATCGTCAATGTATCTGTAAGCTTGGCTACGTTGCCTCTTATCCCTCACAACCCTGCGATTTCAGCATTTCTAATTCCCTTTTTGATTTGTCTTAATTTTTGTTGTTGTTAATGTCGTTTGTTCCTTTTTTTGAGTTGACTGCTTCGGGTACTTGACACTTTACAATTGTATACATTGTATATATACAGCAGATGGTGATATGACATTAGTCCCTTCTTAATGCTGAGGTATACTTACCAATCGGGTTTTTCCTCTTAGGCTTGATGTCATATTTCTCACAGAGTGAAGCTTTTGGGGTGAACGAAACAAACTGTATGAATGTTAGATAAGAAAACAAAAATACTGAATTGAGAAACCCAATCGGTCCTAAACTTAAACACTTGACATGCCCAAAGGATGCGGATATTGGATGAATGAATGTGCTTAGCTTCGTGCAGTTTTTCGGAATCTGTCCTTGTGTGACAAGACGCGGGTAGCATTTAACCAACAACAGGTTAAATGAATGGCAGGGAGCCTGGATGGAAGAATGATAAGAGTGGGAAGGAGAGATGAGCACCTTTTCTATGTTTGCACAGCTTTACTAAAGAAATCCAACTGAGTGAGGGGAAGGGGGTATATTTAAAGGAGGGAGTCTGGTGGCGGGACAGAATGCGCAAAGGTTTATGTATTGCGCTTATTCCAATCGTTTTTGCCCTAGGGACCACGAAACCATGAGGCAACCTGTGATGAAGAGAGCAATAAATACCTGTCCAAGTTGGGAGGCCAAATAAGAGCACAGCTGCAGCTGGTCGGTGGGGGAGGGGAATCCATGGAAGGGGAGGGGGATCTCACAATGTCTGTTGCATTCCAAAAAATAATCTCCCCCATGCACAGCCACGTTTCCAGGCAGGAGGGGATCAAATCAGGCCTTGTTTCCCTTCTCTCTCTCCCTCTGTAGTCCTCTAATGCCCCCAAACCAGCCTAGAGGGGATATTATTGTATTAGAACTGGGTGTTGCTGTGGGTAGGATGCCTGGCTGGTGCTGGCAGTTTTTTGTGTTATGTGTCTTTGTGCACATGCGTGCATGCGTACACACGAGCACAAACACACACACACACACACACACACACATGGGTGAGTATGTGTGCGTGGCAGCCAGGGTCCCTCTGGCCACATCATCATGATGTGAGTCAGCCACAGCCTGTTCAAACATGCACCCTGAACTGCCAGCCCAAATGCTGTTCCTCCACACACACACACACACACACACACACACACACACACACACACACACACACAGGGTCCAGGCATCCACCGAGAAAGACTAAACACCAGAGCCAGCAAGCTATGTGTGGACACTGGACATTGTCAGCGACTCCATACATCTGGATTTGCTAGTTCCTGTGTTATTGTAGTCCAAATCCACAGTTTTTCCAAACTAGAAAATTGAGCTCGTAGGTGAAGGAGAGAACTAAAAATGGAGTCCCCCCCCCCCCTCCCCACCATTGCTGCTGCAGTGCTGTAGTTCTGAGTATCAGTCCTTTGCACCTTAATTTGGAAAGTAGCAGGTTCTGAATGCACTTTGTTACTGAGAAGGGCACTTTTGTCAACGAAACGGGTACTTCGAAACATACCAGTGGAGGACGACATCAAACCCATCCTAGGAGGTGACATTGATCACCTTCACTGGTTTTGTTCAGGTTTTGATGACAAGCTGCCAAAAAAATACAGATCTCTAAAAGAGAAGTCGGGTGGGTTCAGAAACGAATATGATGGGCTTTGTGACCTTAAATGCTTAAAAAGACAAAAATTAACCCATGTAACTGATTGCACTTGAAGTTAGTTGGTAACAAAAATATATATAGATTTCTCTATATGTCTTAATGCAGAGCAAGGCGATGGAGGAAGGAGAGGGGCAAAGGAGAGAAGGCACTTGTGTGCCTGCACATTGGTGGGTGGATGCATACATGTCTGAGTGCATGCATGCATATGTTGCTGACTGTCAGGCGGAGGGTCTCAGAACAAGCCTGGATAAACAAACTTTGTATGTAGCCCATCTGGTCACCAGCTCTTCTCATAACTACACATAATTATTTTCAGAGGATCCAGACCTCAGTGGCAATATTTACACAGGACAACAAATATACTGGATGTTAGAACAACAGACTTGGCTATTGTCGGTTTCGGTTGTGGCATTCTAGTAGTTTATACTGGAATGACTGTTATTGCCGATCTGTTATTTCCTACAAGCAACACTGTGGTGTGATAAATCAATGGTTTTTTAGATGTTTGCATAACTCTTGATGCTATATCTTTATCGGTTTCTGGTTAGACCTCACCTTTATTCTTCATTTCGGCTACTCCATTATGCTAAACAGCTGATTGATTTGTACTGTTTGACTCATAACAGTAGTGAGCTGTGTAAGTTGATGATATACCTGGTCCTGTATATGGACAAACACAAAAGCCACGTTTTAGGCGTGGGCAACAAAATGTCCTGGGATGTGTCACGTAACAAACAGATAACATATTTTCAAATGAAACAAATTGTCGACAAAGCATAAATCATGCTTAAAGATGAGAGGAGCTTTTGGCAGTGTGGTATATTGTATTGACTACTGAAACTAATTTTGCATTAATGGGTCTGCTAAGCCTCCTGCGCCATACCGTTATTTCTACAAAGTTTCGACTTTGTCTCACTTATTTGTTTACCAGCCAAAGCTTCCAAAGTTTAAGTAGAGGGAAAGCCCTCTATGATTGTCCTGTAGACTAGACGTACAGTATATTGAAGGCAGACTGAGACTCTCTGACCAGGCCAAACACCAATGTCCTCCTGAAAAAATTATGCAGAAAAGTGTGTGGAATCATACAGACATTTACTTGAGTTCACGTTTTCTATTGCTGTTTGTTTTTTTCCTTATGGACTTTAGACTCAGAGGTTAATAGATGTAATAGCTTATACTTTGTGTCCATCTTTGTTCTCTTTTTTTTCTCTGTAAAAGGTGTCGTGCTACAGCTAAATTTTTCTAACTAATTTACATGGCTGCGAGTGTGCGTGCGTGTCTGTGTGTGTGGGTTGGGGTTATAGTTTTGGGTTGTGGTGCCAGGAGGGTGGGGTAACTAAAGAGGTAGGGTATGGGGTGTTTTGGGTGGGGTTATGGATATAAAGCCTGATAGCACTGGAAGGAGTGCTTTAGCTGAGACAGCAAGAGTTTGCACTAAAGTTAAATGTCCTTGTCCTGCTTGTGGGAGAAGGGCAGGAGACCTCAGAACGGCCTGCGAGTTTCCATGAGCACAGAGCAGTGCATAATATACTCAATGGTCCAACACAGTGTCCATCCAACCCCTCAACAGATATAATCATAGTCAGAGTAATATACAAACGTCCAACAACCGCAGATACCAAAGGAGAGAGTCAGAAAAAAAGCTTGACTTATATTAAAGTCATTGCACATTTTAAGCTACCAGTCTTTTGTTGGATTAATGGAATTTATATATGTTCAAATCTGAAGGCTCTTAGAAAGAGGTTTTGGATGTACTGTATGTTTTTGTGGTTACTAGCGGCAGTATGACAACAGCAAATTTGACATTTGCTCTTCTCATTAAGAAATGTTCAAAAAGTCTAGGCCATAGTTGAAATACATAATATGCCTTTGGGAGGTAAGGCCTTCCCAAAAAACATTCTGAACATTGTTTGTCCTGGTCCGATGGCTCAAATGTATTCAGAGTGGCTATCTAGCATACATTTAAATTTTAATTCTTCAATTTAGTAATCAGATTTTTTTCCCTGTCTCCATTGAACATAGATCAGTAATGAATTAGACTTGGTACTATTGGGGAAAACGCTAAATATGTTTTTGTCTTTTGTAAAATACAAGTAGTTTAGATTAACGCTTTAATGGTTTAATTTCTAAATTGATTTAATTGAATAAAAATGTACCCTCACCCAAGTGGACATTGTAGGCTACAGTATGAAAGAATGTTCTCTGGGACTTTTGTGGCCTTGTCTGAGGACTTGAGCATAATTTATACTTTGTATAGATTAAACAAACTATACATCTTATAAATTAGGCTTGATGCTTATTTTTATGGGTCCAGACATTGAGTTGCAGTCTGGGGCTGGGGCTCATTCCCACCAAGTGGATATTATAATAGGGTCATAATGTGCCTTAATTGCACACAGGTGAACAACGCTGTCAGTCTCCTGTATTTTCCTGCATGAAACAACATTGAAAATTCAACTATGTCCATAATTTGAGATCATATCCTAAAAGTCGGCAGTGACTTAATGCTGAACTCTGTCCGGTTGTCCTTAATTTTAAATGCATCTGAAATTGATCAACAGTCTACCAGTTCAGAACTATGTCTCTATATGGCTCCACGAGTGGTATCTGTCTTAGCCTCAGCCCCAGACCCATGGTTACTCTGACACAGGCTACACTGAGATGGTCTTAAAGCCTTGTGGCTACCGCTTTTGTTTGTTTGTTTGTTTCTCCCAAATTGTCCATGTCTTAATCTGTATCAAAAATTTGGAAGTGAAACTTTGAAGGCCATAAAAAAAAGATGACCAACAACAATAACTTTGTGAATAATTACAAGAATGAGGACTTTGTAATGGCTGTTATATGATGATGCTGATGGTGGTGGTGGCGGCAGAGAAGGGAGAGACTTGTTTGCTTTGCCTTGGCATTTTGATGCACACCTGAAATCTTTGTATTTTCCATCAGGCGCTCAATGCACAGCAGGCTGAGCGTGGCATATGCGATACGGCACCATGCACAGCATGGCTCTGGCACTCGACAGCCCTGGGTCCTTCACAAAGGCAGGTTGCAGTCTGTTAGCCACTCTCAGCCCAATGGGAACAGTTTGCACTTGGAGTCTTTCTCTGTCTCTTGGGGGTATAATGGTTTGCACAAAGATGGGAGGAGCTGGGGTGGGAGTGTTAGGGCGGACATACTGTACGGTACAGAAGAAGAGATTTTCATGGGTGACCTGAGAGATCCATGTTTCATAGGAGTGATGGTGTGGGAAAATTACAAACCTTGAAATACAATGGAGCTCTTCACAGATCTCACAATGAGGGAATTGCAACATGGGTTTATGTTATTGAGTTGTTTTCTGTCCATGCAAGTACACCGACATTTAACATTTAAAGGTCCCGGGAAGTTAAAAGTAGGAACAATTTCCTCATTGTAAAGTGACTGTGACCAGCCCATTACGCCATCTAATATTGATCCAGTGAACCGTTTGGTGGAGGGAAGCTAGGGAATTGGTTCTAATAGTCAAGTTTGTAATATTTCCAAAAGTATCCCGGATGGAAAAGCACAGAGAGGGGTGGAAGTTATGTTGCCTTTTCCTACTTCCTCCCTCATTCTTACCCCCTTTACTGCTGACTGGCTTTTGATCAAAGATCATGCACTCAGCAGGGGGATTTTAGAAGAGGTGGTTATGGCCATGGTATGGGATTCTTTTTCTTTGCTTTTTTGCAGTCACCCCATAACAATTTAGAATACATTCCATAAGTTCATACGGTGATTCACAATTTGCAAACGTGGCAGATTCAAAGGCGTTTTGAAGACGCCAGGAGGAGAACAATCACCATTTTGCAGTTTGTTTATTTTAAGTCTTTCTATCTTCCAAATGCCCCTGAAATGTACAAGAGGGACAAAGAGACATGTTGACAGCAAGGGGTAAAATCCTCAGTGTAAATGTATGTGTACAAAATTAATGTTGGTTTGGTTTCTTTTGTACACTCTTTCTTTTGTACGCCCAAACCACACCGGTAGGGACTCCTTGGGACTGAACTGTTTTAAGGTCATCCTTAACCTGTGGATGACCTTACAAACAGTCTCGTCCCGTCTCGATCCTTTGGTGTGGTTTGGGCTTTAGAGTTATACATGATAAATTAGCACCAGTGATTTTATGTGTTAGCATTTGGCTAGCCAACTGCCCCTTTCAGCTTCTGTGATTGTAACAAAGCACTTTGCGAAAAGGCCATCCCAAATTGTGTGTGCTATGGTTGTCACTACTGTTATTTTGTTGTTCTTGTCAATGTTTGGGGATTTTTTTCTTTTTCATTACAGATGATTATTTAAATGCAAAAAAGAAAATGCAATGAAAATGGGGGAAAAGGAAAAACTTGAATATTTGACATTTGGATTGAAGTTTGTCAATGCTGCCGCCCCATCAGGACATGAGACAAAGAAAGTCTCCAGTTTACCACCACCTTATTTCTGTTCTATCCAGCTGGTTGCATACTTACACTATGGAGTTTATAGGACCTGAGACTTCGCCTTATCCTCTCTCCATTTACAATCTCAGATCTCATTGGGAGAAAGGTCTTTGGATCTAATTTTGGGAGAATTTATTTCTTGTACAGAAACCTATGTAACAGTTGCAAAGCTTTCAGAGAAGGCTAGCTGTGCTGAATGTTAAACTTGCAGTGTTGTATCCACTGCAGAATCTGTCGTTGTCTGCTATAATACCCTGTCTATTGTAAAAGTAAATGACTGGATCTGGTATCCACACAGTACAGAAATACATTTGAAAGAGAGCTGAAATGACCAAATGACCATCATGCAGTTTTGCGAAACTGCACAGTTTGTCCCGGGCCGTGACATCTAATGTCAAATCAAGATTTTTACAGTAGAATAACGGAGATAATTCAAGTGTTGATCAAGAAAATATACCTACAGTAAATCTATAGCTCAGTAAATGGTTTAAACTCGGGACAAGAAAGAGATAGGCTATTATTTATAATAGATTGATTTGTTACTGTGATTATTGAGATAATCCTTTACAGCAGTTTGAAACGTTCCTGGGGTAGATTATGGGGATGGCAGAAAATGTCCTGTCACTCAGGCCTGGATGTTAATGAACCCCTTTCTCTTCACAGAGGTTGTTTTTACTTGCATAGCAGTATGTGTTGGACGCCGCAGGGGGTATATAGGTGATTTTTGAGGAATTTGCACTTTTTGGCGATAAGAAAAATTGTATTGTATATGAGACCACTAAATCCACACAGTCTAAAAACCATATAATTCCATTTTGTTTCAGTTTTGTTTTTAGTTATTTTTTTTTCTCTTTTGTTTCCCTTTTTTAATATATCCAAAAATGTCTGGCATCTGGTTGTCTGGTTTAAAGAATACAAGATCTTTCTATTAAAAAAAAACTATGGTTTCAATGTTTTGCGTGTATGTATGATCCTGATTTCATCCCGATGTCCTACACATAATGCATCATACACTTAATGTCACTAATGTGAATTGTTAAGTGATGCTTTTATTTCAAAAGTACTTTTTTTTAATGTAGGCTATTGTAAATTACACAATATGTTGACCTTGTCCGAAGATCATTAAGATTGAAACAGCCTTTTCAGCAAAGGCTTCCCCATAATATGGAATGCATGCTGGGGTTTAAGAGGTTAAGAGTAGACACATTAAACTGGCTCTGGACTGCTGGCCCTGCGGTCTGTGGCTGTGCACCTAGGCTCCAATGTAGCCTGACAGCGTGTTGTGGGATTGAGTCCCGATGCTAAGCGTCACTCCCAAAAATACATTTATATTAAACCAGTGCTTCTCAAACATTTTCATGTCAAATTGATAGTGTATGTATTTGGCCGTGGACCCCCAACTAAGATATTGTGCCAATAAAACATTTTTTCCCCCTAAATTATTCCACTTTTTGATTCTATTACAAGCTCACAACATGCTGCGTCCCCAACTTGTAGATCGGTGATTTTCGAAGTATAAAATAGGGTGTTAAACTAAATTAACTAATTTTGCTGGGGACTCTCTGAACCCCCACACTTTAAGAACCACTGAATTAAAACCAAGTTATAACCTCTGTTTTTCTTTTAAGGTTTTGTGAATTTACAAATTGCTTCTACAAATTTCCCAGAAGGTGGCAGTATTATCCCTGCTTTGAACTATTCCAGCATGAAATAATCCCTGTGGTGCTGCCAGCCACACATCACTGCTCCCTCCCTCTCTCTCTCTCTCTCTCTCTCTCTCTCTCTCTCTTTTTCTCACACACGCTCCCTCCCTGCCTCCCTCCCTCTCTCATTCACACATGCACCACAGCACAGACTAACTTGCTGTTTTACATCTTGTCAGATACCGGTACATAAAAATGGACACAAATGCAATCATGCTTAAAATTCAACTCATATCTCCCACCAAGATAAACCCACCGTCACATCAAGCACATTCTGTTCGCAAATACATTGTGCTTTGAGCTGGAAGTAGGCCTACTTCAGTAGCCTAGTATATAGCTACTGTGCTCCCGACAATCACTTTGCTCTTTTTATGTGAAAGAACCAAATTGAATGTCATCTTTGCATTGCATATATGCCCATATATATTTTATGTCTGTTGGTGTCAGACCACATGTGTGGTGATCCCCTTTCCTCAGATTCCTCCCAGAAGTCTTGACTGCAACCACAGGCCTGTTTGTCACCCTGTCTTCCTGTTTGTCTCAGAAAGTCTGTCTCCCTCAGGCCGTCCTGCAGGGTGACAGAGGTCATGGAACAGCTCATTAACCTCACCCCAACAGCCCACGTATTGCTCCAGGCCTTGCCTACACACACACGCGCGCACACACACACACACACACACACACACACACACACACATGCACAGTGCACACATTTTATAATGCTCCACTAATAGCAGTCAACTTAAGCTCATTGCATGAGCAGCACGTTTTGGTAGATACAACATAAGATTAGGTGGAGAAGTGTGTGTGTGTGTGTGTGTCGCGTGCTGTGTGTGCATATTCACTAATCACTACTACCATGGCATTAATAATGTTTGTAATGTTTGTATTGGCACTGGGTGAAAAGAAAACTGGGTTACAAAATCGTGGGATAAAATTTAGTAAAAAATAAATAATAATAATGTTTGTATGCCCTTTCAAGCGTCTACACGTACCTATAGGACCATCTGACATTCCCATAGATTGTGTAGGGAAATGAATCAGCATTTTGCCATTCTTGAAAAAAACCCTAATGTTAAAACAATGCCTCTCCGTATATTAGGGCACGGGCCGCAAAGCATATTTATTAAAATCCATTCATGTCAAACCTGTTGGCCAGATGTCTTGAGGCTCCAAGTCATTAATTCCTATGTTTGTAAGGTACCTAAAACACAGTGGGATATGATGTTATTTTCCATGTACATGCCCCATTGTTGCAGTCAAAACATATTGGATAAGAGGAACGGCGGCACTTCAGGGGCTGGGAGATGCCTGGGAGCTGTTGTCTGATGTCTCTGGTGGCATTATTCCCTTTGTGTGTGTGTGTGTGTGTGTGTGTGTGTGTGTGTGTGTGTGTGTGTGTGTGTGTGTGTGTGTGTGTGTGTGTGTGTGTGTGTGTGTGTGTGTGTGTGTGTGTGTGTGTGTGTGTGTGTGTGTGTGTGTGTGTGTGTGTGTGTGTGTGTGTGTGTGTGTGTGTGTGTGTGTGTGTGTGCGTGCGTGCGTGCGTGCGTGCGTGCGTGCGTGCGTGCGTGTGTGTCTCTCTGATGTGGTCGTGCACCTGTTTACTCGTGTTTGACAATGCTATGTGGCTTATATGTGAAAGCATGGGTTTATATTGTATGTAGATGCACAAACATGCACATCATAGTCGTTTTCATCGATTTTAAACAAGCTACGTATGGAGATGGGTTATAATGTAAGGCAAAAGGGGGAGACACACACAGACACACACACTAGCCTCGTTTTCCCTGGTACACACCTTCCTCTGGGGATATAAAAATGCCCCTGCCTCCACAAGCTGCGAGACATGATAGTTTCATCCAAACTAGCTACCGTCCTCAATAAACACACGTGAGCGACTCTCTGCGGCATACATTTCTAGCGCTCTCTTGGGGTGTATTTTGTTCAGATCAGGTGTCTAAACTACTCAATATGACAATAATTAAGCAGTGTTGAAGACATGTGTTCTTTCTTATGGTGATAAGGGACATTGACCTCTAACCCATGCACCCCTGTAGCCCCACCCTGCATGTATCCCACACCCAGCCCTGCCTCTCCCTGTCCCCTGTCCAACTCCCACCAGGAAGGGGAGAGAGGGGACGGGAGAGGCTTGGAGCCTAGCCTCTGGCCATCCCTCAGCCTCCCTGGAGAACGGAGGACCGAGGTACCTTTAAACCACTGCGGCAAAAACACTACCAAAACCCTGCAGTCATTAATATGCAAAAATGCAAATGAGTAGGTAATTAAGAGCTGGAGCTCTCTGGAGGCTCTTTGATTGCTAATGAATTCTAATCTGCAAAGAAAGGGGGGAGGGGAGGAGAAAAAGAGATGAAAGAAATAAGGGAAAACAACGAAAAAAGCCTCACCCTAAATTTTTGTCATAGCCGTAAGTTTGTGTGCCAGAGATGTGGGTTTGATGTAAATTGTTAGCAGTCTCGTTTTTTAAACAATACTGTAGTGACACAACGGAGTGCAATCTTCAAAATGGGGATAGGTTTGTTGCATTTCCAAATTTTCCATTCACTACAAGCTTATTAAGAAATGACTCAAGATCTAAAAATGTGTTTTATCAATTGGCAGAGATTACTTTGAATTGCACACAGCCAATTAGATGACAGACTCTTCTGACCTGTGCCTGCCAAAGTAAAAAGGGAGATATAAGACATCAGATATTATAACAGTACGTGCTTTGCTGCAGTAGCAGCTGTACTGTGGAGTAAAAGGAGATGTCATTTCATCACTTCTGCTAGCAATAACACATCCCCACTTCCACTCACACAACACAACACAACTCATTCACTCTCTCTCTCTCTCTCTCTCACACACACACACACACACACACACACACACACACACACACACACACACACACACACACACACACACACACACACACACACACACACACACACACACACACACTGCTGTTATTGTTGTTCCAGTGCTCCCACGACACCAACAATCTCTGTCTCCCTCCCCCACACACGCTCACATCTATCTCCCTTTCACTCTCCAACCCCCCCCCCCCCCTGTCCTGGGCAGCCCTGACATGCCTACTTCAATTGATTTAGAGTCAATTCAGTTCCTGATCTGATTGTTATCATATGACTTTCTGCACACCTCCCACTCGATATGAGACAACTGTATTATTTTCACACTGAATGTCAAGAGATAGACATCTAAAATAGGAAAAGATTTTTCGACTTTGCCAGGAATAGCCCTTCCCTCTCCACCACCCCGCTTCCTCTGTTGTTTTACTTCATCTCTCAACAAGACATTCTGCCTCCTAAGTCATGTTTCCAGACCCCTACCCCTACCCCCTTTCTCTTTTCTTTTTTCAGCTACCTTCATAGACCAATTTCTCCTGTCTTTCCCCCCCAATTGCTCTTCCTCGGGCATGCGGTGTGGTCGGTCCTGAGGTAAACAGGAAGCTGATGTCCTGTTCAGAGTACCTGAAGCATGTGTGGCAGAAACAGGGGCAACCCGTGGAACTGCAGTGCTCAATAATGGGATTCCAAGATGGCAGGGAGGGGCCCCCGTAAAACCACAAGAGAGAACAGGGCCAGGCAGTGTCCAGGAAAACCTGTGTGAAATGAGTCCACAGGGAGGGCTAAAGGATTCTTGATGTAGTTTTCTTTCCCTTCATAAATAGATTGGTGATCATGGTGTTTGTTGTGAGGTACAGTGTTGTGTTCAGTCTAGCCCTGAAATGTTTTGGTTGGATTAATGTCATGGTCAATTCTTCAAACTCATTATTTCTTCTGGGATAAGGGGAAGAGAAATTATTGTTTTTCTTTTTCTTTTTGCTAAAGATGTTGCATTTGTGTGTAGTGAATGCTGGGATCTCTGTGTCCCTGTAGCTATCAACTGTTTTCCAGACATGTGAGTTCAAGAAGGTGTGTTGTCTTTTTGCCATTCCATAACAATTGTACTCTGCGGTGGATGTTTTCTGAGCCCATGTTTTTGTTGCAATAGGTTAGCCTATAACCTTGTGGATTACAGCCTTGTTTAGATCACTCGCTCCACTCTCCATCGCATTTTGCTGTCGTCTAATAAGTTGGAGACAGTCCGAGTTTGGGTGTTTCTGCCAGGCGCGCTGTAATAGGGGAAGAAGCCTGACGGGAGTCAGTTTATCATGAGCACGAAGAGCACAACAGATAGATCCCCCCTGTCTCCTCCCCTTCAGCACAGACCGACTCAGAGCATGGGCGCTCAGCCAACACTATCAATCTATCCGGCACTACCCCCAACCTCTAACTCTTGGCTTCCAAAGGGGCATGGAATGAATCATACCACAACTACGTGAAGCTTTTATGCTTTTAACGTACATTCGATGTGAGTGAAAGTCAGTTTGGTTGTTTCTCCATTAATGACATTCTTGCAAGTGGCTGTCATAATAAGCCAGTAACAAGTTGCAGTGTTTGGGAGGAGCTGGGGGTTTGAGAGGGGGGTTTGTCGGTCTTGGCCTAGTTTTCTTCTCTGATCAGAAACCTATGTACCTCTGCCCTTCCCCCACCCAACCCAAACCTAAGCTTTTGCCATTACTGGCAATTGGCTGAGAGCAGGCTCAATATGGAAAGAGGTGAGCGAACCTTGCCTTGCCGGCACAGAGCTGTGTATGTGTGTAGGTAGGTGGTGGTGGTGGTGGTGGTGGAGGGGGGGTGTAGCATATAGGCCTGTGTGTGTGTGTGTGTGTGTGTGTGTGTGTGTGTGTGTGTGTGTGTGAGGCAGGTGGTTGTCGGGGTACATAGGCCTGCGTGCGTGTGTGCATGCATGTGTGTGTTTGTGTGTGCGCACGAGCGCGCGCATGTGTGTGCGCGTGATTTAACCTGGGGATGTGATGTGGTTTGGCTTGCATGGCTGGCTTCCTATACACCGAGCAGGATGGAATAGACAGCTCAGGGTTTAGTACAAAGAAGTAGCTATAGGAATCAGGTAGACAGATAGGATGGCTAACCCATCACACTTTGTTAAGTCATGTTCAATATCTACAATCTTAACACTTACATTGTTGGCGGTACAGAATACAGGGAGACAAATATTATGACATATGTTTTGCATCAGCATCGTCCCCCTACAACAAAGCATTCTTCTCATTTAGGCCAGGGCTGATTGAAAAAGATTAACGCTGGATTAAATAATTAGCACATATTAGTACATGCTGTTATTATGTGAATGTATGTGATTGTAAAGATCTCCAACGATAAATATTTCATTAATATGCACAAATATATGACCGATTAGCACCAATGTGCCAAACATATGCTAATTTTCCATGTGCATCTGTCGTTAATTACAGAATTGAAGCGGGAATAGCTTGAAGGAAGCTACGAGGGCATATGCAGAATCCAACCCATTGCACATACTGTCCATTGTACTGTGGATGCATTCTTAGATTACTGAGAGATTTTTTTGATTCTTTTTAAGGTTAATGTTTGTTTTGTTTTTTTTGCCTCATGATGTATAATATCATGATGTGGGAGACACATGGCAATTTACCCATTGTCCAGTGCATATAATCAGTTCACATATTAAATTTAGGTTTCCCTAAATACTCCCTCCTGTCTGTCTTGTTTTTTAAACAGTCTTTTTGAAACAGCAAAACATTTTATTTAGATTGTTAATTGCCAACTTTTATTTTAAATCTACCATATTATGGACACAGGCCTATTAAGCCAAGATGTGTCCAGAGACAATCGATTGCAACTGGCAAATCCATTTTTTACGCCGAACTTCCTGCCATTTAACCTCGCCTCATTCAGTCAGTGCATTCTGTGTTCCTTTAATTGGTGATTCTCTGTTATTTCTTTTTCTTCTCATTCTTCTGCTACCCCCTCCCTCTCTTCAGCCTCACTGCCCTTGTACATGCTCTCCATGTCAGACCCAGCTGTTACTACAAACTACTTGGAGGGCTTACAAGCCTCATTGCTAATACTGACAACAGCAGTATTCTTACTCAGGGCCCCGACGACGTCTATAGTCTATACTGGAAAAAGTAGGAGCGATTTTTCTCTCTCTCCTGGAAATTCATTTCCCAAACAGATGTTTCCATCTGTTCCAATATAATCTCTTGATTAATACATTTCCCAAATGAAAGGATTCGAAATCGGCGAATAACTCAAAATGCCATTTCTCTCATAGCTCACATTATTATGTGATTCTGTCTCTGCTGCTATCTTTTCTTTTTGGGGAGGATTCAGTACAGGCTGTAGGCCTGTGGGTTGTGTGTGTGTGTGTGTGTGTGTGTGTGTGTGTGCGTGTGCGCGTGTGCGCGGATGCATGCATGCATATACTGTGTGGTGTGTTTGTAAAGGTATTTATGGTCCATATGTGTGCTTGTTCCAAGCAGTAACCCCATTACATTCCAAAGATGGTCCACGAGACTAATTAATTTTCAGTGTTCAGGCTTTTTCTACACCCAGGGGAGACTCATTGGATTATTTACCTATATGTCCTATTGACAGCCCTAGTAACTTCTGCAAACAGACAGATTGAGGCATTAGACCAGGAATTATAATACTGTTAGCATACATTTGCATTTTCAGCGGCCCCGTTTTTTACGTAAGCAATATAGGCACGTATTATCCATGCTCCTACACTCCTACAGTGATTCGAATATTTTTCTGATGATATCCACCGGTTGATGCTACAACGTAGTCATAGGCCTACGTGTAAGATGGGTTTCAACCAAATATCAGCAGTAAATTGTTTTTTCCTTAACACATTTTAAATGCTCTAATCAGATTGTAAACAGACAATGGTACTCCATTGCAAAGTTTGCCCTCAGATTCACAACAGCAGCTGTCTCTAACACCCACATACAATTTTCAGGTATTGTGTCATTATGTCATGTGAGACATTTCACATGTTTGCGGTGAATGAGAGAATACTTTTCTCTGGAAATGTCTTGATTGATTGAAAATTGTATTCACAGTATGTAGAATGGGCACATTTCAAAAGAAAGCACAAAGTCAATACAAAAACTGCTGCGAGGATAAAACCATGGAAAGCATTAAGACTTGGTTACATCAGGGTCCTCTTGCTGATCTAAAAGTATACTATTGCAGAGTGGATCATATAATGGTCATAATTTACCCTAAATGTATTTCAATTTCCACGTCTATGACAGGTTTATCAAAGTTTTTTCTCCCTGTATAAGCTCATGCTAATACTATTGCCAAGTTCCTGATGACCATCAACTATGACCCCCCCACCCCCTCCCCCGCAATTTTAACTGTTCTTTCTTTCACTATATTTCTCTCTCCCTTCACTCTGTGTCACCTCCTCCTCTCTCCCCTCCCCCTACATTCATGCTCTCTGTTATGATCCCCTACTCTGTGATCCTATACTCCTTCCATTCCCTCCTATCCACTCAGTCTGCACTGGAACAGGAACAGTTACTGGGGATACCTTGGTTTTATGTTTCTGGGATAAAAAGACGAGGAAAAAGGTAATGTAAGCGGACATGTTCCATCCTTTTAGCATCAGGAGAGGTTTAGCATAACATTGTACTCCTAGATTTACTTTTTAATTTATAAATGTAATATTCTTGTGCTTGAAACTTTCTCTTGTCAAAAGAGGGTATAACGGAAGCAACATGTGTACATTTACTCTAGGCACGGTTGGCATTTGGTAAATTCCAATGGATTATAGCCTACAGTAGCATGTTTCGTGTTTTTCCCAATATATTTTCTTTTGGGCTATATAATACTGGACTTTGAATGAAGACCATACCGGTGTAAACAGGGGCCCTTTTGTAATATGCAGCAAGCTCATGATCTATTATTCTAAACCCCAACATAAGGAAATAATAATAGCACTGTTATGCCATTGTAATAGTTGGTTAAACAAAAAATAAAAATGTGTAGTTGCAGCAAATCACTAAATAAAACGGTGGAGCGTTGTGTTGGCCACGTTCATAATAACAGCAAAGGAGGTCTCAGCAACCAAAGCAATAAAATGATGTCAGCGCATAGCCCCCCCTCAGCCAGCCACCCTCCCCGAGCACACAGGGAAAGTGAGCGTCAAGAAGAGGGAGGGTCCATCTGCACACGCCCATTGGTCCGTGCGCCTGCCCGTCAACTATATCTGCCTTCTCATTCGCCGGACTCCCTCGGATTTATCGTTCCATCTCGCCAAGCTGCTGTGTAATCGCAGCTAACTTTCTTGCTGTAACTTTCCGCCGGACAACATAGTGCTGTACTAGTGCCCGTATTTTGAAGCGAGGGGTTCGGGCGGAGAAAGACGGAGCTTTAACGTCGGAACGTTTACCGATTTCGGCCTCGGCGATTATTCGAGGTACATTTTCCTTACCTTCTTGCGAAAACAGCCCCGTCCCTCAAAGGCGTTTGAAATTGGACACCGCTTGGCTTTGAGGCCCTCACTTTTTGTGGCGGAGGGATACGTTGTTGCGTCTGACAATGTGGACGGAGGTGGTGAAGATGTCTACTAGAAGAATGAAATCATCTCAATTGTAACAACAAAAAGGAAAGACGCGAGATTAGTAACTATAATAGAATTGTTTGCACGTAGACTTGGTTACATTGTATCGAACACGTGGGCGCTGTGCGAAAATCAGGGTGTTTTAGTGGCGAAAAGGAAAGACATCCACGGCGATCCAATGCGTTTCATACACTGAGGTCGAAATTCTCCCGAAGTTTTATGTTTTTTCCCTTGCCGAGTCTCTGCCTTTCTTTTTTTTACTGTTGGATACCAGACGTTTGAAGAGGAAAGGTAATTACTCCCATTTCGCTCACGTATTTTAGGCACATTGCATGTAATGTTTCATAAGGTTATATTGTAGTGCCTGCAAATTTTAGAAAAGTTTTGGGAATGTGTGGTTAAAGCGGGGGATGCAAGTTTTTGTCTGGTTTGAGGTGGCGAGCCAAGTGTGTGATGGTCTCCGCATCGACCACGAAGAAGAGGAAATTACTCCTTTGTTCTACAAAAAACACTCCGCTAAACGTTGCTTCTCTACAAGAAGCCGCACTTAGATTTTTCTTTTTCTTTCTTTGTGTCCTTTCCACTCGCCCAATGACCAGAACAATAGCAACAATGTAGGAATATGAAATCATTTGTAATGTTGACCATTTTGAAGTTTCAGTTGTGCGTTAATTTTCGCTACACCACCAACAAACTTTATTGTCTTATATAAGAAAAAAAACCCATTGGATATCTTTTAAGAATCCCTTTATGGGACTGCCTGCTCACGGGCGAGACTTTATTTTATTGCACATTTGGCAGGAAATTCCTTATTCCCCCCAACCCCCACCGCCTGAACTCCCTCATAATGCACAACTTGAACCCTAAAATCCCGAAAGGAGACGTAACATTTGTTGGTTGCTGAAGTTGGAAACATTGTTTCCTTTTTATATATACTCGGGGGAACAGCACGTGTATTTACAAGCACGATTGTTTGTTTTGACCATGTTAGTTAGCAGATATTGTTGGTTCCCTTTTGACAACACGAGGACAATTTAGGGACTAGTTCAAAACACAATAGTGCTGGGTTAGTTGTCAGTAGGCTATGCTCATGGTCCTGGATGTGGCCTAGTCAATAGTTGACCATGTAGTCATGTTTACACCGTGTATCAGCATTATGTTTACGTACATCGTTTAATTCCACACATGGGAAGTAGTGAGGCACATTTGCTTATGTTTTAGATGCAAATACATAACATTTGTGTCTTTTGTAGTATAATTTGTAACAACTGTTGACTGTCTTTTCCATTGAGCACAAATACTCCTAGTCGCTAATATGGCGATAACAATGTGGTAATCACACATTTATAGTCAACATTTTTATTATGTTTTACCTTTACTCTTAACAACTAAAATGTTCCCATGCATTCTGTGCACATTTGTAGCTTGTTTATTTTTTTATTTGACAGAATATCGTAAAATATAATGTTAACACATTATTCCACAAATAATTGTAGGTTTATTAAGGGCATATAAAGGGTGCTTGGTTAGTACACATTTGGAGAGCATTGTCACACGCTCACTTACGTAGTCCTGCACATCATTCTGATGTGTTTGCTCTCATGACCGGTGGTTAAATGTAGTAAAGTTCTTGTTCCAAATTAAGCATCCATTACTCGAGTCTCGAACCAAATTTTGTTTCACCCTAGGACATACAGCCTCCTTTGTGAAAGAGCCCTCTGGTTTGTGTGGGTTGACAAAGAGCCCTAATCTTTTGCCTCCTTCAAATATTGATCCAAAATCATCCAACAGTTGCAGAAGATGCCATTTTGTCACCAGAAGCCTTAATCTTTGCCTCTTTAACTATCAGATGAGATGTCTCCAAATATTTGGAAAATAATAGCCAACATTTTTTAGCTACGTTTGGCCAATGTTATTTGCCCTTTATTGGTCACCTTATCCAAAAGTTAAGAAAAGGCAATCAAAGACTAATGCGTATCATATTTACACTTGGGCATATGTGTGGTGTTTGCCCACTTCCTTTCCCCATCTCAAGGTTAGATTATGTATGCTAGTCTGCATTCACAAAACCTAGTCTGTCCTGTCCAGCTCTGCTGAAGCAGTGCTGAATTTTGGAAAAGGGATGTTACGCTTAGACCTAAGACTTTGTCTCGTCTATGTGTATGCTATGGATTCTCAATTGAGAAGATTCCCCCTGTAGTGATTTGGATCATATCAAATCCTTGTTTGTGTTTTTTTTTGTTAATTATATTAGCTCAAAGCCCTTAATTTAATTTTTCCATTGAAACAACAAATTATACTAGTGCTGGATTACCAAAGAGGCTGTAAAAGCACACCACCTGTTGGTGTCCCAGTGCCTCTATTCCTCCACTTGCTCTCCACCAGTTCCTCTGTCAGGCATGCAGAGCCACTGCTCAGCATCAGAGAGTTGCCTCAGGCTTCCGTTGGAATGCAAAACAGGGTAAATCCAGTATTCATGCTCACTGTGTCATTTGACAAGGTTCCTTCTGAGTTGACATATGGTAATTTGGTAATGACGTGCTTGCATACAGTCATTAACTCTGCCTTTCACCCCTATTTCCTTGGGCTAACAATAGTCCCAATTATGTCTGTAATTGTAAATGTATTACATTATCTTTTATGTAGCAATGAGTGATCGACGTATGCGTGCATGATTTGCGAGGGTTGCGTGAAGAAAGACAAATTTTAAGTGATTACTTGGTAGTTATTTGACTAAAGGCAGCATATTCATCATTATGTGTCATTGTATTTTTCTCTGCCTGAGTGGAAAGGCAGCATCTGAGGAAAATTTGCCTCACTCGGAATGTTGTCAAAATGATAATAATTTGGCCACTGTTTTTTTTATAAATTGTCATGTTCAAAGTTTTGAAAGACAGGTATTTGTGGTGGACCTGAGTGGGTATGGATGTTGCCGCTTTAGGGAAAGTTCATTAAATTCACCTGCTTCTATGAACAGTGTTGACATATTCCCAGTATTTTTAGGACATGAAGGAGCAGCCTACATGGCTGCCCTGTTTATGGTTTTTAAGTGATCTAACCAGACAGTGGTAGTTTGAATCAGACAGATTGTTGTTGTCCCCCCCTTTTTTATAACCACATTTAATGTGTGTACTCACTGTGGTCTGGTGCCATTAAACATTGGTATCTGCAAATCTCTCTCGTAGGGTTTATTAGAGACTGAAGGGCATGAACGAGCAGCAGCAGCAACGAATGGCTGCGGGAACAGTGGGAACAGACAAGGAACTCAACGACCTCTTGGATTTCAGTGCGGTAAGGCAGTGGGATAGGGGTCTGGGGGGGCAGTGGGATGGGTGATCGGGGTGGCAATGGGATAGGGGTCTGGGTAGCAGTGGGTTAAGGGTCTGTGCCTGGAAGGGATGGGGAGGCAGATAGACTTGAGACGTGGGTTTGGATGGCGGTGGGAGGGAGAGGTCTGAGTCAGAGAGGTGGGTACAAAATGAGTGGAAGGTAGGAGTTGGACTTGAAGAGAGAGATAAGGCTGTATGGGATGGGTAGTGGGGTGAGTTTGCATGTGTGCCTTCTACCTTTGGTCAGTTCTGATTTAAAAAAATAGGAATGGCAGTGATTCTGTCATCTGTCATCTAGCATGGCAGGATGCGGCACACTTTACTTTTGTTTCCATCCCATTTAAAAGACCATATAGGCGGTATTGCATGTTTAGCCTGTTGACTACGACTCATGATGTAATTTACATTTGCTAATGCATATTACAGTTTGTTATATTTTGGAATAATTGCAAGGTTATCGGATTTTGCAATGTTTTTAAGGATCAAACTTTCAAGTGGTAAATCTACCATAACATTCTCTGCTTCACCAGCTGTTCAATGCTGTTAACTGTTTCAGGCATAAATCAATCCTTTCTCAAGTATGTTCAGCTAGATTTTACAAATCAAATTACACTTTAAATTGTATTAACATGAACAGATTTCATAATATTGACAAATATCCACATACTATTTACTTAGTGGATCTCAATCAAATGTCAGGTGGCTGCATGTTGATTTTCATACTGTATTCTACTGAGATGAGTGGAAACAAACCAATGGAATTCCTTGAGAATGGAGAGAAAAGAAACCTACTGTATGCTTTTGAAAATGGTCGGCAGTAGAGCATACCATGAGTCATAGTCAATTGGCTAAAATGCAATACCAATGTTATGTCCTTTTTAATAGATGGATGGATGTTTAGCTCATTGTAGGTATATTTCAGACTCTTATTTTAATTTTTTAGAAGAGATGTTTTTAAAGATTAGTTACTTAGTTACTCAGTTGTGTATGCAGACTCTACTCATTCACCAGTGGGGTAATGGGAACTCACTGTGCTACTGGGAAATCACACCTGCTATTCAGGTAATGCTCGGATACGATACATAACGTCTAAATATCTTTAAAAAGAAATCAACACGGGTACCTGAAAGTAATATTAGAAGAACCACACAGTAAAATCTACAAATCAAATTGTCTACACTTTCAGAGAGTTGAATAACAGTACAGATTTCATGTGTAGGACCGTGAGAAAACCTGAGTCACCAGGACCAAATTTACACCAACTCCTCACTGCTACAAGCAGTTCAACAGACACATTTATGATATATGATCTGGGCCTGAGACGATGGCTTGTTGTTCATTCTGGAGGAGATTAATTTCTTTTAGTGTTATTTTCAGAACTGAAGAGGATTCTTTATTTTTTCCCTCGTTTTTTTTGTTGGTCACAACAAACACAATTTGATAGCTGATGATTATCACGGCAATGCTTTTAGAAGTATTCTCTAGACATCCGTTCTGCAGCATTCATAGTTGTTTTTTATTCACCTGTGTTTTTGTTTGTTTTGATGCCTTTGTTAAGCTGCGTGTTGTGTTGACATCCGTTCTCATAGGACCAATGTCAGGTTTCTCTCTCTCTCTCTCTCTCTCTCTCTCAATAAATTGAATAGCTGGGCAAAACTAAATTGTGCCTTATAGATACTAATTATGTATGAATGGACAAAGGGTAATTTTAAAACATTAATCTTAATGAAGTAATTGTTTGTCCCATGAGGTTTCTTTTGACTAACTACAGTTAAAAGTACTGTAGGTGTCGGCTGGGTCATCGAAAACCCTATGATGTGTATATAACATTCAGAAACTCCCGTTTCTTTTATTTAGGAAAGTCAATTAATACGGATGGTTAGGAGGATGTGGCTGTTGCATTGCAGCTCTTTTATGGTGCTCAGTCATGACATGCTAGGCGTGTCAACAGCCCCCACTAAAGTAGTTGTTTTCATTGCTTTTATAACAAAATCAACAAGGAGTGGTCGTGGGGGAAAAGTCCCCTTTATGAGGGTTATGTTTGACTCTTCCTTGTTGTTTGGTTCTAGATGCTCAGCATATATCTAGTGTGTGTGTGCAACATATATACCAAATGCAATATTTATTTAATGACTGAAGGTTTTCCGTAACTGATGCACCTTCTGCAATAAAAGCTGGTAAAGCTAACTCGTCACCAGATTCAGTGGTTTATTTTTCAAGCGTTGGCATATTGTAATGGCCTAGATACCATCCTACCAGAAAACTACCACAGTGTAGTGTTACTGTTACATGCTACCAGAAACATTGGTGAACTAACATTTTGAGTCAAACGATCTGCTCACCAATGTTTCTACTCAAACATTTTGACTACAACATTTCTGAGGGTGTTTGAGTGTCTTAACACCTTTTCTCTCAATTTTGTAAGAGAAAGAAGTGTAACATTTCTCAAATGCTAAAGCTCTTAGTATTCTTTCGCTTTGGGGGAAGGTGGGGGGGGGCATTGGTGATCAATGAAGTCATACATAAAGTGACAAAGTATTTTGGCTGGGTGAAATTATAATGTGTGAAGTGCGTCGACTGGTGTTTTGTTACTTAGCATTTTCTCTCTCCATCTCATAGATGTTTGCACCTCCTGTCGCCAATGGAAAGCCAAGACCAACAACGCTCGCTAGCAGTCAGTTCAGTGGATCAGGTAAGATTCCCTCCACAGTGCAGAACACCTACAGAAACAGAATCGTCTGAGACCACATAATGTTTTACTGCATTCTTTATTAGGTATCAAACGTAACTAATTAGTCATAAAGAAGCATTAAACATCTCCTTTCAAAACATGATTATTTTAGTTTCTCAACCATTAGCTGTTGACTTGTCTTTGTACTTAATGTTTATTGACATGGCTGTATCCTGCTTGGAATATACATTTGCCTGCTTGCAGAAATGAGAAAGTGCTAACTGCAGTATGTGCCTTGAAAACGGTGCTTATTTATTTAACACATCAAATGGAAAGAAATTGCTTGCATTCAGCATTTTCACATTTTGAACCTAGCTGGAATCCGGAAAAGAAATATGCGTGTATTTAACCTAGGCAGGATGAGGAAAGCATGTGTATATTTTACTGCTGGTGGTAAGCTGTCTAGAGCCTCACTTTGATGGGAGTTCTTGTTAGGGGACATGCAACAGCTTGCTCTACTATGCCTTTATGTGTGGTGGTCTCTCCTGTTAAATCCTCTTTCTTTATCTATCCAATGTGAGTCATACAGCCCGAGGGATTTGACCATCTTAAGTGTTTTTAACACAGTGTAGCTGGAAGACAATTATTTTGCTTAATGTAAAAATAAAACCTTGACATGGCCTTTTCTACTCTGGAAATTGCCTAATATTCACATTTAGCAGGATCATGTTAGTTTAAACATCCCCCTCTTCCATAAATTATAAGTGTGCTTTCATTGTTTTGGCTTCTGTTGCTTTCCTTTTCAAAGCCCAAAATGGCTGTCAGTTTCCCACCCCAGAACACCTGAAGCATATGAGCCAGCTTTTGCTCTCTTCCTGAATGTTATTAGTAAGTCATGTTGCTCCACTCTTCTGTCACCCTGCCAACCTGCCGTGTGAAATCGAGTCACACTCCCCAGCCTTCCCCAGAGTGAGAACTCAGCCACAGAGGAACAAAGGCAAAAAAGGGGCTTATGGACTTGAAACGACTCCCCCACCCTGAAGTGTAAAACACTCCTCCCCCAACACAGCACAGGGCTCTTCCCCCCACTGATCTGCAGGAAATGGCTTGAGCCTGAGACAATGCCCCTCACCCCCAGCTTGCAGCCTCTTAAACTGGCCCAGCATGCAGTGAGTGGCCGGAGTGGGAGAGAGCTCACTGAATAGAGGGATCAGCCAGTGGAAGGCAGGAATCTGTTTGTTTCTATTAGAGCAGGCAATTACTTAGCAGTGAGGAGTTAATTCCTGCCTACCCCTCCTCCACCACCCCGAAACACCCCACCACCCCCAAGTCCTAAAGTGTGCCCCTTTTGTCACTGACACATTTTGAATGTGATACTTATCATAGCTGTCACATCTAACTTCCAACAAGCGCCAGGTAGGTTCTGATAGCAAACGAGAGTCAAAGTGCAAACATCTGCAAATTGTGTGCCAGGAGTTTCATGTAGATGTTTATCACATTTAGTACACAGAATTGTGCACTGTTTGTGTCAGTGAAATGGATAATGTGGCTGTTCAGGTGCCCTTAAACCTCCATGGCTGTTCCCCGTCACCTGGATGTGTCATCGGTAGTAGTGAGTTGAGATCTGTCCTGTTGCTTTGTTGTATGGCGTCCTGCAGCTTCGTTCACAGGATCTTGTTCATCATGCTGTAGTGGGGGGGCCTATATGTGATTACGGCTGTGAACCTCGCTGGTTGATGCAGATGATGCACAAGAACTGAAATTGAGAGAAGCAAGGTCCGCCTGTGACGTCAGCCTTTGGCGGCTTGTGTAGTCAGGGAGCCGTCAGCGCGGGAACGGCGGAGTGGTCTGGTGGCCCACCAGACCACCTCTATTCATCAGCACAAAAGTGCTCAGAGGGGTGCTAATTGCATTAGGCGTCCCTCTTCCCTCCTCAGTGGTCAGAGCGTGTGTGTGTGCGGAGAGGAGAGGGGTGTGTCGTGTAGGAGAGGATTGGAGTGTACTGAAGTGAAGGGGATATTGGGGAGGTGGAGTGTGAGGATCTGGCCAAGCCTACGAGCCTTCAGGCAGGCGTCCCCTCTGTCACCTCTGCAGCTGCTGGCAACGTCCCCCAACACACACACACAACTTCAAGGGATACAACAGGCCTGTTCCCCCTTCTCCCTATCACAACAAACGGCACAGCACGCTACGCGCACACGGTATTGCAGCTAGTGTAGTAGATGTAAGTAAGTAGTTACTTAACTTTACTTAGTACTAGTAGTTAAAACAATTTGTCCAAAAATGCAGTGTTTTGGATGAAAGGGATCGGCATTAGTTTGACAACTCCCCGTTACTTTAGTATAATATGGCCCCCGTTTACTTATTGAATTAATAGTGAGAATGCATAATAAATAATTCCAGTGTTTCCCCCCCTGCGGCCACTATTGTTACTTAAAGTTAATGATTCTTAATATTTTGCAGTGGCATCAGTGGAAGAGGGGTAACATGGCAACCATCACAACAGTCCTCTCCTCTTGCCTGCCCTCCCCTGGTATAGCACAATGTTTGGCTCTCATAGGCTGGCTGAGTGTCAGTGTCACCTCAGCAGCTTTCCACCTTGTTTAATTGCCTCTGAGTTAATTACTCCACTAAGTGTGAAACAATGTTGACAGACTTCTCCTGCACGACCATGCTCTCTCTATCCCGCGCTCCCCCGCTGGTCAAATTGAGTCTTTTGTAGGAGGCTGTGCAGTGTATTAGAAAAATGTATGGAGGATTCAGAGTTTGACTCAAACACTCGAAACCATTGCCTTCTAGGCCTATTCAAAGCAAATGACTTCGCCGGTGATTATGCATGATCTGTGTGTTTCCCAAAGGCGGTGTGGAAGTGTTTGCAGTGTTTTGGTTAATGTAACATTTCCTGGCTGTTGAAAGTAGGGCGTTTCTTTTGATTTGAGATATATTCGTTCATTGCTAGGCTAGCTGTCCTGTAATATCTGATAGTTAATGGTTACACGGTTGTTTGGTGCATATCACCTTTCTAAATTGGGTCAGACTCTCACCGGACAAAACACGCTATGAATCGAGGCACCTCGATGAAAAGTCTGCCCTGCCATCTTTATTTATCAGTTTGTCCGTCAGCAGCTTCTCCTGTGTTTTGCCAGCGACACAGTGCTTTTATTAGTCCTATGGCCTTTCAGCAGGGCCAGGCTGACAGTGAGCAAGCGAGGCTGATCTTCTGACGTCCCCTCTCTTCCCCACTCCCCTGATTCTCCATGCTACTGGCATCAGCTCCATAGATCACGGCTGTCGCAGCGTGTGTAGGTGCTTGCTCCGCTCTGTTAGTCTCATCACTCATTCTCACTCGTCAGCCAGGCTGCTGATCTCGCCCAGACCCCTCTCGCTCTCCCTCCCTCTTTTCCATCTCTCTCTCCTCCCTCCCCTCACACTCTCTCTCTCCTTCCATCCCTCTACTCGCTCGTTCATTCTCTTTCGCTCTCTCACACACATTTTTTTAATTAGGCAAAAATCAAAGGCGAAATATGAATATTCATAGGGAAACCGCATTAATATGCACAATTATGCAAATCAGTATGCAATTAAGCCTTGTGTCTCCAGAGAGGCTGGATAGCATTAGCGCATAAGACAGGGAGAAGGGGATGATGGGGGTATTTTGGAGTTTTCTGCTCCAGCGATCTTTTGGACGCGTTTCCCCTCTGTCACTTATACTGGCCCTTTGTGTACCTAAAACATTTCACAATTCAAATCACATTTTCAGTTTTTAAACGAATTTTTTCATGGTTTATATACTGTATATATATGTATATGTATGTATGGTTTATATACTGTATATATATATATATATATATATGTATGTATATACACACACTGTGTGTGTGTGTGTGTGTGTGTGTGTGTGTGTGTGTGTATATATATATATATATATATATATATATATATACACACAGTGTGTGTGTATATACATTTATATGTTTATATATGAGCGTGGGGTGCTTGCTGTCTTGATTACAAGTGTAAATCACAAGCACATTATTTTCTGTAGTTAAACAAATTTCAATGATGAATTGAAATAATATTTATTTCATTCTCTTACACGACTATCCTCTGTGTGTACACACAGACCCCCCCCCCCCTCTCTCTCGTTGTTAAGCCCATGTACGCAGCCCATCTCCACTCGATGGCTTAAATGCACAAATGACAAACACCAGCAGCACACTAAACCATCGCTGGAGCTCAGGACTCAGTCATGTAGCTTTACCATCCAACGTCATATTGCAAATGGTGTCCACATTGCCCTACAGAAGTCTGTAGTAACACAGAGGTGTAGCATGATATTCCACTTTGAAAAGACTGTTTAAAGTGGTGGCGAGTTTCACGGAAGCACACGTCCGTAATTTTACATTGAAATGAACTCAAATCGCTGTGAATGTTTAGATGACCATGTAGTAAGCAAATCCCAAGTCAGTTGTCCTCAACATCCCACTCACAAATTGATGTGATTGGTTTAGATGCACAGAGGAATCTGTGAACACAGTATATAAGCTAGATAAATCATGGGATGTGAATGTGGCTTACATTAAGAACTATTTAATCCTGTTGAACTTTTTGGGTTGCAAATTATTAAGTGATCGACATCTTCCAATATTCAGTCACTGTTAGAACACCCCTATTCATTAGATTGGTAAATGAGTATACTGAGCAGCATCTTACTTTCTTTTTATCATGTTTTTTTTTTATCAGTTGTTTTTGATATTTTCAATTGTGAAACTGTGCAAAATGCAGAAGAAAATGCACACATTCAAATACTCAATCATCTCTCAACCCAACACTTCTCACCCTCTCAACACACCTTCCCCCCCCTTACCCACCCCATCAATTCTATACATACATGATGCATACTGCATAGGAAGAACGTGTGAAAAGGGGAAGCGTCTCGCATATTTATTTAAAAAAAAGTTTCTCGGTTCATGTAAAAATCCTTTTAGAATATAACGGCGTTTATGTAAAATGTCATTTTTGCTGTGCCTATCCAGGTCCACTGGGATCTGTCAATAAAACTGGATACTAAGTATACGATTTGTCGACAGGTGCCACTGTCTGATGTGACTTTAGGATAAGGACATTGCTATTTGCTACATACCTGTGGTGAAACATAGGATGGTACTAATGATATAGTCTCATCTGGGGAATGCTAATGAGCTTTTGACGGCAGTGGCCAAGTCACGTCCCTGCCTGGCGGTGTCTTTCAGCTCTGCTTTATGTCTATCCTATGTTACTGGTCTTCTTACTAATCAATGTAACATGTCTTTCTCAGGTCTAGATGAGCGCAGTGGCTCTGGGTCCTGGGGATCAGCAGAACAGAACAGCCCCTCTTTTAACCAGGGACGGGTAAGAATGGACACACACATTTTGGTTGCAAATGTTTTTCGGTTTATGAGCATCTTACTCTTTTTCTTTGTGTGTCTGTACATATCTGTCTTGGTCTAACTCTCTTTGTCTGTATCTCATGTGCACATGAATGTCTGTCTGCACACAATAAACCAGCCATACATGTACACAGCAAAATAACACCCTCTCCTGCAAACCCCACATCAGCTTAGTATTTTGGCACGCTCTGTGCCATTTCCCCCCCCCCCCCCCCCCCCCCTTTTTCGGAGCAGTAGTTTTCCTCTCTATCTAATAGCCTTGGCTCAGAATCATGCATTGGCAAGCTCTCTGCCAGTCCTGAACCTCTGTGGAAGCCCACCGGTAATTGCGGCTTCACATCCTCCGTAACTGTCCTGGCACAACTCTTTGTAAATACAAGGAACGGGGGGTGAAATAAATGCAGCAGACTTTGATTACCACAAGTTGATAATTAAGAAAGTCGGTGTTTGAATCCCCCAAGCTGATGCAGATCTCCTTGGCATGGATGCTTTTGGTTAGATATGAGGCAAAAGGGAGGGTAACCACTAAGCTGCACATGGGGGGAGATGGCCTCGAATCACTGGCTATTTTTCATTAGTGTGTTTTAGCCTTATGCTGGTGCATGTACATCCTACTTGAAAGGACCACACCAGTGGTCTAGCATGTTTAGCCCATTGACTACAACGCACAGTACATTTAGAATTATTGCCATTTTCCACAGCAGTATACTGTAGCATTGTTTCTTCCTAGGAAGACATCGGTCTTCAGCACAATATGAAAACCAACTTGCAGAGACTTGAAACTCATTTGATATAGATAATCCACACTAAATATTATTATGTGGATATTTCTGTCAAAGTTATATTATCATTGTGTTTTGTCAATTTTAAAGAGCGGGATGATCTGAAAAGTGTAGCTGAAATTTCCCCCTGGACAAAAGATTGATTTATGATTGTAACTTTTCCTGGAAATGTATTTAGTTGAATTATGATGTGCATGATTTTTAAGCACACAGTGATGTTTTGCCAACATTGACTAGTCGATTCTATTGATGAAGAAAAAGTTGCAAAGATTTTTTTTGGCTGAATCTGTGTGTGGCTATGATAATGTTGCATTTGCAGTGGTATGGTCCTTTAAGTGTCATTACAGTGTATGTTTGTGCCAATATTTTTCCAGGGCTATGGAGAGGGATCTCATTACAGTGAGCATGAAGGCCTGTCTTCCCCATTCCTCAACTCAGGGATTGCAGGTATGATATATCTTATGACGTCTCACATCACCCCGACCCTCCCCGACCCTGCGTGTGATGTAAGGCCAAATATGGCTGACGTCCTAATGTGCCTTCAATTCGACGATAAAGCAGGAATGTCAGAGCCGTGTCAAATGTTGTTGCTCATTTTGTTTATGTTGCATCATATTGTCACTGCCAGGTGCGAACCTCGTATATCCGTAATTGTTTTTATTGTGATTTAAATTAAAAAGCAAAGATAGTTAAAAATAGCTTACTTAACCACTCACAGCGCTGATGTTGCGAGCTTATACTGCAGATCTGCTATTTTCACTACTTCTTTGTTATGATAAAGTAGGGCATTTATTTCTGAAAACAAAAATACATACACGTACAATATGGAGATACAAAGTTTCTAACCTGACAGCGACGATATGGTCAATTTTAAACATGAATTATAAAGCAGCCCTGTTGTTCAGAACTTCAGAGCTAAAAATTGAAATGACAATGGGTTTTAATTCAGTGGCTGAGTAGCTGTTTCGCATATTTTGTTTTGACCGCAAAACATCGTTATCTGGGTGGCAAAATGTGTGCGTGGATGCGTTTGTGTATGCATGTGAATGTTATGTGTGCATGCATGTGTGTGCGTTTGCTCATTGGTTGAGTGTTGGATGTTAGGGCAGCAGAGCAGAAACCCTCCCTAGGGTTTTATCTGGCAGGCAGCTTTATGCAGCTGAGCGTACTGAAAAAAAAGATGGGGGGGGGGGGGGGGGGGGGGCGCATCTCTGGACTTTTTGTACTTTCACAAACCTACTTTTCATTTACACACACACACACACACACACACACACACACACACACACACACACACACACACACACACACACACACACACACACACACACACACACACACACACACACACACACACACACGCACAAGCGTAATGTTTGATTTTCATAATCCCTCAATGACCATTCTCATCCTACAGGTAAAAACGAGAGGCCACCATATTCTTCCTTTGGAGGCCAGGTAAGCAACCTTTAAGCCTAATCCTCACATAATATGGGGCTCTAATTTGTGTTGGGGTTGGGGGGGGGGGCTCATTTTAAGGGACTAATATAAAGGCCACCCCCTTGTCTTACTTTGATTTTCCTGTGAAACACATTGAATTAGCGGCCTCCGTTTCCTAGAAGAGAAGGGAATTCCTGTGATTGTGCAACCTTGAATGTATTGTTAAAAGACAAAATCCATGTCTCCTTCTAGCCTGGCTTCCTACCCAGCGACATTGCATTGCCCAGCCCTGATGCCATGTCTCCCTCTGGCCTGAAGTCTGCCTCCCAGTACTACCCGTCATACCCCAACAACCCCAGGAGGAGACCCCCTGATGGAAGCATAGGTAGGACAATGGAATAGACGCTTTTCATAGATGGCTTTATTAGGTCATCTTACGAATCCAGGACATACAGTTCCCATTTATGTGCAATAGGGCTTTTTATTGTGTTGATCTCACGCTGCGTAGGTGATCTCCACTAACATTTTGTCTTTGATCTATGGTAGGAAATATAATTGATGGGGATCTTTTTGATGAGTGCTAGCCCCTCCTATGCACAACTTTGTGTGTTTGTGTCTATGAGCATGGAATGTACTCATTTGCACAGCTTTGTGCTTATGAACACGGAATGTCCTCAGCTGATTGGCTGAGCACAGAATGTGTTGTATGATAGGAGCGCACCTCACGTCACACAAGTGTGACTGTGGATACTTTAGTGCACATTCAAACTTCAAGGGTTAAAACAACAAATTCAGTTATACTGAGACACACAAACGCAAAACACACTGATGTATGCCACGTATTTGTTCCACATTTTCCACATTCACACGTATTATTAGATAGTGGTAGGACCAGAAGCCCACACTGCACCTGCACTGACACAGACGGTCAACGACTACATCCTCAATTTGTGTTTCTCTACCCCCTCTGTCTTTCTTTCTCTCTGTAGATACCCAGCCGAAGAAGATCCGGAAACCCCATGGCCTGCCATCCTCGGTAAGAGCTAATTTCTGCTCCCCTTCACAGCCCACAGCCAGTATGCTCTACTTCTCTCTTTCTCTCTCTGTTCTCAGTACTTTGCTTGAGCAGTCCTGTGACAGACATAGGTTAAGGTCCTCTTGCTCAGTCCCTCTTTCCCTGCGAGTTGACAGCTAGGTGACTCTGAATGCCTCCGATAAACATAGTTTTCCTTGTCACTGCAGTGTCCACGCTTGCTTCCTTGTAGTCCCCAGGGTCTGCTTCTCATGTGTACAGAAAAGGAGAAAATACCTGGATTCTGTGCTGCTGTCTAGTGTGGTGGCTTTCAATCACGCCCCACTTTGGATTGCTCTACAGTTGCAGTTTTATGGGGTGCAGTACTTAGTTTAGACTAGTCATTGGTTAGACCAGTCATTAGTCCTACAACCTATCTCAAACCCTCACCCTAACCCTAACCTCCCACGGGGCAGCACACCTAAACCTAACCCTCTCCAATCCGGTCGTTTTAACGCACCCCTCACCAACGTTTTATGGTGATATGACCAGTGGTAATGAACCCAGTTTCAGTTTCTCCGGTTACTCTCTGTAGCTAAATTTACTGGAAAACCAAACCACAAAAGTTTCACTTTGTTCTTAATCGACTATTGGAGGCCTAATGAAACATGAAATGGGGAGTTTGTGATATTTGAAAGTTTTAAGTGAACTTATTTTTTCCTGAATCCCCTCCTGTCAGAGCTGCTATCTGGTCATCAATGAAAAAAATAATACTGCTGTTACACAAAGACATTTTCTGTAACAATCTTGTGTCACAACCATACTCTAATGACAATAATAATGTGGGTCACTGTCAGCTGGAGCCCAATTGCGTGAACAGCACTGGGTGCACACAGAGATCTGACACACCAAAGGTCCGAAGCATGGGGACATGCGATGTGAAAATGCGATGGTCCGACATGTGCTGCTCCCGTGCTTGCGGTTATGGTTAGGTTAGGGATTGAGGTTTAGGATCAATAGTATGTCGGAACTAAAGCCTGTACCCAACAGCACAGTGTGAATGATGTATTATGGAATCTTATTGTATTATTACCTGGAAACTAAGTGGAAAGCTTGTGCGTGTGTGGTTTAAGTGTAGTGTGTGGTTTAAGTGTAGTTTGTGTGTGTGTGTGTGCGGTTTAAGTGTAGTTTCTGTGTGACCTAGCTTTCCGACTTTTTTTAAAAACTATGTGTAAACTACTAAACTCTGCAGTGTACAAAATGTAACCAAAGGGGCCCTTTGGTTTCATTGTACACTTTTCTGAGTTCAACGAACACACAATTTGACTGTGTGGTCTGATGGAGGTCCTGTCGTCTTTTTTTCGGTATGACCCGCAACCATTCCCCGCAGCGAGAACGATGGCCATGTGGTTTTCAGCCCAAATTATGTTGTGTGTGTGAATTGCTCCCCCCCCCCCCGCCTACGCCTCGCCACATGATGGTCTGGGTGGGCCTCCCCCTGTGAGTGACCCAGTTGTGAGGCGCGGCGCATTGCGAGGCCTCTTAGCCCCGTGTCTGAGCCCAGATTAATGACTGATGATGATGATCCTGTGGTCCCTCCCTCCCTTCAACACTCCTCCCATCTCATCTCATATCTCTCTCTCTCTCTCATCTCATCTCTCCCTCTCTCTCTCTCTCTATCTCTCTCTCTCTCTCTTGCTCCTTTACATCTAGTGCACTTTGTTTAATCCAGTCCTAGCAAGTAAAGCAACCATAAGAACTGATGTGATGGCATCACTATTTTACTAGTTTCAACTTGTAGGTAAATATCCTCCTTATACATGCAAATAGTAATGCACATCGTTGTCATTACTGTTGGTAAATCTGCACTAGCCTTAGTGGTGAAGCTCCTTCCCCCTCCTTCCTCGAAAGTGCCCAACCTCTGTAATCCACTAATACCTGTACACTAGATCCTGATCCCTGAGCACTGTCCTCACAAACCATCAAACAGCAGTGCAGAGGAGCTGCTCTCTTGCCCACAGGTTGTCCACCAGGCACCAGCCTCATAACCCTGCTTGTTCAATTATCATTTTTGAATATAGTTTTGATATTATTCACCCCCCTCACTTCCTCACTCCTCCCCCCAGCAACATGTCACAACCCTGGTTTTGCCAGTGTGGGGACCTTTACACGGTCACAACCTGAATTACATTAAACCCCTATTAGCGGAGGATTTTACCCTAGAAATCCCTTTTCTTCCTGTGAATACAATTATCCAGCAGTGCCAGTCTTTGTGTGGTTCTGCGCTCCCATCCAGAGCAGCAGGAATCGCGCGACATTGTTCCCCGTGAAAGAGCAACCTAAAGCCCATTGTTAAATGAAGCCATCTCCGTCATGTTTTCCCCTGAATTAGCCGTGATCATTTTTAAATCCCCTGTTCCCTTCACACTCCCCTGGCCATATCAAGCTTTGTTTAAGTCATTTAGATTACCTTCTTCTGTCTCCCCCCCCACCCCTTATCTCACTAAGCATTTCATAAATCATCAGGGCCTTCATTTTTTCCCTCCCCACCCCGCCACCACCCCCTACTCGCTGCAATCTCTTTCTCTCTTGCTTGCTCTCACTCTCTTCTTTCTGGCCCCCCTCCTTCCCTCCCTCCCTCTCTTGCTGACTGAATCCCAGCCCCCTTCTCTCTCTCCCTCTCGCTCTGTCTCTCTCCCTCCTCTCCCTCTCCTCAGCCCAGCTGCCTGTGGAGTTGGACGTGGTCCAGGAACAGGCAGATGGCTCTGTAATTAGAAGTGCATCTCTCCGTTCCCTTTCCACTTCTCCCTGTTAAATCAAATTACAGGAAAAAAAGTCCCTTTTCTGGATTAGCATTCTTCGCAGCATAGCCTCCATTCTCCGTCTCTTCCTCTCTCTCTCTCTCTGTCTTCCTTTCTCCCGTTTTTCTGTCTCTCCACCCCTCCAGTACACGTGAGGAAGAGTAAATGATGGTTGATGGTGTCAGGAAGTGGAGGGCTCCTCATGTCTGTCTTCATTCTATGGCTGTGGAACACATGGGAGTGGAATGTCACCACAGGCACAGCATCCATTTTTGTTAGCTCTAAGTAGAAAGGATTATTGAACACCTTGAGGGACTAATATAAAATGTCCAATGTCATTATAGGAGTCTTTAGAAGCTTTGTCTTGTGTGCGTGTGCATGATAAAAAATGAACCTCCAATCGACGCCATCGAAAGTGGATTAAATATAGTTGAGTTTATTTTGATGTTATCCGCAGAGACGTGGTTGTGGTGGTGTGAGTGTGTGTTGTGTGTGTGTGTGAGGTGAGACGGTGTCTATGGGGAGCGGCTGTAGGCCAGGCAGAGACAGTGCGATGTCACTGGACCCCTGGGAACGAGAGGAAGCACTCGCTGTGCACTGGGATTCGAGCCGTTGCTTTTCCCAGCGTGCCATGGTCGCTGTGCTGTCCTCCATAGGTGACGGACGGATGGCCTGCTTGCCTGGTAGACTCCCTCGCGCCATCTTGTGGCCTGTCAGAGTATCGTAATTAAATGGCATTTGACATGGATAGGGTGGGCCAGTATTTCTGACTCGTTTCCCTCGGTTGTTGTTCAGAGCTATGCGTGAAGGGGAAAATATTAGCAATGTGTTTCAGAAGAATAAAATATCCAGGTCTTGTGTGTATGGAAATTGTGTGCCAACTCTGTGCATTATTTTCCTGTCTGTTGTTTAGGTGTACGCTTCCACATCTGGTGATGAATATGCTAGGGAGAATGGAGGATATCCTGGTGCCAAGCCTGGAGCTGTTTACCCTGGATCCTTCTACATGCAAGGTAACCTCGCAGTGGTTATTTTACGCTATCATTTTTTACAGAGTTTGACCGTGCATTGTTAATGCTTGCATACTTTGTACTTGTATAACAAATAATATTTGTGCATCTCCAGAGGACCCATGGTCTTCATCCGGCTACTCTGCCATGTTGGGCAACTCCCCTCACATTGGACAGCCAGGCTCCTTCTCTGCTATCAACCCACAAGATAGGATGGTGAGCGAAATGAACTGTCTCTTTCTAATATTACCGTCTGGTCTTTCACTCACGTCCTTCGACATAGATTTTACCCATGATTGTGTGCTTTCCCCTCACATTTTTATCAGTACTAGTTATCTAAATATGGCATTTAGTTTTGTTTAATAAAATCCACAGAGATCATCATACCATATAATGAAATGGTTGGTAAACGTGTTGGTAGACATGAAGTCACTTGTTTCCCTTCATAAGACTGAAAGTCTGTATCTTTTCTAAGAGGGGTGTGAGCGTTTTCTAATCTAGTTACCTGTGTTCTCTTTCTAGAAGCGTCAACCCCTGCCTCTGTCCCCACAGAACTATCCTTTACATGGCAGTGAGGTCAACGGCTTCCACTCGGCTCCGTCCACCTACAACCACACATCCCTCAATGGAGATGGCATTATGGGTAAGACCTCTTAATGGCTTTTAACCACTTTAATCCTGGCGTCCCGCTTTTGAGCATGCCATTATAGGCAACATTATCTCAAAAATGGCAGATCTACAAGCTCAATTCCGATATGCTGTTAGCTTGTAGATCTCCCATTTTTTGAATGGTTAATTGAGTATCACACAATGATACTGCATCTCTGGCTCCGTAATCCGAGGTCAGTCCATGGTTCATTTTGTACCTAAGACACTAATGAATGAGATTGTCCGACCAACATAATTTTCCGTGTCTTCATGCAGCGAGCCGAGGTACCACGGCTGGCAGTTCAGGAGATGAGATCGGGAAGGCTCTGGCCTCGGTGAGTTTGTTCCCTCCTTCCTCCACAGCTTCATGGTATCTCATTGAAGTTCATAGTTTCACTTCCCCAGTGCATGATGTTGTTCATTATGTAGAGGCTTAGTGCTCATTTCATGTCTTTTTTTCTTCTTCAGATCTACCCCTCGGACCATAATAGTAACAACTTTTCTTCGGCTCCTTCCACCCCTGGCTCTCCTCAGGGAATTGCAGGTACAATAAGGCCATCCCGAAATGCTTGTACAAGGATCACGTGTAGACTCGGGGAAATATGGGCTTCCATTTAGAAGATCTTGGATTTGGTTGTTTTCAATTGTGTAGTCTGGACACATCAAACGATGCAATGTCGTTACATTTTGAAAACCCTTTCATTGTATATTAATATGCATAATATAGATAGAATATATGTCGTATTTTAAGATTTGTCATTGATCCTTTATACTTTTGTAAGGAGTGACCTGTGAAAAGATGCATACACTTGACAGAAATGGATCTGTAGCTCCATCTGCTGTTAGAGTTTAGAATTGTCACTAGTGAACATTATCTGAACCCTCATTAACTGGCTGCTCTTCATCCATTATCTCTGCAGGGGCTCAGTCTCAGTGGCAAAGACCACCCACACCCAACTACGAAGGGCAAACTCATGCACTGGTACAGTCAGACATCTGTCTCAAAATAAATTACTGTTCTTGGTACTTAATGAGGAGAATGCTATTTGAAATAAGCATCTGTCTATATATGATCTATAACTACTCTTGTGTTGCTAGTTCTGCAATTGTAGAAATTGCCCGTTCATATTATGTACTATGTTCATAATGTTACTAATAAGGTTGGGCATTATTCCAAAATATTCCTATCAGCCACCGTCGGCCCAAATATTGTCATCCCCTACTCGATTTATACACCGCCACACAGCTGCTCGGGGGGCAACCCTGTCATACATCTAAGTATACATTCGGCTGTATAATATATTCGCCATATCGTTCAACCGTAGTTGCTAGTTATATAAATAAGTAATTGATCATCTGAGTGCCTGCATATAAATTAATTGAGCCAGAAAATGACAAAATGTTGTTAAAAAATTAAAATATTGCTAAACTACATATAATTTGTGCCAATCTAGCAGAATAAAATGGAGGATCGTTTGGAGGAGGCAATCCATGTATTGCGTAGCCATGCCGTGGGCCAGGGCCCAGGTTTGGGGGGCCCTCACTCTGACATGCACAGCCTGCTAAGTGCTGTGTCCTCGGTACATAACGGCCTCGGAGGCCTGTCTCCTGCCTTCTCCAACGCTGGACTGGCCCTCAGCAACAGACACCCGGCCATGGTAAGTGTGTGTGTGTGTGTGTGTGTGTGTGTGTGTGTGTGTGTGTGTGTGCTTTTACGGCTGTGGGCCTCTGTCAAAATACTGCATGTGATGTCATGCAAAATAGGAGACCTGGTTGATGTTCTGTCTGCCTTCCTCTGCAGGGAGGGAACCATCACGAGGAGCCCACAGGCCTTCCACCTAGCAGCACCCTGCTGCACGGTCACCATGCCTCTGGACCACCACAGACTGCTGGTCAACCTGAGGGATTTACCAGTGAGTCCTAGCACACCGTTTATCACCATCTTATTCCACAGTAGTAGCTGTATTTGCTTGGCTCTGCTATTTCCTCTAATCAGGGGACGTTGTCATCTGACTCTTTATCTCAGCCCTCAGAAAGAGAAAGTTTATTTTACGTGTGATTAAGTTGCAATGCCTAAAGGTGCATGCACATCAAAATATCGCGCCGCAGGAGTCCTCCAGTGACATTTTCAGTTTATTTTCGGAAGGTAGTGTTGGGGATCAAAGAAATTAACTTTACAAAATACATACACAGATGTTTACTGTACTCCCCGTGTGTGTATATATCACACCTTTTCTGATAAATATGGAGGAAATAGCCACTTGTTAGCTGAAATCAAGTTAGCAGTGTCATGGAAATGGACGCCCCTGATGACCATGTGTGTGTTTTGTTGCTAGATCTCCCCGGTGGTGTAGCCCGTTCCACACACTCCTCCAGCGCTTCAGACATCAAGAGAGAGGACAAGGAGGATGACGAAAACTCATCCGTTGGAGACAAGTCCGAGGAGGAGAAGAAGGAGGTCAAGTTGGCACGCACTCGAGCAAGGTATAGTTCCTCGCTCCAATCACTGTTTTGCTTTTAGCTTGTATCATTACATTTGTTCAAAAGAGTTAGCAGTTTTTATCCCACATAGGTGGAAATGTTGCTACCCTTACGTTGCGACGTGAAATAAAACATAGGGCCTGCTTGGTTTGATGAGATTTGTATAATATGTGCTTAATTAATATAATTGTTGTCCCAGGCCATGCTAGCCTATGTTAGACTTGGTGTTGAACTTTGTTGACATACCCTCTCCCCTTATTTCACGTTGTTTACAGAAAGGAGGCGTTGGCCCTCCAGATCCTCTCTAGCCTTTCAGACCAGAAAGATGAGTAAGTCTCTCCAATAGGGTTTCAGGTTGTTGCTGTCGGGCAGAAACCGTATATCTCCATATTTCAACATTTTATGTTCCCCCCCTCAATAATTTAATGCACTACTTCGTCATACGACAGTTTCACACAAGAGTGGCAAAAGAGCGGATATACAAGCTCACAACAAGTTGCATCACGGCACGTGAGCTTCTAGACTTGCTATTTTTTGAAAAATCAGTTAAATGAGTCTAGTGATTTAAAAGAGCTTGTGAATAAAAGGTTTCCACACGACAGCGACGATGTGCTTTTGGGCTCTTTTCAAATATCACTAAAGGCACATTTTGTTGGTGTAGCTGCTAGCTATATGAACATATTGAACTAGAAAAATACAATCTCGACATTGTCTGCGCTCTTAATTATTTTCTGCCAGACATACAACTTATATAATAATATATACAACTTGTGGTCGCATTTAGCATTACAAGCACATTGTTGAGATACAAACGTATGTTAACATTTCCAGCTCATGTGGGATACAGCCTAGGTCAAAGGACAAAGATAACTTGAGGGCAGGATGCTGCTGCCCTTCTCTAAAACATCTGGAGTGTAGCTCCTTACTGTCTTCTCTTCCATTCACTTCATAATACAAGTGGTGGTCAAGTGCAATTTATTTATTTAGCACATTTCTCTCATATTTGAAGGACAATGTACAGACTTCAGACTACATTAAAGCAACCATGCAGGGTGCAACAAGCCCTCCAAGATCAGAGATGCTTTCTGGAGCTAAACCATTTACAGCTTAGTTAGTCTTGTGTATCCAGACAATCTGAGATCTCTGCATATCAATACGATATGTGACATCTAAATTCAGTGTAGTGGCTAAAACTGTGAAACTATTTCGAATTAAAAACAAATAACTAACTAATAAAATAACTTCATATTGATGATGATTCTGTATTGTGCATGCACTCTGCTCCAGGGAGCTAGTGCAACCAACCATTGTCCATCTATACAGCTAACCTCTCCAACACCTGACACGGTTGGTTTTGAAGTCCTGTTGGCATCATCCTTTTTTTTACCTGTTATTCCCAGTATTGATGATGAGGAGGACGACGAGGACCTTCCCCCTGAGTTGAAGTTGGAGCGCGAGAAGGAGCGCCGGGTGGCCAACAACGCCCGCGAGCGCCTGCGAGTGAGGGACATCAACGAGGCTTTCAAGGAGCTGGGAAGGATGTGCCAGCTCCACCTGAGCAACGACAAACCTCAGACCAAGCTGCTTATCCTGCATCAAGCCGTCAACGTTATTCTGAACTTGGAACAACAAGTGAGAGGTCAGTCACCGACAAGCCTGAAGACATATGCTATTATGTGTTCTTCTTAGTGCACTGTAAAGTCACGAGTGTCACCCAGACTCGGAGAGTTTACAATTGTAGCAAATGGCTATACTGGTGACTGACCTCTGAGTTGTTGTTCCAAGTTGAGGATGACGTTGATGGCTCTGTGCAGCACAAGCCGTTAGAATAGTGGTTCCTACTTCCTGCTTCCTGCTTCTCTCTGCCTCTTCTTCTATATAAGGTAAATTTCATATTTTAATCAAAGGCGATAATTTCTCTTCTATTTCAAGAACGTAACCTGAACCCCAAGGCAGCATGTCTGAAGCGTCGCGAGGAAGAGAAGGTGTCCGGAGTGGTGGGAGACGCACCAATGCTCTCAGGAGGCCATCCTAGTCTGGGTGGCGACGGCCACAATCCAGTCAGCCACATGTAACGCCAGGTAGGCAGAGTTGTTTTGCTACTTTACCGATGGTACAGAGAGACAAATTGAATATTCTGTTTTTGAGAAAACAACCTGGGGACGGGGGACGTGGTTCACCCAAGAAATGTCTTCATTTCTATCGTTTACTTACCCGGTGAGGTCTTTCAGTCACGGATATTTTTAGTTTGTAAAATATTCCGTTGCAGTAAATCCCGATTCCAAAAATGAACAAACTTGATGAATGGAATTAATCAGAGACAAATTTTAACAGCTGTCCATAAACGCAAAAACACTACTCCTAGTGTGTCCCAAATGTCTTATCATTTTGTATTAAGCTACGGTAAAAACAACAACAACTTCTTGATTAAAACAGCGTTGATATGATTGGTTTGCTCCTATCATAGTACCCCTCGCGCTGTTCTTGTGGTACCTCTAAGTCATTCATTAATAAATTTAACCTGGGCCCAGCCCGCCTGCAGTACCAGGTTTTGACCAGTAGGGAGACGACTTCAACGTTGCCCAGCTATTCTGGGGGCTTTGTTGAACCCCATGGGCATGCCCATGGAAGTTCTTTGTTCATGCATGAGCGGCTCCTTTAAAAGTTTGGTGATATTTCTGGAAGGTTTCTCGGCGGGCTTCGGTAAAACAGAATATGCAGTGATTTTGGAGTTTATGGACAGATTCTTCTATATTTTGCTATTAATTCAAGTTCTTCATTTGGATTTGGGATTTACCATTAAGGAATATTTTACAAACTGGCACCGCAGTAGCCTACCAAGCTGAACTACTAGAACCCCATGTGCCTGTTCGCCAACTGAGGTCTTCTAATAAGTCCAACCTGGTGACTTAAGCCAAATTCAATACCCAAAATCTCTGCCACTCGCTCACTTAAACTCGCTCACTCCAGCATGGCGGTGTTGCAGTGAAATTAGTGACCTGCCGAAATACGTGACTATCTTCTGGACTTCACGTAACTTACTGCCGGCTAGCTGTTAGCATTTATGACGTTCCCAGTGCCACCATACACGTTCACTTAGAAGGAGTTTGCCCGGCCCACACACACACTCAACACACTTTAGTATCATTGGCACAAGCACACACTGTTTACCTCTCGCCAGAAACGTTTACATGTCGGGAGCGACAGGCACAAATTACATCAGAATTTTGGACGGCAGAAGATCCACCATGGACAGCTCTGCTAGATTCTGACTTATTGAGGTTTGAAAATCCTGCTTGTAACAGAGTTAAACGGAGATCAGATTTTACGTCTCAAAGCTGTTGTTGATGGGGTGTTGCCATAGCAACCGGACTAATGTTAAAAGCTGCCGTGGGGCTCAACCATTATATACACAGAGTATACGTTGGGGTCCGTATATACACAGAACTGGCTGATAAAGTACCCTAGTGGCGGGCTCCATATATATATATATATGTATATGTGTGTGTGGATGGAACTGGGAGAAAGAGTTAAATATATGGCCTAAATACAGCTAGGATGAACTCTGTTAATAAACAAACTGCAATGATTTACATTCGGACACTGATGTTATGTGATCACATATTTCAGCAGGTCACCAATTTTACTGTAACACCACCATTCTGAAGTGAGTGAGCGAGTGGCTGAGATTTTTGGTATTGGAATTCAGCTAAAGGGTGACGAGGCTTTTGCAAGTGGGGCTCCTAGGCCGCCCTTAGGTTTTCTAGCTCCATTACTATTTTTAAAACCAAAGACCCACTTGTATATTAAAGCCTTTTCAAACCCGTAACGATGTATACATTTAATTTCCACTGACACTGTAATTGTATTCTGTGTAATTATATCCGTGACTGAAAGACAACGCCATCAACACAATTGTTTTTGCCGGGGAATTATATATATATCTGCTATATCTGCCAGCAGATATAGCAGATTTTACTCTGAAAAGATGGGGGGTCCCCTAACCTGACTTCACCGGTTCCTTCTACTGCTCCCATCTGGTCTCTCTCGGGCAGAGACGATGTACTCCGATCAAATGCTGATCGGAGCGATATGCGGGATCAACGCAAGACTGGTGACATATTGAAGCGCTGCCACAGCGCACATGTAAACGCACATGTAAACACAACCTAACAGGACTACAACTCAGATTTTTGTCCCGCTGCTTCGGGTTCATCGTTTCTGCTTGAGAGAGACCAGATGCAGTCAGGAGGAGTGAACTTGTGAACTCAATACTGCCGCAATCTGGTGGAGTCAGGTTAGGGGTCCCCACCCAGATAACAAAGTGACAATTTAGGACAATTTAATGCCTTTTTAATACTTAAAATGTTTAAAGCCTTTTTAATACTTAAAAAAATGTTTAACGCAACAATAACAATGCAATGAAATTCAGCATGTTTAATTAAGCGAGCTTCAAATTTTATTCTGTATTGAAGAAATGAAAGGAATGCATTTAATGGCTTCCTATAATCAAACAACCCTTGGTAAACCTGCAGAGACTTGAAACTTGCTTAATACAACACTAAGTAAAGCTTGTTTTGATCATAAACTAAATCTGGAAACAGAATCTGAGATGAAAGTGTTTTAAGATTTCGCTTAACATTGAAGTCAACAAGTATGAATTTTTTAAGGACTGGAGAAACTGTAAATCAAAATGTTCAGGAAAGTGGTCTGTTTATGTACAATACATGTTTGAATCTGTGAATAAACAATGACATTTCTTGATGCCACTATGGTCCTATAAAGCAGGCATCATGTTCACAATATTTAGCTTGAGATTTTCATTTTGTATGGATCGATGATGTTTGTTCTTTTATTTTACAGATCTGGTGGGATTTCCTTGGCTCTGAGGATGTGGCCTTAACAGATTCTTCCACCCATTATTCTCAGTCTGTGTATGTGTGTGTGTAGATATGGACGTGTCTGTGTATTATCCCTTTCAGTTTTGAGATGCACATTCACACAACCTTGTACACACATGCATACTGCCAAAACTGACACAGCCTATTTGCCGCACTCCTGACCATGACTACCAGCTCAAATGTGAAGAACTTTTAGTTGTCTTTTCTTTTTTTATATACATGTAAGAATTTTTTTGGCTTCCATACCATGATGGCACACCAGAGTACGTTTGTCCTGCCACAAATTTGGGACTTCACACACTGCCGCGATATGCTCTGGTGAAAGACAAGAAATATGACAAAAAAACAAACAAATTTAATCAAGGATTTGTGCCTAATTGTTACATGTTTTCTATGAGACATTTAAGCGAATTGCTTTACAAGTGAGGAACATTTATTGTAAGGGATTGCTTATGTGTATGAGCAATTATTTTTTAATGTAGTATGTCATTCCCAGCGTGATGGTACAGTCTTACATATGTTATGTAACCAAGCTCCTGGCTGTGAGGTCGAATTGTCTCTAGCCCACTTTTCCTCCAGGAAAAGGTAAAATGTTGATAATTTGAGCACAGGCTACATGAATGACAGGACCTCTGACATCCAGATAGGGTCTGACAGTCTCTCTGTTTCATCCTACAGGGAATCTGGAGAGTTAGAAGGGGAGGATTTTCTTTGTAAATTAGAGTTGATCCAGTGGTAGAATCAGTCACCTTCAAACTGTTCTTCCTGTTTATTGACCACACACTCTAGTGTTACTCCAGTTCTCCCTTGTCCTGGCTTCAGTTAGTGATAATGCTTTATTTACTAAAGTGTAGGTAGACCAGACAAAGCACAGTTGTATATAATATACTGAAAACTATGGGTGTCAACCGTCGGTGCATTTCAGTTTCTACAAGGCCAACTTATAAACAATTATAAAAATACTGATCAGCTGTACTGTTGTTGCTTTGACTTAGAAAGTGTCTGTGACAACAGACTTGAATCCCATGTTTTTGCCCCTTAATCGATAAAAACTTAAAACGATCTTGACTCCATTGATGTAAGGAATCATATCGGCCCACTGTTGTAGAAACAGACAAGCCTTTGCCAAGTAGAGGCTTTGTATTCTTAAAAAGATCATTCCCATTAAGTTACTCAGCCACTCAACTTCCACCTGAGTACGTTTTCCTTGTATCTTCTTACTGAGACAAGTCTGATATGTAAATTCACTTCATCCATACATTACTCTGATATGTTTCATGTTGAGCAAAATGAAATATATATATATAAGAATATATATTTTTTTGTTAGTCTATACATTGTAGATTTCTAAATAACAAAGGCAATATTAGTTTGAAGTTTAGAGTGTATTGTAGATTATCTGAATGAGGGATATTTGACACTTAAATGAATTTGTTCAAAAATGAGCTCAACATTCAACTGTGCTTTGCTCAGGCAGGATGGCGAATGAAAAGGATCAACTTAAGATAATTGTACAAATGTGGTTATCCTTCCACCCCCCCATAAGTTAAAGTCACCATTAAAGGTGATATGATGGCCTAAATACAGTTTTAGTTTGTGGAATTAGAATGGAAGTGTATTGTCCCATAACCAGAGGAATTCTTTATTTCCATATGGGGACATGTGGATGGAGTGTGTGTCACCGTCCTTTTGAAGTGTTCTTACTCAAGTGGTGAGGCACCATAAGGCAAATTGTATGGAGGGATTTTTTAAATCTCTTCTAACAGTAATTATGCAACTGGTTTTTTGAATGTAGCTACCATTCAAATGTGTATCGCCTTCATTTTCTGATTTCATATTCCTGGGTTTTGTCAGTACAGTATCATTGTCATTTCATTTCAGTTTTTATTTTATTTTTTTACCGTCTGCATTATTTCAGTGTGCAGCTAACTACAGTATACTGCACATTTGTTTTGGAGGCAGACATTGGTATTTGAGTGTAAGATACAAGAGAATATGGAGATCAAAAACAGTGTTATTGATTGTGATATTGTTCCCATGTTGTCTCCCGTGGTGAAGGATCTTTATCAACTTGTAATCACAGATTCTGTGCGGGTGGGGGTGGGGGTCGAAGAGCCTTTTGTGTGTCCTGTGATCATAGTATTGTTGAAAGATCTAACTTTAATTTGTAGAAAAAGATGGGGAAAAGAAAAAAAAAACTTAAAATCAATAGTGTGGCCTTTTCATTCTCAAGACTGAAGATGTCATGGTGGGAGAGTGATGATACCTTATCAGTGCCTGAACTTGTATTTTCATTATAAGACAGTTTTATTTTGTAAACCATATCATTTCATTTTATCACAGAGATTGGAGAGGTAACTGTTCATTTCCTTCACCTTCCCCTCTCCTATGCTTTTTCAATTTTCAGGAAGAAGTTTAAAGTGGTATAAAGAGATTTTCCCCCCCAATGTATCTAGTAAAATAAATAAATGATATGTAGATCTTGTTTAGTTTTTATTCCTTTCTTCTAATTATTCAACTGGATTATGACCATATTGTCCAAACTACTGTTTTTATTTAGGGTCGTGGGTTCAGGTCATGCATTTATTTTCTATGCCCCCTATTGCTAAACCACTCTACACTACTGGGTTCAAAGGAGATGCTGATTTTTGGCCCGCTTTTTGATACACATTGATGTGTATGTATCGCTTCGGCTTTGAAGTAGGACGCTGTTTTTATTTTTGAGCTGTAGTAACTGGAGCTTGTCATTACTAGCAGCATTTTCAGTTCCCGAGTACGAGTCCTTTGCTGCGATGGATTTCAGCACATTACGACTTTAATGACAATTTCCTTTTAGACTTTGAGATCTCTACATTTCACTTTTCTGAATGCCGGCTCTGGCTTTGACAGTGACTTTTTGTGAGAGGTTTTTAACACTTCTTTCAAAGAGTTGTTTTGAAGTTTTTTTTTTTTTTTCTATTACAAGATGAATATGTACTAAATATTGCAGATTTGTTTGGGGAAGAATGGACATTGATTATTCTGTAAAACAACCCACAATGACAACAACCTGTAGCCTACATCCTGTATTATGAGTTATGTGATGGGGGATTTTTTTTGAGTCTGCATTGTTTCTTGACCTGACTCTTGGCATACATTCTTTTTGAAACCTGAAGAAATAATTGTCCTCTTATTTAATGACCGAGAGGATGTTTTAGTAACATGACTAATATTGACAGAAAGTGTTTAGTTGATGGGATTCAGCTTTTGTTTTGGAAAAAGAAAGTAATAAAACGACAAAAAAAGCATTTCACCCATCACAATTTTGTTTGAGCTAGAAAATGGGGGGAGATTAATATTTGAGTGTTGAAACAAGTACATTCACAGCTACAGACCCTGACATCTTTACACTTGGGGTGAGGACATGATCATGACTACTGTAGTGTCCTCAGAGTGCCTCCAATCCCAGTATCCTTTGTTACTTTGTTTTTATATATAAATATATATATAAAGTAGTTGAGAACTGTCCTGTATATAACAGTAATGTAGCAATAAATGTGCCATTTTTAATAACAGAATTATACATTTTTCAATGTCTGGCTTTTGAATCTTGTATACATAAAAATGAAAATAAAGGAAAACATTGTAATAAAGGGTTTATTATAGTTTGGAAAGTGAATTTGTCCATATTTTCCCTATGATAAATGACCAAACATTACGGCCTCGCATCAGTGCACTATCATTGCACAGTGTATTCTACATAATTTAAAAACTGTAGTTGATAAAGGCTACAGCTACTAACTTAATGACTCAGAGTCGGAGACAAGCATAGTGCTCTCAGAGTCACATACCGGATATTAAATACCGAATGAAACATTGGCCTAAGAATGATGACCCTGTATTGTAGTCTACTAGTGGTCTAGTCTTGGAGAATGGGTCTAGTGCTGCTTGCCTTGCGCCACCACGTCATTATTTTGATCAGGCATAAGGAGAGACAGTCCGCGGGTCCTGAACAGCCATCTGCGGAACGAGCCAGATTTGTATGGAGTAACGGGAGAGAAACCCATAGGAGAAACCAGCTAGTAGTAGACAAGCGAAGGTCAGAATGGTTATGAAAATAATAAACAAAGTAGTCGGTGCGAAATACGTCTCCATCCTCCAGACGTGGTGAGTTGAACGGCCGGGTAGCAAGTGTACATTTTCATACTGAAACCTAATTTCGATCATTTTAGTCCAAAACATGTCAACACGTCCGCCCTTCCATATGACCGAACTAAATAGTTGGCTTAGCTAATGTTAGCTTAGAGGCAAGTTGGAAACTGCAGAAAGTAAATGTCATATTACAAAGTTTAATATTTGTATGTCATTTAACGTATGGTATCGAAGCTATTTTTGACACATTTCTTGATCAAATTGTCAAGAGTTATTGTTTAATAATTAATGTGTAAAGTAAACAGGAATTTCAATGTTTGCGCCAACGTTTCTATCTTTTAATGTGTAATACCAATTTATGCAGTTTGTTAATGTTTTGAGACTGGGAATACTACTGTTACTGACCCTTCTAAATCATTCGGCTCAGTATGAGCCGTGTGGCACTTCACCTTGCAGGAGGTGACCAATGGCAAGTTCACACTTAGTGATAAGTTGATAAGCATTTGAAACCAGTCTAGTCTATCTACAGAAGAGAGGGCTAGACCTGTACACTGCATTTTTTGTCTAATACTGTTGTCAATAAACATTTTGGCAAACAAGCCCTTAATATACCTACCTTATCAGGTAGCAGGGGGCGAACTCGTAAGAAATCACCAAGATTTGGCTTTTGTTGACTATTTTTTGAATTTTGGCGTGGTGTTGCCGTGTTGGTTGGTATAAAGTTTTCAAAAAGCTGTGCAAACACGTTGGGCGCGCCCCCTAGTGGGATGTTTGCACAGACTCAAATATTAGATGCGTATAGCTATGGTTGTAAACCAAGTGGACGCCATCTTGACAACGATGCCTTTCTAGTTGTTTGTTTGTTTGTTATTTAGCACACCTAATATTAATATAATTATATAATATATAAATATCTTCTATCAATTTGGGGTTTCAACCATATACTCACATACTGTATCTAATAGTGGTTTCATTGCAAACCGACCACTAGGGGGCGAGCCAAATTAGTTTGCGATGGTTTTCGAAAACCTTATGCCCACACCACTATTAGATACAGTATGTCAGTATATGGTTGAAACCCCAAATAATTGATAGTAGAGATTTTTCAATGGATTATACTATTGGGTGTGCTAAATAACATTCTAAATTCTTACGAAAAAAGGTATCGTTGTCAAGATGGCGTCCACAATGGCTGCCGGGAGCTTAAAATGCCTATGGTTGCAAACCGACCACTAGGGGGCGAGCCAAATTAGTTTACGATGGATTTTGAAAACTTATGACCATACAGTACCTAACACCATGCCGACATTCAAAGAGCAGTTACCAAGTGCATCATTTTATATTTTTTACATTAATCCCAGTTTATGCAGTTTATAGGCATTTTAGCTCCCGGCAGCCGTCACATTAATCATAACAATTATGCACTTTGAATTTTTTGCTTTTTGAATTTTGGCATGTTGCTAGGTATGGTCTAACTCTGTTCCATAGCCTTCCGCTTCGCAGAAGGCTATGTGACTTGCCGGTTTGAATCTCAAATCGAAATCAGACCAGCCTCTTTAGTGGAAATCTCACGAACGTTTGACCTACTCACCAATACAAACACGGGTTGTGTCAATAGAAAGCCTACTTTCCTTAGTGGAAGCACTCTGAGTCCCCCACCACACGTATAAACGGTACTTTTTGGCCAGAAAGGGATTTTTTTCCACCGGAGGGAAAATATTCTCTATGAGGCAGTTCTCTGGGCAATATCAGTAGAGGGCGCAGCGGAGTAACTAAAAATGTTTTTTTTTCCGGTGGAAACAAAATCCCCTTTTGGCCAAAAAGTACCGTTTATACGTGTGGTGGGGGGCTCAGAGTGCTTCCACTAAGGAAAGTAGGCTTTCTATTGACACAACCCGTGTTTGTATTGGTGAGTAGGTCAAACGTTCGTGAGATTTCCACTAAAGAGGAGAGGCTGGTCTGATTTCGATTTGAGATTCAAACCGGCAAGTCGCATAGCCTTCTGCGAACTGGCCTTCTGCGAAGCGGAAGGCTATGGAACAGAGTTAGGTATGGTCATAAGGTTTTCAAAAACCATTGCAAACCAATTTGGGTCGCCGCCTAGTGGTCGGTTTGCAATGAAACCATAGGCCTTTTAATCTCCCGGCAGCCATCGTGGACGCTGTAATGATATGACTCAAATCGTATTTGCTTCATGATTATTCATGTCTGTGTCATGTTGATCTGTTTTGATTCAGTTCATTCTCTATACTGAGCCCGCCAGAACTGGTTGTGCTCCTGTTTTGTAACTTGCCACCTTCTTATTATTCTAACACTATGCCAAAAAAATAGTCACCAAAAGCCAAATCTTTACAAGTGTGCCCCCTGCTAAGGGGGGAATGGGTGAAAACAACCTTTTCAGTCAATTAGTACCACGACAATACGATGTATTTAGCCTATCAAAATTCAGAAGGCAAACACGCAACCTATTCTAAATAGAAAATCCTATGACACAAGACGCCTCAATAAGTATCTTGATGTTTAATTAAGTTTAGCATGTCTCCATAAGTCCATATGCAAGCTGTGAGCAGCTGTGAGCAGCTCAGCTCACCTCCATCCATAGTTATTTTATATTCCAATTTCCAAGTGGGAATCAAGCTAGGGTGATGAGATTAGGATATTCTCTCTGTATGTATTATGTACTGTAGGTCAAGTGTATGTCATGCCAGCCCTCATGATAGGGCTGTCACGATTACAAATTTTCAAAAAGTTCACGATTAATTGTCACTCAAATAATTCCGATTAACGATATAGGCTAATTGTGTTTTTGGCATTGGAACATATGAATAAAATTTGAACTTCTTTTTGGCTTTCAGGCTTCTTAATCCAAAAATGCACATGGCAGATATATCAAATAACTGAAATAATACAAAGAAAATACTTAACATTTATTAATTTTATACAATAAAAAGGAAATGGCTTCTCAACTTCAGATGGCTCAGGGGCCACACAATTTCAAAAGTCCAAGGGCCGCAAGCTAATAATGTCAGTATTATTTTGAAATGTTTACAAATGTTATTAATGATTAAGTTACAAATTGAGTCTTCATTCACAAAATGTGAAGAGAACATTTAATGAACAGATTATCATAGGTGAATAAATAAGTCCTTATTTAACTAGTGGTGCATTCAATTAATCGATAAGGAAATATATCGATCGAAACTCTGGACGATAGGTGAATCGATCAAGAGGCTGCTGTATCGATACGGCATGAATTATCTGGGTGATTAATTATCTGGTGTTGACAAATGTACCTCTGTTTAACGTTATCAAAGCCCCCCTTGCAAATTGCAATGCACTACCTTCCCAGACCCCTTGTTAGGATGTTTAGACATTTTATTTTAATTTAAAGATCTCTATAGGCCTGAAAGTGTTTTATTGTATTTGTGCAACATGGTCATTATTTTGAATAAACGTATAATCGATATATATCGTATCATGGCCTCTGTATCGTGATACATATCGTGAAATATCCACCACTAGTTAATACTCAAATGACATCACTTTCTCTTGGAACAAACAATACTATACCTACAATCTTGTTCAAAACAATGAAAATAACTAATTGTTTTGATTGGTATGACCATGACGGGCCGCAACTACATTAAGCAGGTGCCGCATGCGGCCCACATGCCGCAGGTTGAGTAGCACTGGCTTAAAACGTGTCATAAACGTTGCAGGCTTGCTTTTTCTTTTGAATGTCATGCCAGCCCTCATGGTCCATACTGACAATGACACAAGTGTGAGGTGCTCACATTTCTTTACAAAAACCTGTAGAGCGAATGTGGTCTGACTGACACATTTATGAATCACATTGTTCTCTTTCATATTTTGTTCAGGATACCAAATCTGGTTGGTTGGGGCACTGTCGGTGGAGTGGCACTGGTTCATTTTACAGACTGGAGGCTCTTCCTGGACTTTGTGCCCTACATTAACGGAAAGTTCAAGGATGATGAGTAAAGTCTCACAAGATGATGAATTGTGAGTGAGTTGTTTAATAGAGTAAATATAATATTAAAGGTAGGGTAAGTGATTTTCTTTGGTTAAAATAAGTGTTAAATAGCTCTATATTCTGATAGTACTCATTGCTATGAAGTGTTTGTTCAGTTGCAGGAGCCTCCATGTTTCTTCAGCTCTTTATTGGTCTCAGATCTAAATGGGTTAAGCAGAAAATGCATTTTCAGGTCAGGATACCAATTTTATGAAAATGGAATTGATGACAAAGAAATGAGCAGACACTATAGTGTGTTTACTATCAGAATATAGTATTTATCTTCTCAACAAAAAACTTTGTTTTAACTAAATAAAATATCAATTGCCCTACCTAAGGAATTCTTTGTTTCTCAGCTTTATGCTTGAAATCATCCAACTGCTAATTGTAACCGCTACTATTAGTGTATCTAGTATTTTGTGTATCATATGGTGTATATATTTGGAAATTTCATCTATCTGGAAAAACAAGAATTAGAATAATCTGGATCCCCTCAATCCAGACTGTCATTACTTGCTCAATAAAGACATAGTTTAAAGGAGAATTCCATGCTAGAAGGCTTTCTTAGTCTTACCTTTATTTGTAGTTGTTACGTCTCCACCAAAGAGGTCCAGGTGATATTTTGTGCAAAAGTGCATTATTGGCTATTTCCCCTAATATAAGCCCTCAATGGGGGTTGGGTTTGTGCAATTTCGCTTTCCATCAAAATAAGTAGTAAAGTGTGCCGCTTGGGATACTATTTACATTATGAAGAGAGGATATATATATATACAAGAGAAATAGATTTTTTAACACCCCATAGCCACATTCAATTAAATTCATTGAGGGCTTATGGTAGGGGAAATAGCCAATAATGCGCTTTTGCACAAAATAACATCTGGACCTCTTTGGTGGGAACGTAACAACTACAAATAAAGGTAAGAAAGCCTTCTAGTATGGAATTCTCCTTTAATGGCATGCCATTTCGGTCATGGGCCTTTCTTGACTGAAACCTTGTGCTATTAAACATTTTCTTTATTGAGCAAGTGACAACAGTGTAGGGGTGTGTTTGGTTAATTTACCTGTGTATACTCCAACACACCTGTCAGAAAGATTCTATCCAGGTGTGCAAGAAGAAACTTTGGATTGTCTTATCTGGAAGAAAGATTGTGTCAAACTAGTCCTTTTTTTTGCTGTATGGAAGGACAGTGCTAGTACATCTGTAATTCCGTATGCTCTGTGGTCAACGGGGAACCCATCCATTCAAATTCAAATCACTACACTGGAGTAAAGATTTTTTTCTTTTTAAAAGCACATTTTATTTTTTATTATACATTCTTATTGTTTCCTGACTTTGTAGCATAACGTACATTCTAGAGTCACAAATGAGAAGAGGAGGGATTTGCTTTAAAAGTATTTCGAACGACACTGTTCATTTGTTGCTCCGGCAGGAGCTGTGTCTCTCTACACAGGGCCTGGATTTGTGGATGAGAGCTCAGCTTACTCAATGCTGGCTGAAGAGAGATGCCCTGGCCCACCAATCTGCCAATCAAAGTGGGCTCCTTAAGAAGTTGCACTATGGGGCTCTTATCGAGGTTAATCATTTGGTGCAAGGAGGACAAATGACTAAAGTTCGCTTAAAATGCCAGTGTTCTGACCCCCTGATTGTAACTTTAGTCACTGTAATATGTGTGAATGCTCTTTGTTTGTTTTTCTTTCCGTTATTTAACGTGAACAAATATATTGTCTTTCTGTGCTGACAGAGTATTTAAAATATTGCCACATGTTAAATTGTGCATGGTGGAAGGTTTCCATTGTATTGTGTGGTCTATATTTTCTGAAATAAAATCTAAGTATGAACATGTCTGTTTCCTTTGTGTTCCTTTTTGGTATATTTGCGTGTTTCTTCTGATATTTCTGACACTGCAGCCTAGGATTTGTCATTTTAATTAAACTGTAGCCTACTGTATAAGGAATGTGTTATAAGTATAATGAGTTATGTGATGGTTTATATCAACATTCCAGTCGCATACTTCATTGCAATTACATAAAAAAAAGATTAATTATTCCTCTAAAATGATGAGCTAGTTTCCGGGCGTAAATCTGTCCATTTTATCAAGCTACGAATTCTGCGTGGATAATGTCTTGCATTTCTCCCATCGAAGGGGGAGGGGACTGAAAGAGGAGAGGGGAGAAGGGATTTAACAGCGAAAGGGAGAAAACCAGATAGTATCTTCAAGATGGATAAAAACGAGTAAGTATATCTAAAGGATAATGCAATGGACTCACCATAATTTCGATTCTTTATGCTTTTAATGCGTAATGTGTCGTGTTCATAATGCATTTTGAAGAGTATGTTTGTCATCGATTAGGTATAGGCGTTCGGTGGTCTCGGATTTGCAAATACAAATGCTGTGCAATGTCTTACAACAGATTGTAAAATTTGTTACGGATTTACTGTTGGCGTCACGGTGAAATAATGACCTTGTTATGGATGCTTAAAACTTGAAAGCGACTCAAAGGTACATCATGCACAAACGATGTCATATTTAGCTATTTCTTCGTTTTTACATTAAATGGCGTTTAATTGTTTTTCTGCAGCATATTTTCCAAATGGGGTACAAAGATTCCGTAAATGCATGTCACCCTTTAAAATGTCTGCATTTGATCGACAAGGCCTACTTTGTTCATTCATTAAAAAAAGAACCCGGCTCCAAGTCTGAATGACACAGGGTACATTGTCGTGAAACGCTTCTCCAATTTCACGTAGCCTACATGAAACTTTCAAATATTGTAAAGCTATTCGGTTGAGCGACACATTATTGCCGCTTGCCGGCGTTTTATTTGTCGTCTTGCAAATGTGTTGTTTCACACATGTCGTGAAGGTTATCATGTTTTGTTAGTGCCAACTATTTGAAATACATTTTTTATAGGATATCAATTTTGGTTTCATCGCAAGCTAATGTTACTGTAGTACAGGTGTTTCACAAACACCGGTGTCTTAACGCATTCTGTGACTCTAGAGGTCGCCGGTTTGCAATTGCAGTAAATTCATTCTTCACAAAACGGAGTAGGTGCCAAGTTGCCAGTAAAAACAAACAAAAAAACGTGTACATGGGCTGCTTAATATTTGGTTTTATGTATTGTAGTTGAAAATAGATTACATATGTGTATGGCACTGACATTTGCTCATCATCTTAGACGTCTATTTATATTTAAACTAAACACATTTGTGGTGGGACCACTGACCAAAAAGGCCACATGACAAATGGTAAAACAACGACCCTTCGTAGCCACGACGACGGCACTCGATGGGCCACCAATGTGGGTGCTACACACCGTCACCGTCCTGCTGCTGCTGTGTTTTATTTGCGGGCTCTAGACCTCGTTGTCCCGGCGAGTCAGACAGGTAGTGATGTGGCCGCGACGGCCACGGCGGAGCGATCTGCCTAACGACAAAGAGATGTGATGATGATGCCGTCGGGCAGCGAGATCTCATTACAGACAGCGCGTGTAAATGTGTTAGCCTTGTAATGGTGTGAAAAACCAAACAAAAGAGCGTTTTCACTTGCTTAAAATACCACCAAGTCTAGTCGCCGGGCACATTAAAGTGGATTTTATAGGCTAAATCGCGGTCGGGTAAGAATGGAGAAGAAAAGGTGGGATTGCACTGCTCTCCCCAAGGGCTGGAAAATGGAAGAAGTGACCAGAAAGTCGGGTTTGTCCGCTGGAAAAAGCGACGTGTATTATTTTAGGTACTGAATGAAAACATGAGGTTGTTACTTCATTCAAGTGAAAGCCACGAGGCTCTGAGCTGGGAGGAATTAGAAACGGAGACAAAGTTTGGAAACAGGGCGTCTGTTTGAACTAGGCCAGTCCAGGCCAGCTTTCACAATGTTGGGATGGGATGAGAAGGAGCTTGTCCCACCCAGCCATATGCAGCCTATAGTAGTACGTACTTCTTAGTGACGGCCGGGTCCATTTGGTTACATTTGTTACACTCCGAGTTACAAATGGATACAAATTAACAACAACATAGGAGTTTACTGTAGAAGTAGCAGCTAGTACTACTACTTGTACTTGATACTAACGTTAATCCATAAGCCTGTCCGAGGCCTTGCAAAGCCTCAAATCTCTGGTCCTAATGTAATGTAATCTTACAATTTCCCCACTATAAGTGAACCAACAACGTCAGATTTGTTTCCATTTAGCAGAGGAGAAGAGCAAGATGAGGAACAGAGGCGAGGAGAGAGGGGGGAGGCTCAGGCGGGTCGTTTGTATAGTTTGTGGTAGGCTACTGTACCATCCTACTGGTGTTTACTGTGCTGTGTGATGTAAGTTATGTGCATGAGTTACTAGCACGTTGCAGCAGCTGTTTGTTTCTACTCATTGCAGAATCGTTGCTCCTAGAAGTGAAGTCAACAATGTTTCTACCCCGAAACATTTTGTGTTTAAAGTAAACAGATTTGTTAACACTGTTACCAACACAATTGTTCCATTCTGTATCAATTGTTACCATTTTTTGCACCCATGGATATAATGTTGAGTTTGAAAGGAAAAAGTAACACTTTTTGTTTTGAATGTGATGTTAATGGACCATCAGCATCCTTTTCACTCACCGTTGTCACAAACATGATGCGACGATTCATGAACTCATTGCGATATGGATGATGTGGTGGTGTTCACAATTTGCTTTTGACTTGTTGCATGTCAAGGTTCTTTACTTCTGTCTGCAGTGTTGTTCGTACCATTCTGATGTGTGGCCTGTGTCCGTGTTTGTGTGCAGGTCTCTTATTTTGCTGTATGATGTCAGCTGCCCCCAACCTTTTCTGTGACCAGGGCCCACCCATCTGACCACTTAACAACGCGTTGTGAGCTTGTCAATCGGCCATTTCCAGTGAAAGCTTTCCCCACAATAACGTAAAAAAGAAAAGATACTAGTATATGTGGTTTATGGTGTGTTAAGTAGTAAGATGGGTGGGCCACATGCAATTTCAGAGCATGTTTATTTTAATTAACTATCAATTGATTGTTTTCCTGGCTTGGATCAATGGAATTTAAACATAGGAGCATACTTCAAGGTCCTATTTATTGGTATCACAATTAAATCTAATTTCACTCTCACTAAATGTTAATGATATATAATATTATCATAAAATAATCTTGTGTTTTGCCAATTATTTGGGGGCACACTTACACTCACGGCCCACCAGTGGTCCCTGGTGGCGACACGGGTTGGGAATGGCTGCTGTATGACATTGTGTATCTCCATCCATGGTTGACTTTACAATGTATTCAGTGTTGTGTCACTTCTCTGTCTCTCCTCGTCCTAGCCCCTCTGGGAAGAAGTTCCGGAGTAAACCGCAACTGGCCCGTTACCTCGGTAACCAGATGGACCTCAGCTCCTTTGATTTCCGTACAGGGAAGATGCTGATGAGTAAACTGAACAAAAACCGCCAGAGATTGCGCTATGACAACAACAACCAGAACAAGGTGAGATGAAGCCTGTCACCATTATTACATAATCGCCTAATTGCAATTATTTGAGATAATCACAATAAATTCTTGCATAACCGTCATCATTTACATGTTGAAAAATGTTTAAAAAAAAACTATCGCTGTCTTTTTTTATTCACCCAAAACATACATTTTGTATGATCAGCAAGCTTTAGTTATTGGCCGTGAATTGATTAGAATCGGAATCTGGGATTTTGGGCTGGCCTCAAACTTGATGGAATGTCTTGAAGTTAGTCCAAGTTCCTCTGCTTACTAGTGACAGACCAAAACACAGTTTGACTGTGTCTGGGATATTTGACAAAAGTTCAGTAACTAGTGACAGAAGCTTTCTTCTCTATACTGTATATATAACAGCTTCTGAAAGAATGTACATAAAGCTACATATACCGGTACTTAGCAAATACTGGTGCATGTACTTAGTTTGTACCAACAGTTACCAACATCAAGTGATGCACTGGTCTTGCTCTCTCTCTCTCCTGCCTGTCTTCAACTTGTGTGTGTGTGTGTGTGTGTGTGTGTGTGTGTGTGTGTGTGTGTGTGTGTGCGTGTGTGCGTGTGCATGTCTTATTATGTTTCAAAGGGTAAGCCTGACCTGAATACGTCGCTTCCAGTCAGACAAACAGCATCCATCTTTAAGCAACCTGTTACCAAGGTTACCAACCACCCCAGTAACAAAGTGAAGACGGATCCCCAGAAGGCAGTGGATCAGCCCAGACAGGTATCACCCTCATCCTATTCATATTGTGAACAAGAAAGGCATTAAGAAGATGATGCCATCTTTCATCACAAAAAATACATCATTCACTATCAGTAATTGTGCCTTATAATTGGGATTAACAATATTAAGAAAAAACTATTGGGAATAGCACTTTTGCAGTAATCGTGCAGTCGTGTTGGAACTTGGAAGTGACCACGAGGAATTGTTGAATACTAAAAGCAAACACTTTCTTTTCTGTCCACAGCTGTTTTGGGAAAAGAAGCTCAGTGGTCTGAATGCTTATGACATTGCTGAGGAACTGGTAAAAACTATGGAGCTACCTAAAGGCCTGCAAGGTAAACTTGTACCCTTCTGACCCCTACACACTGTAGGAGTTTTAAAGTTGTCGGCGAGTCATCAGATAGTTATGTATTTCACACTACAGCAGTCTTTTTTTAAATATCGTTGTGGCTTAAACGATTGATAGCCGACTAGGCATCTCACACTGCAAGAGTTCACCAAGATGCGATCCAGACCCGATAGGCTACACATTTGTTTTGTATTCCAATTCATTTTTACATCTCAAACATTGGGCTAATATAGCTACCATGTACGACACAGGACAGGGATTTACCCAACGAATAAAGGTTATATATATATTATCATCTGATCATCTATCGATACAGTCGACGACAGACAGACGGACAGTGTCAGTGAGCACAGCTGTCCTGTGCTCTCATTGGCTGTAATACAGGACTTCTTGGGACGCGGTTGCAACCCATTTCATACTGTACGATGTCCAGTCGGTGACAGAGCCAAATATATATATGGCTAGATATTCAGAAACGGTCGGGAAGGCGTCGGCGAGCACTTTTATCGGCTCTATATCTTTTTGCAGAGCCTTTCACACACAGAGAGCAAAACCTTGGCGATCAAAGCCCGATCTTGCGTCAGCATAATCGGAGCAAACATCGTGCAGTGTGTACGAGCTATTATGCCATATTGGCGTTTAGACAGTGATTGCATCTTAAAGTTTATTTGACCCGGCTTTTGTGTGTGTGTGTGTGTGTGTGTGAGAGAGACCCTACGGCTGTGCTGTTTGTAAATGAGCTAAGAGAGACCCTATGAGTGTGCTGTGGTTTTTTCTTTCTTGCCTTGATCTCCTACCCCCCTCTCTTATTCCCTTTCTTTGTTTTCTTGGAAAAACAACACGATGGGAACTATGCACAAAAACAAATTTCACCCACCTTTTTACCTTAAAACTGTGATGCGACAATAAAGATGATTCTGATTAGTGATTCATGCATTTTGTGCAGGTCAGACAGCATTTAGCAGCATATGGCATGTCAATGTAAACAGCTGGTTGCTCGAGGACCGCAGCAGCACACACAAAGCACCTGTAATCGTGCTTGTAGATGTGCTGTTTCTGATAAGCAACGCCGTTGCACAACAGTATAAGTGATCTCTTGCAAATAACAGGGCAGGCTGTGGACAGTCAGTCCTAAAAAATCGTATTTGAGAAATAAGTAATATTTGCCAGGTTGCCTGAAGTTTGAACAAAGCCTTGGATATCACGCAACCCCTCAAAATTGTCCCACTGTGCCTTCAGGGGTTGGTCCAGGCTGCACAGACAAGACTCTTCTATCGGCCATCGCTAGTGCCCTCCACACCAGCGCAGCCCCCATCACTGGCCAGCTGTCTGCTGCTGTAGAGAAGAACCCAGGGGTGTGGCTCAACACCGCACAGCCCCTGTGCAAGGCCTTCATCGTCACCGACGAGGACATCAGGTAAGCATGCAGTGCCACTGTTTTGGTCGCATATCTTCCTGAAATTGCATCTGCTCCAAACCCCAAATATAATTGGGAACATTTGTACAAGTGCAAATAATTGTTCTTGTTCAACCTTTGTTTTCCCCAGTTGAACATCTCTTTGTACATTCTCTAGTTAGTATACTCGGTATGTTCCTTGTGAGCTGTAGGCATTGCGTTCAAACAATTAAAATGTTTGTTTTGTGTGCAAGAGTGATTCTATTTTAATGAGATGACTTGTTCATAGTCGAGTGACTTATTGCGTATTTAATCAACATAGTGAAATGCCAGTATCACTCGTGCTGAACATGAAGCAAGGAGGACCCGGCCTATCATCTTGCACTTGCACGAATGCAATCAGTTAGCATTGTTAGCGCTCTTACAATTTTGAGAGTTGATGCAAACTTTTTTAACTGGGGAGCACCAATCATGTTCAGCCAGTTACATTGAGAAATGTCCTAATAATGGCATATCTGTTTCGCACCTTTACGGTCTGACCTTCCTTCTCACTTCAACCCCCCCTTACACACACACACACACGCGCATGTACTCACCCACGCACACAATAAATTCATAACTGTCAACAGTAACTGTTTCCTGTCTGATGTTTGGTGTAGGAAACAGGAGGAACTGGTCTACAGCGTGAGGAAGAGGCTAGAGGAGGCGCTGATGGCTGATATGCTGGCTCACGTTGAGGAGGCCGGTAGCGACGGAGAAGCTCTGAAGGACGAGGGCAACAGTAGTGAGGACATGGACACTGTATAGCACAGGTAAGGTCTGGTTGCATTAATAGGGCGCTTTAAATGGAAACTTTGGATTGGCTCATATTATGCCACTGCATATTAATTTGGAACAGTGATTATTTTTGCAACAGTGGTTAAAATAATACACGCCTTCCATCCAATCAGAATCAAGTATTCTCTGTAGCCATGTTATACATTTCAAATAGCTCTGCTGTCGGGAAGAAACCACCAACTACAAAATGTTCATTTTTCAGGAAATAAAATATATAAATTTGTCAGGAAATTAAGAAAACCTTATATTTTGTAAAACAAACCAATAGTGCCTCATCAAAGTTTGTGTTGTGACTTTATATTGTCAATGACTTGCATGAGAGGGGGAGAGGTGGTGGAGTTGGCTGCTTTATCAGACAATTTGAGGGTCCGATGGAGCCAAGGTTTTTTGTTAGCTTTATAAGTTTAACATAACATAACAATTTAACATGAAGTTCTTTATGTGAAATGTAAACTACGAAGGAGATTGATCTATTCTAAATGTCATAACCTCACCATCCTTTGTTCTCCTCCTGTAAGGTTTTCTGATGTCCGGGAGTGTTAACTAACACAAACGGCTCACAATTGAACGTGAATGGTAGGATCCCCGCCACACCAATCCAACCGTGACTTATTCCCCAGCCTGCACCCCCAGACCATCATGTACAGCAGGGCAGCCTAAAGATTGGTTTACCCCTCCCCGTCTAACCCTTGCTGGCTGGAGCTCCGTCATTCCAGTGCTCATTGACCAACTCGGACCGAGGTACTCTGAATCCCTATCGATAATAAAGAGAAGATTTTTAATGTTTCTTAGAACGTCAAAACAAGACATCAGCAATTTAACAAAAGGCTAAAAAGTTAACAGCGTTATGTACAGTATGTGAATTCAGTGTTCAATGATAAAAGTATTTTTTACTAAACAAAAAGAAATGGGGAAAATACATTGTATGGGTTTGCATATTTTATGACAATCATGTCAAACCCCTACATTCTTCTGTACATGCATTCAACATGTTAAAGTAGCATTCAGTGATTTAGGTGATTTGGAAAACCCCCCGGTCCATCCCAGTAACAAGATGTGCACATGCACGCACTACGGGTGACAAGCAACAGGCGAACAGCACACACACCAAGGACCGCCCCGCTCGATCATGATTGGCGGAAGGCCCCTCTCTATCCTGATTGGATGAAGGCTTTGCCACCTAGCCAAAAACGAAACCTAAGGTTTTTTGACCCCCAGGGGTTAACTGGGGACAGGGAGGAACTCCTTATATAGTCAGCACACTCTATAGTAGAAAGGATTATCACAACAAAACAAAAAAATAAGTGATATTTGAATTAAGTGAAATCACTGAATATACCTTTAATTTGGGTGCATTTTGGTTTTGGAGAAATGAAAGAATGTGTATGATTTGCATACAGACGGGTGTAAAACTTAGGTAAAAAAACATCAACGTGTCTTAGTGAGGTATTTGACTACGACAAGCCACCCGAATGGCATCAGTGTGCTATGGCATAGATTGTACAAGTCTCTGAAACTACTGGACGGATGGAACACAATTCCAGCAAACAATGTTTTGAAAGTGCTGTCTTAATGCCTCGATCCCAAATCTCACATGTTCAATTGGGTTGACATCTGGTGACTGTGAAGGCCATAGCATATGATTCCCGTCATTTTCATAAAAATAATATTCGTTCAGTGAGCCCTTTGTGCCCTGTGGACGGGGGCATTGTCATCATGGAAGAGACCATTCAAAGTCAAAACATTTTCATCATAGGATTTATTTATTTATTTAGAATGTTTGGTCTAGTACCGGTACTATCAAGAATTGCGAGACTGTGCGTATCCTACCTCTTTTCATACAAGTGGACCCAAACCATGGCTGAACCCCCAACAGAGCCAGCTTCACTGAAAGGGTCAAGCATTTAGGACCGTACCATGGTGTATGCCACACGTGCACTCGCCCACCTGTGGAGAAAATAGTGATGGGTGACTCATTCCACTTTTTTGACCACTCTGTAGACCAGTGCCTATGGTCTAAATGTGCACCAACCCCTGTAGGGGTTATGCACAGCAACCCTACTATAACATGGCTCTCTATGTTGTCCACAGGCAGACTGTTCTTGCTGACACATTCTGATCATGTCTGCAATGACGTTCTCACTCACTTGCGAAAGAGTTGCTGTTTAGCTTTTCTTTAATACATGAGCATCAGTCATTGAATGTTTGCTTTTTACCACAATTTCTGACCATATTTAGTAGTCTTACCCATAGATTGAAATCCTATTCAAACACTAGCCAGTTGGGCAGTCAGTTACTGAAGCTCCTGCCCCAGTGATTAACTCTTTCATAGTGACTTAGATGTTGTTTTTGTTCTTGCCATCTTGATCATCAGAATCAAGGTCAACGAGAACCTGCTCAGCAATTGTGTTCATGCCACAGTGCATGATGGGAATGGGATGCTTGATTGTATCATGTGGTACACATGGATGGAAGCAGTTGCATTCCATTATGTTTCTCCACCTATTTATTCAGGTCTTTTTATTTAAATTTTCACCCATCTGTATGTCTCGTGCTTGAATTATACAATGCCCTCACTGAATAGTTCAGCATACATTGACATTTCCTAGTAGAATACCGGTACACAATACACACATAATCCACAAGAGGAGTTCCAGTATGACTGGAACAGACTTAAATTGCAAACAATAGTAAAGCTGAAACGTCTGTGAATCCATCAGAGAGGACAAGTACTGCTCAACTGTTTTACCGTGTTCTCAAATATTCTCATTCACGTGCTATGACTTATGTCATCAGACCATTCATTTTCAGTGTTGTTGACCAAAGAGGAGCCATGTTATTTTTTGGAGGGGATAGCACTTTTGTTTTAGTTCTCTCCAAATCTAGTCTACTTAGCTTAGCTATTTAACTTTAAGCAATCATGTGGCCCCTTTGAGAATTAAAGCAAATGTGGTGGAGATGAGCACCGTGATGAAGAAATGACTTGTATTGTGTAACTGTTAACTGTTTTCAACGCTAGTCATCATGTAAAGTTGGTGCTTACTGATGATGTGAAACATTGCTGTTTTTTGTCAATGGCTTGTTTCTGCTTCAACCTCAGTCCATAGATATTTTTTAAAAAGTGTCAGTTTTACCACACATGCTGCCTCGTAGTACCAACTCCCATGGACAAAATTGGTGACAATGTAAATTAAAACTGAGATATTATGTAAATTGAATTTGTTTTGCACTGGGTTTTGAGGAAGAGTGATTTTGTATGACTGTATTACACCATTTCTCAAAGCTTGGTAATGATGTTTCCAATTGAAATGAATTCCCTATTCAATATCAGCAGGCTGATTGCTGAACATTATTAAATTGATTGTTTTAATTATTAAAATAAATCTGTATGTCAACAGCAGTGATGTTTTTTCTTCTGTGTTATCGTTAAATCCTTTGATATTCCCATATCAACAAAGTTGATTTGTTGAGCTCACATAAGACTAAACACTGAGGCTTGATTCTACAAATGTATTCCACAATCAGTTTTCTGGAAAGAAACGTATACCAGTGGTGCTCAAACCTTTTCATATCAAGGACCCCCAAAATGATATGTTTTTATCTCAAAATATTGTATTCTAGGGATCCCTATAGGTTCAAATATTCACTTGTATGTGATAGGGGTCTCTAGATGGAGTGCAGTGATACGTTGAAAAGTAAAGGTTTAGATGTAATCTGTTAAAGTTTTTTTCTTTTAATGTATTGATAGTAACGATGCAGTCGGAGCCACTTTACACCTTGTCTTGATTGTTAAACGGTACAATAAAATGACCAACTCTGGAATCTACTGAGCTGGCTACTACTACTGGCTCCATCCAGTCACTGCATCCTCAATTCCTCATTCAGATTAACAGTTAACTTGCAGTGTCTCTGGGTAAATGGACAAAGTACAACAACATTCACACAAACTTGCAGGGAAGAGGACATCAGCTATCCATTCCCGAGGGACCATTGTGAGCATTTCCTAAATGTCTGCCCACTTTCCTGCTTAACATGGAAACAGTGGAGTTGTACTGCAAGGTAAGGTTTGATGAGTGAATTGGAGATGTATTTTTTATTTTTTCATGGTGCCATATTAATTGCTTTTGTTGTTTATCCAAACAAATGCATGGATGTGGAATATTTCAAATTTAATTTCAGTTGGTAACATAGTAAATCTATGTTCCTATTTGTGATGAGACACATTGAGATTTTGTTGCGTTTGCACACCGCTGTCATTCATTTTTCATTTTCATTCATTTTTAAACAGATTATTGATTTTCTATTTCTTTGTGCACCTGGTCACATCCCTCAGATAAATCAATACTCATTTCTCTCAACCCAAATGTCAGCCTTATCATTGTTTTGTATTCTAAAGAAATGTTAATTAAAAAAAAAGAGAGACAAAAACAACAGACTTTCCAAAACTGAATCTTCAGTGAAGACATACTGTAGAAAAAGCCTCATGGAGTGTAATAACTAATCCATAGTAGGACTGGCACAGAGGGATGACCAATGTTAATTTTTAACACTGTTTAAGAGCATTTTATGCTGATCGCTGACAAATATCTTGTCTGGGTGTGACAGGCCAGTTTAACACTGGTACAGTTATACAGAAAGGAAAATGAATTACGTAATGATGTCACCTGCACTGTTGTTTAGTGTTTTTTGATGACTGGGACTACAATGTAAATTAGCCCTCAGCCTTTATTCTGTTTTCATACTCAGTGTATGTCGGAAAGTGCTCTTTTTATGACACCAAATACAATCAATCAATCAATCACTTCAGCTCTTGTCAGTCCAGTCCATGTACAAAAGTACATGTTTGGCTGGCTTTCTGTCCCCCAACAAACTCATTTGCTCTCTGTTCTTACACAAACAATTAACATTCCTTTGTTAGGGAGCGAGTGTCTGGGTTGCAGACCCAGACACAGTCTGGATTTCAGCACAGCTCCTTCAAGACTACAGCCCTGGAGACAAACAGTTACTGCTACAGCTCGCAGATGGCAGGGTGAGAGAGAGAAGCACGCACACAAACACGGTAGCATCGTCAACGAGTAGCATTGATATTCTTACAGCTCCTTAACCCCCCCCCCGTCTCTGTTGGCAGGAGGTGCAGTACCCTGTGGCCTCGGCCGCTAATCTCCCCCCTATGGGGAACCCTGACATCCTTGAGGGAGAGAATGACCTAACTGCTCTCAGCTTCCTCCATGAGCCTGCGGTGCTCCACAACCTTCGTGTCCGCTTCCTGGACTACAATAGCATCTACACCTACTGTGGTGAGAGCTATGGGTGAGAGGGACCAGGTGGAGAGAGAGGGATGACAAAATGGGAGACGGGAAGATATCAATATTAAAGGGGAAATCCCTTAAGTAGAGCAGTGGTCTTCAACCTTTTCAGGCCGTGACCCCCCACAATATATATATATATTTTTCAACAATGTATTTATTGATTTTCCTTTTTCCACACAAATGACAATACAAATATACAAAAAACAACAATGAACATTACAAGACAATTACTCATACAAAATAAACAAAACAACAATAACCAAAAAAGAAAAACAACAGCACTAGTCAAATTATTGTTCTTAATCTTAATATATCTTATAAAACGACCCTACACCTCCTGAAACATTTTTTTTTGTCCTTAAGAATGTATGTAATCTTTTCCAAAGGTAAACAAAGACAATTCCCTGAACCACTGTGCAATACTTGGTTTGTCTGGCCTTTTCCAGGTCAATGCTATCACTCTCTTAGCTTGTAAAAGACATATATCTGTAAACATTTGTTCATTACGCTTTATTTTGTGTCCCTCTGGATATAGCAGGAAGAATTTCGTTCTGGTACAATATTTATTGACAAAATCTTCTGTATTTCCTGCCCGACCTTCCCCCAAAACTCCATACATTTTGAACAGGACCATAGACAGTGGAACAATGTGCCTCTATCTTCACCACATCTGGTGCATACGGAATATTACAATTATACTTATTAAGTTTAACTGGTGTGATGTACACTCTCATAAACCAATTGTACTGTAGAAGTTTTAGACGAGTATTCCCAGTCTGGGATTGAGTTTGTGCACAAGCCGTACTCCTCCTGAATATCTGTTCTCCAGGCATTAAGCCAGTTCTAATAAAATCCCTCAGTTGCAGATATTTAAAGAAGTGTTTGCGAGGGATATCATATTTAATGACCAGCTCCTCAAACGAGAGGAGCTGGTCATCTTACTTGTTTGACTTGGTTCAACACGTATATTAAAAATAGCTGATCTACAAACTCACAATGCTGTATATTATTTGAGAATTTGGCCAATGTTTGTCCAGATTACTTTTGATGCAGGCACTAGCCACTCCTATGCACAGCTTTGTGTGTCTGAGCACGGAATGTGCTCAGCTGATTGGCTGAGCACGGAATGTGATGTATGATGATAAGAGTGCTGCTCACTTCATACGAGTGTGATTTTTATTTATTTGTAGGTATTAAAGTCCTTAAATTGTCACTTTACTGTCATCTGGGGGCCCCCTCAAATCCATCCACAGGTTGAGAAAAACTGAAGTAGAATGCCGGAGAGGGTGAAAGGCAGATGGGTGTGATCCTAGTGGTTTTTGTTGGTCTGACAGACAGCTGTCGTGTGCTTGTGATCAGGGCTCGTAATCCCATCTTTATTATGTTTAAAGTTCATAGAGAGGATTCCTTCACTGCCAGACTGCACTGAATAACTCGCTGCTTTGCGACGCATTGTGACGTGTTGTGAGCTTGCCTTGTAGATCGTCTATTATCATATAGCCAAAGGGCTGAAGTGGATACTCTATGTTTTCGATGAATCTATCATGGTTAAAGTTTTAAGTTATAGAGCGTCGCAGTCCCGCCCCCTTTCAGAACGACGAGTGGCCCAGGAAATGATTCTCCATTAATTTTCTCCATAGGCTTTTCAAAAAGTATTTATATAAAGACGGTTACGCCGCGGACAAAGCCAACTCGGATCGTGACAAATCATGACAACAAACACAATATTTTGTGACGATCAAATAATTTGAAAGAAGAAAATAAAGGCAGGATATAAAGGCACTATTTGTTTTGTTTTTCTTCTTACTAATTATTCGATCGGCACAAAATATTGTGTTTGTTGTCATGATTTGTCACGATCCGCGTTGGCTTTGTCCGCGGCGTAACCGTCTTTATATAAATACTTTTTGAAAAGCCTATGGAGAAAATTAATGGAGAATCATTTCCTGGGCCACTCTTCGTTCTGAAAGGGGGCGGGACTGCGACGCTCTATAATGGGTTTGTATAGGAACGGGGCGGGGCAGCTAAAATGAATATCAAATACCGGTATCTAAATACTGACTGAAGTAACTTAAAAACTGTCTGGCTGGGGTGTTCACATAAGCCTGAGTAGATGATGAAATGACATTTTTTTAAAGTGAAATATCCCTTTTAATACTGGATCCAAGTACAATAATTCCTCCTCGCTCTTGCAGGCATCGTCCTAGTGGCCATCAACCCCTATGACCAGCTGCCCATCTATGGAGAGGAGGTGGTGGATGCTTACAGTGGTCAGGACATGGCTGACATGGAGCCCCACATCTTCTCTGTGGCTGAGGAGGCTTACCGTACAATGACCAGGTGAGAGGTCAAAGGTCATGGTAAAACAAAAAACAAGAGAAATCAGGAGTCATAATCTAAAACACAATGACATCATCAGGTATGGATATCCCTTATGTCATAGTAAATGCGACCTGCTGTCGCAGTTAAGCCCATATGTCGAATTGGTCGGACCCACGGTTGTCCAGAACCACAACAAAAGGCCTCTGCCCGGGCCAGACTCCATCCCGCCACAAAAGGCCTCTGCCCGGGCCAGACTCCATACCGCCACAAAAGGCCTCTGCCCGGGCCAGACTCCATCCCGCCACAAAAGGCCTCTGCCCGGGCCAGACTCCATCCCGCCACAAAAGGCCTCTGCCCGGGCCAGACTCCATCCCGCCACAAAAGGCCTCTGCCCGGGCCAGACTCCGGCCAGACTCCATATCGCCACAAAAGGCCTCTGCCCGGGCCAGACTCCATACCGCCACAAAAGGCCTCTGCCCGGGCTAGACTCCATACCGCCACAAAAGGCCTCTGCCCGGGCCAGACTCCATATCGCCACAAAAGGCCTCTGCCCGGGCTAGACTCCATATCGCCACAAAAGGCCTCTGCCCGGGCTAGACTCCATATCGCCACAAAAGGCCTCTGCCAGAGTCAGACTCTACATTTGGGCATGCCTAACAAATAACTACATATATGGGCATACAAGGGGATATAGCTCACATCACAAGGCCTCTGCCGGGCTAGACTCCATATTTTGGGCATGCCTAAATACAGGTTCGTCCCACCGACTTCTGACATCATTCTGACATCTGCATAGACTCCATATTCACTCATCACACCTTGTACACTCAGGACAGCTTCCATATATGGCCAGTGCACGCGACCTCGCCCTTTAGGGTCGCTAGTCCTCACCCTTGGGCGTCTTACTGGTTATTATAGTATTGATTTTTTTAAATTAGTTGAATCGATTAGTTCGATTAACGGCACTCCTATTATCTATGTGTGTACAGGGAGGAGAAAAACCAGTCCATCATTATCAGTGGAGAGTCGGGCGCTGGAAAGACAGTCTCCGCCAAGTTTACCATGCGCTACTTTGCTGTGGTGGGAGGAGCTTCTCAGCAGACCAGCGTAGAGGAGAGGGTTCTGGCCTCAAACCCTATCATGGAGGTGATGATGGACCAAGCATTTATGATGAGAAATCCACAGCTTTTCTTATGAGGGGCTCATGAGCAGCGGTGTTCAACTGGGGGTGGCTTTCATACCTTTCATACCAGTAAGACGCCCTGAGGCCGAGAAGTGACTTTGCCCTTAATACGTCACAGTTGCTGGCCGGCTCCATATATGCAGATCTAGGTGATGATCCAGTCTTCTCCAATCTCCATGTATGGCTAACCAGGGTTTGATGGGGAAAGGTCGCGCTGAAACAACAGAGCTTCTTAATACGGCACAGTTAAGAAGCAGGAGTTAAACTATTAATCTGGTGTCCGTGAGGTCAGATGTAGAGTTGCTAGCCGGGGGCCATATATGCAGATCTAGGTGATGATCCAGTCATCTCCATGTATGGCATTGGCTATCTAGGGTTTGATGAGGTGTCGTGATCTTCATACATGGCCATATATGGAGCGTGTCACGAGGCGTGACGGGCTACTGACATGAAATTCAGGTTTTCATAGTAAACCAACCATTATTTAGTTAGCATTTGAGTCACAGACCACCACCACCACGGTAGCCTCTCACATCCAAAACAAAATATTTTGTTATTGTTGGATAAGATTATCTCCACCATCAAGTTGATCAAAGTTACAATTGTTCTATATTCCCTAATTATATAAACTTCTTAATTAAGTAATTCAGAGGTTTAAAAATAATGCAAGTCTTGAGAGAGTAAAATTAAACCAAATGGACCTGTAAGGATCCATTTGGTTTCATTTTCATCAGTTACAGATCTATAAGCTGTCTCTCTCTATAAGGGTCCATTTGATTCCCTTCCCTAACTATCCATCTTTTAGCTGGAGACCACCTGGAACCCCCTCAAGGATAACTGGTGGTCCCCTGACCACAGGTTTAAGTTACTTAACTAAGTTAATTAAGTCTATGAAGTTACTGTATCTATGCAATCTATGAAAATGTGAAAAACCCAATTTTATACAATATTAGGGGGTCCCTGCTTCATCTCTCTCTCAGCTAGGGGGTTCTTGCCCTGAAAGATGTTGAAGACCCCTGTTATACAGTCAAGTCTAACAGATGCCATTATGCTGGGTTCATTTACACAGTCCATTGGGAATGCTAAAACCACCCGGAACGACAACAGCAGTCGATTTGGGAAGTACATCGAGATTGGCTTTGGCAGCAAGGGGGACATCATCGGTGCAAACATGAGGACCTATCTGTTGGAAAAGTCAAGAGTTGTCTTTCAGGTAAACCATTTCCTGGCTGCTGAAGAGTTTTCACATTCTGAAATGACGCTGCTATATCCCGATTCATACGACTTAATATTGTGTCTGTAAACTCTGTATGTTGTTTTTGAACTGCTAAAACACCTGTTCTCGAAAGAGAAAGAATTAATTTGAAGTTTAACAACGCATCTGTTCTCAGTACTGTATTCATGTCTATGTACTCTAAGGCCTCAGCCGAGAGAAACTACCATATCTTCTATCAGCTGTGTGCATCCAGAGACCTGCCCGAGATGAGGGCCCTCAACCTGGGTGAGCCTTCACAATATAGGCACTGTCTGATATACAGATCGCCTCGTCAACTAAGTGAAGATAGGGATATAGCGGTTACAATTCAGTAGTCGTGATTCGTGAATGCCCTATAGCCTATAGGGCATTCACGAATCATGACTACTGAATTGTAATAGTTGTCGACTACTAACAAAGTAGTGGAGATAAATCACATTTTATTCATCCATTAAACAATAATAAAAAACATCTCAGATACAACCATTAAAGGGTTAAATTATATAGAATAGGCAAACTTTAGTGTATGTGCAGTGTGATTTAAGGAGTGTTTGAGCATCCTGCACTGAACGCACAACATCATTTGACAACTATGATTTGTTTGACAACAATTATCCATACATGTATTAAGAGAATAATAATGTTTCAGTTCCTACAGCTGCATATCTGCTGTAGATATGCTGCCCTGAATTATTAAAATAAATAATTCAAATTATATATATTTTAAATCATCAACTAGTTTAACTACTGCCACAAGTGTCGGCTAAGTGGTTATACTAGTCGACTAGTTGGTGAAACCCCTGCTTGTGACAATATTGTCTTACTTTTAAAATGTTGACGGCATCAATGCATTGCTCAAAGTGTGCTTTGGGTATTATATAAATCCTACAGATGCTGCTGAACATTTCCGCTACACCAACCAGGGAGGAGATATGGTGATACCTGGTACTGATGATCAGGTGGACCTCGAGCGCACACGCAATGCCTTCACCGTCCTGGGTATAACGGGACTATTTTCACTCACTAATTCATCTCGAGTTAATATTTCAAGTGATTGATATATGACAAAGATCATTCAAAATGATTATTTTCTTCTCTTTTTAACACTGCAGGTGTGCAGCATGACCAACAGATGGAGCTCTTCAGGATCCTGTCAGCTGTTCTGCACTTGGGGAATGTCAACATCCAATCAAGTGGCAGAGGTGGTGATCGGAGTTACATTGATGTACGTATTTTTGAGTGGTGCAATCACTCCAAGAAACGGCAATGTGTGTCCCTTTGTTTCAAATGATGTATACTAGGCTGTGTCTCTTGATGGAAAATGTTATACTTGCATACTCCAGCTATGCAAAAATGTCTATCTCTGTGGGCTTGCCGTAGTCTTTAAGGAAAGAAAACAAACAAACAAAAATGGCAACGATATGCATGTCCTGTGTATTTCTTTGCAGGGGCAGGACTGCTCTCTGGCTGTCTTCTCCAAGCTGCTGGGGCTAGAAGGTCCTCAGATGGCCCACTGGTTGTGCCACCGCAGGCTGGCCGTAGGAGGAGAGATGCTGGTCAAACCCATGTCTGGTCAGCAGGCGGTGGAGGCCAGAGACGCCCTGGCCAAGCACATCTACGGTCAGCTGTTCACCTGGACCGTCCACAGGCTCAACGCGGCCCTGCGCGCCCAAAGAGCCAAGCCCAAGTCGTTCATCGGCGTGCTGGATATTTACGGGTGCGTTTGGGAGAGACGTTAAAGCAATGGTTAACTCCAAAATAAAAGATGCAAGACTCAGATGCAGATACAAAGAAATTGCATCTGCATTTAGAAAGAAAGCCTGACGAAACGTTGTGTGATTTCCATTAAAACATATAAAAACGCTATAGTAACAAGACCCCCTGGTACACCTAGAACCCCCCCACCCCACTTTAAACGTTACCCCATGTTAAAGGAATAAAACTATCATCCACAGTGTGTGAGTTGGGGTTGTGTCAAAAATGGTCTTTAAAAGAATGTCACGTAATTATTACCAAGCTATAATGAACCAGGCATCCCCCCTCCCCCCTCTCTCTCTCTCTGGCAGGTTTGAGACCTTTGACAGAAACAGTTTTGAGCAATTCTGTATAAATTATGCTAATGAGAAACTGCAGCAGCAATTCAATAGGGTGAGTCCGAAGTGTGTGTGTGTGTGTGTGTGTGTGTGTGTGTGTGTGTGTGTGTGTGTGTGTGTGTGTGTGTGTGTGTGTGTGTGTGTGTGTGTGTGTGTGTGTGTGTGTGTGTGTGTGTGTGTGTGTGTGTGTGTGTGTGTGTGTGTGTGCGTGCGTGCGCACAACCTATGTGTCATGCTCAACAAAAGAAGTAACACCAGCACACTTCTCTACGCCTAAACAGTTAAAATAGTGACAACGTTTCAATCCGACTTGAGTCTTCGTCAAGCTAAAAGTGGAAAACATGGGAACCTACCACACCCCTCTATACGTCATGCATGGGCCATGACAATAGGCTGACAAGCTCTATGACGACAGCTATGGTTAAGAATTCAAACCCACCCAAGCTCTATGACGACAGGTATGGTTGAGAATTCAAACCCACCCAAGGTCATAGACTTCCAGAAGCAATGAAAAGTTTTTGTATGGCCAATAAGTTTTGGACATACAAGGTTTCCACCTGACAGCAACGATGCCCCCCCCCCCATTGTTGCTGTCAGGTGGGGGTGATATAGTATACACACATATAATAAAACAAATATATATATATATATATATAGTGTCCTCATGTGACATCCCATTTAGTCAGCATGTCTGCCAGGTGTGACCTGGGACAACCATGGTCTGTGTGGTGTCTGTCTGTCTGCAGCATGTGTTCCACTTGGAGCAGGAGGAGTATGTGAGAGAGGAACTGGCCTGGAGCAGAATAGAGTTCAGTGACAACCAGCCCTGCATCGCTCTCATAGAGGGACATCTGGGCCTGCTGGATCTGCTGGATGAGGAGTGTAGGGTCAGTCATGCACTCTGGTTTCTCTCTCTCTCTCTCTCTCTCTCTCTCTCTCTCTCTCTCTCTCTCTCTCTCTCTCTCTCTCTCTCTCTCTCTCTCTCTCTCTCTCTCTCTCTCTCTCTCTCTCCCTCTCCCTCTCCCTCTCCCTCTCCCTCTCCCTCTCACCTCTCCCTCTCTCTCTCTGCCGGTCTCTGTCTAATCTTGAGATCTCAGATCTCACTCCTTTCCTTGCACACACACACACACACACACACACACACACACACACACACACACACACACACACACACACACACACACACACACACACACACACACACACACACACACACACACACACACACACACACACACACACACACACACACACACAGCATTTAAAAATGACGAACTGAGTTGTGTTTTAATGCACTGTTTCCCAAACGGTGGGTTGTGGCTGACCGATTTCTTTATGGGTCCACCCTTTAGTCCACCCTTTATTTTTTGTTCACTACATTTTGTTTTACATTATTATTTCAAAGGACTTTCTAAAATTTCCACCCAAAAAAGTTAAATATTTTAACTGCACAACCAATGTCAACCAATGTGATATGACAATAAAGATTGATACAGATTCTCAAACTACAATGTGCCGTTTCCATGACGACCGTGGGGAAACATTAGACTAAGACACTCATATTGTTAGAGCAATGCATGAAAGTAATGAGTAGCCTCTCATTTATCGATCAGATGCCCAAGGGCACAGAGGAGAGCTGGGCACGGAAGCTCTATGACCAACACCAGAGCAGCAAGCCCCATCCCAACTTCCGTAAACCTCGGATGTCCAACACTGCTTTCATCATACTGCATTTTGCTGATACGGTAAGAACTGTGAACCTATCTCCTAGCCACACTGATGACCTAATGCAGTGGCTCCCAAACTATGCTAGATCAAGATCACACTTGAAAATATTGTTACAGTATTGGTTACCGACAGCCAGGTTTGAAGTTATGACGTGTGCTCAAAAGACCAGATGTGTCCATTCGGTTGAAATAGATTTATTTTCTATCCAAAGTCCTATACTTCAGCATATAAATAAACATAACAGTCAAAAGATTATAGACCACGAGCCCTCCGAACACAGTCTAAAAACTGTTGTTTGTGGAATAGTTGTCTGGCTCTACGCAAGACTACTCTGTCAGCAGTACCTGCACCTTATTAGGGACAGCTGGGTTAAATACCCGCCCTGTAACAATGGCAACCATTGATTGATTGACAAGCCCTGCAGTGACATACAAATAGATACATGACTCAAATGGCTCTTACAATATTGTTAAGTATTATCATTAAAATCGTAGCGTTTTTCCAGTTATTTGGGGGCTAGCCTCAGAGAGGCTACAACAAACGCAGGCATTTTGTGGTCCCCGGCCCACAAGTTGGGAATCACTGATGGAATGTATTTTTGTAAAAAGACCTATTGTGTTTTCCACAGACGATAAGTGCTTTGCATACAGCTAGATCGTTTGTTAACTTGTTTTGGTTCTCTTGTCAGGTCCAATATGAATGTGACGGCTTTTTAGACAAGAATCGTGGCACATTGTTTGAAGAACCCATTAATATTCTGAGAGCAAGTCAGGTAATTATGTTATATTTTTATCTATCACATATATCTGATATCTGACCTTGTGCCCTTCTCCTTCAAATCAGTCTAAAGAGTGAATCACACATTAACTCGATTTTTCTTATATGTGTCCGTGCCATGCGCACACACGCTTTTTGTGTGTGTATGAACTGTATGCATAATATACTGTACACACAAATATTTTGGTCATCGATAAAATGACTGCTTTCCTGTGCTTGTGTGTGTGCATGTGCAATTGTGCGTGTGTATGGGCTGCGCTGGCCACACATGCTTCAGTCTGAGCTGGTGGCCGAGCTGTTCCAAAAGGATCCTGCAGACAGTGCAGAGGGCAGTGTGTCCCTGTCAGGTGGGAAGTCTTCTCTGTCCAATGGAAGCATCAGCTCAGGGAAGAGAGCTCACAGGGAACATAAACTCACTGTGGGCTTCCAGGTTAGTGGTCTTTGTTATGATTATATACTAAGTACTGGACCCTCGTCTGGTTCTGACAGACCGGTCTTGTGTGTGTAAGCTGAGGTTGGTGTGTGATGACCCGGTTGAATATTTCCTTGGTTCAGCGGCGGACAGACGGACGGGCCCAGTCCGGGAGAACAATAACATGACACCAGACAGTATCACGCTAAGACGCTCACAAAGTTTATTACATTAATTAATACAGCACATATATAGCTTGGATCCTCATGTCCTAATGACGTCACTGACTAGACATCACAATCACTGCCGCAGCACGCTTGACCTTGCTGCTTGCTCTACTCCAGGAGCTGACTATAAAGTATGTCACAGTTCAGGCAGTACACAATACATATAAGTACATTGTATAGTTACGTACAACTACATTGTACAAGTATACACAGCATGTTGTATATTACAACAGTCTTCTTCTGTCCATTTGACTGGACTGACTCCCTGCCCTGGATCCCTGGCCTGAGGGTTCAATCCCCAGCTAAATGATTGATCGTTTAGAACCAAATGGACGCTTTACGTTACAGTGTGTGTGAACACATTTCAGCAGGTCTATTTGTGCACTCTGAGTTGAATTCACACTGAAGATTAATTACTGTAGATTGGGGCTCCTTTGATACTTTGGGCTGTCTTAAGTACCAGGTCTTATTACTTAACTTAAGACCTGGAGGCGTGATCAATGCCATTTGGCTATTCTGAGTGGCCAAAGAGCATTGACCACACCTCCAGGTCTTAAGTTAAGTAATAAGACCTGGTACTTAAGACACGCAAAATACAGCCCATAATATCAAATGTTGGTCGATGGCCTAATACAGTTGGTTCTCAATATGTCAGTTTTAATTAGAGCTGGGACTCGATTAAAAAAATTAATCTAATTAATCAGAGGCTTTGCGATTAATTAATCTAGATTAATCGCATTTTAATCGCATATCAATATTCAACCCGAGAACAGTGAGAAACCTTTTTTTTAAAGGTTTTTTGGTATCCCAGTGAATCAACGAATAGTGACTACAGGATACCACTCATTTTCAACATTTTACTGTCATTAATATACCTGTTGTGGAAATAATAATAAAAAGTCACCCCATTCTGTGTTGCCTAGAACTGGAGGTCTGAAAAAAAGTGACATCACAAAGCTGTACTTACTTCATATTGTTACTGTTTTTTGTCAGACCTCCAGTTCTAGGCAACACAAAATGGGGTGACTTTTTATTATTTCCAGTTTTCAGTACTATAGAAAAGCGCCCAGTGAGAAACGTTCCGCGGTGAAAAAAAAGGTGCGATTAATTTATCTGTAGTTAACCGCGATAATTTTTTCTGTAGTTAATTAATCTAAATTAATCGCAATTAGTCCCGGCCCTAGTTTTAATGTGTCAAACTGACATATTGAGCCTATGACACACATACAGTGTGGCTTCCCCCCAGTAGGCTTCCTTTATATTCAGTAGATCCTGTGATCTTTTGTGGCCAGATGTATTTTATTGGGGTCTAGTAGGACAATAGTAAATGATAAAAAAAATTAATCGCTATAACATTTTGTAAAAGAAATACACATTTAGCCCCATACTCGAATGTCAAAAACAGCTCAAATCCCTAAAACGAAAGAAAGCAGCAAATGAAAAAAAAAAAAGAACACTCATCTAAAAATCTAAAGTTGTCCTTTAGTGAAGGACCCCCAAAATTATATGTATCTGCCTGCTGACCTCCATCTCTATTTTTCTGCTTTTCAAATATTTTGGACCCCACTTTGAGAACCACTGGCCTAATAAAACTGGGTGTCCTTGAAATTGAAAAGTTTTAGAATCACTTGTTTAGATGTTCCCTCAGGCTTCAACGACAGTTCAGTTTCAACCATTATCAGATCCATCCTTGTGTCTAAATGACACTGTTGGTCTTGTCTTTATCTGTCCACTGCAGTTCCGTCAGTCCTTACAGCTGCTGATGGACACTCTGAACAGCACCACTCCTCACTATGTCCGCTGTATAAAACCCAACGACTGCAAAGAGCCTTTCATGTAAGTACTGTACATTACATTTGTGTGTATTTGCTTGAGACAGAATTACAGAAAAATTGAATTATGTGCACTGGACCCTGGTGCTTGCAGGAGCAGTAATACAATGATAACCTATTTTAAAATTTTGCTACTTTTTTGTTTTTGCTCCCTAGGAAGTAGACATATTATATATCTCTCAAGACAGCCCAGAGTAATAATATGAAATGGTGTATTGTCAAATTAATAATTTTAAGAGCATGAACCTAGCCTAAATGTAATTGGATGTGGGGCATGGTAAGAGACCTGGATATCGAATAGGACGGCAGTGCTGGCCTCCAAAGAGTGTGAGAACCACTGCTATACAACAGAGTGTTTCCTTGCCAGGTTCGACCCGAAGAGGGCTGTCCAGCAGCTCAGAGCCTGTGGCGTGTTGGAGACCATTCGGATCAGTGCAGCAGGCTTTCCATCCAGGTACACGGCTCTGGCAGACATTCGTCACTATAGCTACTCTACAGGTCTAAAACATTAGTCTACATACTGTAGCACCTGTAGCACCTAATTTGTCTGTATATTTCCAAGATGGACATATGCAGAGTTCTTCCGGCGGTACCGCGTTCTGCTCCGAGGAACTTGGAGCCAAGAGCAGGCCCACATCACCTCATGCCGACAGACCCTGCCCGAGCTCATCCCCGACCCGGACCAGTACTGCTTTGGCAAGACCAAGGTGTTTTTCCGGGCGGGCCAGGTGGCTATCCTGGAGAGGCTGAGGTCGGAGAGGCTGAGGGCAGCCGGGGTGATCATCCAGAGCTGGGCCAGAGGATGGCTGGCACGGATTCAATACACCAGGATCCGCTGGGCAACCCTCACCCTGCAGAGATACTGCAGGGGAGCTCTGGCCAGACGGTGAGGTTGGGAAGAGAGATGGAAATCACTTCACAATGGGTTTTTGATTGATGTGGGTGGTACCAGATCATGGTCGCGCCCTCTAGTGTCGTGGCTGTGGGTGTCACTCACTTTGTGTGCATCCGACCGGGCGAAAAGGTCTACATTCATTTTGATCCTTTGTATCTTATGTGTTCCAGGCTGGTCATGACCATCCACTACACCAAGGCAGCCTTGGTGATCCAGAAGACCTACCGCATGGTAGCGATCAGACAGCTGTTCCTCATGATCCGCCAGGCCACCGTCACCATCCAGGCCTTCACCAGGGGTACGCTGGCCCGACGCAGGCACAAACAGGTAACGGCAATCAGCAGGCTACCCATGCAGTGATTTCTAATAGGCTCTATGCACAGCAGCCATATTGGAAAGAAATTGGGCCTCTTAATTCATTCCTTTGGTTCCATTTGGTTCCATTTGTACACTCTCAGAGTTACACACCTGTAACTCCATAAGGGGCCATTTGGAACCCCCTCAAGGAATCATGAGGGTACCTGGACCACACTTTCAGACCCACCGGTGTAGCAGAGTGTTTCCAGTGAACTAACATTACACAGTATCTGCACCCTGACTCTGTTTGACCTGAATAATGAACAGAGCCTTCATTCGTATAATTGATAAGACCTGCCCAATTTCTTTCCAATATAGCTGCTGTGCATAGAGCCTATTGTCTTAAACAGTGACCCTTTAAAAAAACACGATATCATTATTTTGTGCAGATGGTGTCAGAGCGAGCCGCGGTGTTGTTGCAGTCAACGGTGCGTGGCTGGTTGGCGAGGCAGGCCTATAGGCGCGTGCGGGCGGCGGTGGTGCTGATGCAGTGCTGCGTGCGTCGCAGGGCCGCCCGGAGACAGCTGCTGAAGCTGAAGGCAGAGGCCCGCTCGGTAGAGAAATACAGAGAACTCAACAAGGGCATGGAGGTCAAAGTGATGCAGCTACAAATGAGAGTCGACCAGCAGGTTGGTGAACGGCAGCTGAGCTTGGAAGGGGTTGGGCGGGGTAAAAATAAAAGGAATTGAAATAAATTAATTATATCATTTATTTGGTTGAAAATATATATTCTTAAATGTATTTTAGGGCTAGGCAATTAACTAAAAATATATCAAAACCGATATTTAGAACCAATTAAACTTAATCGTACTCATGTAGGTTAATCTAGTAATGGAGATGCAGGTTTATTCATATTTTTCTATCTGTATTATCAACGAATCGACATGAAAGATCTTTTTTTAAATAATCCACTAAATTAATCTGATTAAACAACTAACCCTTTATTATACTTGGATAATACAATAGATACTTATGGTGGTGTACAAAAATATGTTGAAAATGAGTGGTATTCCCCTTTAAGTACTGTACAATCTTGAGGTATTTGTACTTCCAATTTCCAGTACTTTTACTTCACTACTTTTACTTCGCTACATTTCAGATCCAAATATTGTACTTTTACTCCACTACATTTATGTGAAAACTTTAGTTACTAGTTACTTTGTAGATTTTGATTATTATTACCAAACATACCCTATTATTATTTCAGCTATTTGAAAATGGCTACCTTAGGCCTCACTCACACCTTTCGATCTAGCATACAACATTGATGCATGCTAGATGTAAGCAAGATGTAAGTGTCATGGCCGCCCCAATGCATTTCCAATGGAAGTCACATTTTGGACTACAAGCTGTTGTATGGCTTTCGGCTGTGTTTCGACTGCCCCCCTCCCCCTCGTACAACACAAATGTTGTGTCAAACCATGTGACTCCCATTGGAAATGCATTGGGGCAAGATGTATCACACCCTTTGTATACAACAAGCATACATCAGTCTGTTGCGAAGGTGTGAGTGAGGGCTTAGAAAACTTGAAATGGGACATTCTGCACAACGAATACTTTTACTTTATTTTTTACTTTTAAGTACATTTTGATACCAGTACTTTTACTCTGGACTTACTTACCAGACTTTTCCTTGTAACAGAGTACTTCTACATTGCAGTATTGGTACTTTTACGTATAAGTAACAAACTTGAGTACTTTTTTTGCCACCACTGTTTGTGCTGGGTGTGTCCAGGCCAGGGACAGAGCCGCTCTGAGGGAGACCCTCCATGCTGAACGCGAGGCCCACAGCGCCGAGCTGGACGCCCTCAGGGGGGCGCTGCAGAGGCTGGAGAGCCAAAAACAGCACGTCGCTCCGCATCCAGTCCCCGTGGTGGTCACTGAGAAGGAGATGGAGGAGAAGAGGAGGGCAGAGGAGAAGACCGCTCAGGAGATCTCACGGCTCACACAGGTAGATGCAGCCAGCGACCGCATATAGCCGCAATTTGCATATTATAATTTATAATGGGATGAATCTAGAGTTGCAATACCTATTACCCTCCAAGATAATTTATTTATTACAATGATATTTCATTTGGCAGTGTGCCACTGGCACTGCTCCTGTGATACTACAGATTTATCTGAGCAAGCATGACCCAGAATCTGACAATACGAACCAACCCCCCTGAAGCAGAGCCTGACATACAGAGTTTTTACATGGACCCAGTTGAACCCTTCAAGGGCATGTCTGATAATAACATCACACAATCCACGGAAATCCATACGATTAGCATACTGACATGACTGGGGAGGTAAATAGCTTTGACGTGTATGTGTATTTGTTTGTGTTGCGATGCTTTGTATTACTATTTCACACCTTTTTACCTCACCTTCTTTGACACATAGGAGCTACAGGCCCTGCAGACAGAAAGGGAGCGTCTAGCGAAAGACAACAAGGAACTCACTTCACGTCTTGTTGAACAAGAGAAGAGACAGGAGGGTAGGTGACCCAACCTCCACTGTCCTGAAGGATTCTTTTGGATCAATAGTGAAGTTCTCTCTTTCTCAGTCACACTGTGTGTGTGTGTGTGTGTGTGTGTGTGTGTGTGTGTGTGTGTGTGTGTGTGTGTGTGTGTGTGTGTGTGTGTGTGTGTGTGTGTGTGTGTGTGTGTGTGTGTGTGTGTGTGTGTGTGTGTGTGTGTGTGTGTGTGTGTGCGTTTGTGCGTGCGTGCGTGCGTGTTTGTGCTCGCGTGCAGAGTGCGTACGTGACGCTGTGTCCCATGCAGGGGAGTCTCTGAGGGCTGAGGTGGATGATGAGCGGAGGAAGTACCAGGGTCTGCTGAGAGAATTCACAAGACTGGAGCAGAGATACGACAACCTCAAGGAGATGAGCCTGATCACAGAGGTACAAACATTCAAAGAATATAGCATATATTCTTTGAATGTCTGTGGTCTTCAGCGTTTTTCAGGCCAAGGACCACTTAGCTGAGAGAGAGAGATGAAGCAGGGGTCCTCCGACCCCCCCACTACATTGTGTGTGAAATTGTGTTGCAGATAGTTTTTTCTTAATGTTAGATTCATGTTAATGTGTATTTTCAGTCATTTTACCACTTAAACCATCAATACTTAGTAAACCTGACCTTTAGCTTCTTCAGAATAGAGATCGCTGTAGGGTTAATGCTGAAAATGGAATATAGCACTATTTATTAACACTTATTTGAACAAAAGCCAAATATCACAGCCACTTTTAAGGTTAAATTATTAAAAAGTTTAAAAGTGTTCTTTTGCCCATGGCAGCATGCCAAGGGTCACAGACGAACTGACTCCTCCCAGAGTGTGGGCTGGGAGCCCACCTCTCCCACCCCCATGTCCCCGTCCTTCTCCAACCCACCGCTCTTCCCATCTACACCCACCTCTCCAGAGGAGGTCTGCAGGGTCAGTGTAACCTCTGCCAGCCATGAGTGGAGTGTCCCTATCTTGGGCGCCGAGACACACATGGTGAGAGAATATAAAGCTAGATCTTAGCAGTGGCAGCCATTTTGTTTACCGACTCTGGTTCCCGTTCATTCATTTTATCAAGGTATAGCTCGCACAACTCCAAACAGTCTCAAACTTCTTGAGCATTCTTACCGGGTGCGCGGTCGGGTAAATAACTTTAACAGAAATGTCTCTAAAAGAGAAAACCAGCACTCATGGAACTCATGTTTTACGGCACTCTTAATTTATTTAAAGGACAACTTTAGTTTTTTCAACCAAGGTTCATGTTTTAGAGATAGTAAAAGATGAGTGTTCATTTTTTCTCATTTGCTGCTTTCTTTCGTTTAGGGATTTTAGCTCTTTTTGACAGGGGGGCGAGCATGGGGCTATATATGTATTTTTTTACAAAATGTTATGGTGATTTATTTTTTTATTATTTACTATAGTCCTACTAAACCCCAGGAAATTACATCTGTCCACAGAAGATCACAGGATCTACTGAATGTGAAGGTAGCCTACTGGGGGAAGGCTTATACTGTGTGTATACTGTATAGGCTCAATATGTCAGTTTGACACATTCAATAGATCCTGTGATCCTGTGACCAGATGTAATTTATTGGGGTCTAGTCGGACTATAGTTAATAATACAAAAATAAATCACCATACAATTCTGTAAAAAAATACATATTTAGTCCCATGCTCGAATGCCCCCGCCCCCCTGTCAAAAAGAGCTAAAATCCCTACAACGAAAGAAAGCAGAAAATGAAAGAAAATTAACATTCACCTTTTAGTTTCTCTAATAACAACCTAAAACATGAACCTTGGTTGAAAAAAACTAAAGTTGTCCTTTAAATGTTGACATGGTATGCTGCAGAGCAGCAGCAACAAACTCGTTTCGGCGTTCAAGCCTTCATCAGCGTTGTCTGCTGGAGACACGGGAAGTGTCACATTATATAGTCTCCCCAGGTGAGACACCTTCCTCTGTCCCGTGCAGATACATAAGCACACAGCCATTCAGTTCATTCAGCCCATAGAGATTTCCGCAAAAAAGACAAAGTTACAAGTTGTTTTTCCGATGTATTATTATTATTATTATTTAAACAGAATCAAATTATTATTGTCCCGATTCACCGGGAGCCTGGATGGCTTGGTTCCAGGATTACAATTATTGGTATCAATATTTTTGGAAATCTCTGGGCTCAATGGTCTCATTGGTCTGAATGAATGGGCTTTCTATGTGTGGAACCAGAGCCAGTAAAGAAAATGGCCACTACTGCTATGCTCTGATAGGGCTACATACAAAGGGCATGGTGTTAAAATCACAGAATACAACTTTAAATCTATAAAAAAATGTGTTTTCATATTAGTATAGGTGCAGGGACATGACTGTCATTTAAAATAGCCTTTTAGCGACCATAGTCAAAGCTAACTGTATATAATTCTCAGAGTTGCATGTTTCTACACACTACTAATTACTCACAAAAAAGAAAAAGCAACAAAGTAGTGAAATTTGTCTTCTTGGGAACATCAGCGTGGGCGTGGAGGTTGTATTTAGCAGAATGTTTTGGTATTGCTTTAAGGAGCCGCTAATGGAGAGGATGGGCGTGGCCAAAGACACAGCAGTGAAGATGAGAGGAGAGGACCTGGGACATGCTTATGATGCTGTTCGAGTAGCCAACAAGTCAGTGTTACATTTCACCATAACAAGCTGTTATATACAAAGTATTCAGTGGTGTTAAACTACATTTAAAGTGCTGAGGAATATTATATGTACAGTATGTGTAGCCTGGCTTGACCGTATAATACTAATATCACACTGTGCGGATATGCATATGTTTTCAACCATACCTATAAGGGTAATATTTGAGTCTGTGTAAACAGACCACTAGGGGGCGCTCCCAATACGCTTGCACAGCTTTTTGAAATCATTATACCCATATCTAACACTACGCCAAAATAAAAATAAAATAGTCACCAAAAGCCGTGCGACCCCTATAGGCATAAGGGCTAAGGAAAGATAGGGCCCTATAGAATGCTTTTTTTCCATCTATGTGTCAGGTTCTTGGAGGGCCAGCTCCGTAGCCAGCACAGCCAGTGGGAGAAGGAGAGGAAGTCTATGGGGAACACACAGCCGCATGGAGATGTTGCCCTCGCTGATCCTCCCTCCAAGGCACTGCATCAGGTACACTGTCAAACTCTGGTGCCCTCACAGGTCCATATGGTTAGGTTTAGGCATAGTTTTACTGAGGTTATGTTTAGGAATAAGTCGTGGTCGCCGGATTCGACTCGGGGTGGGCATGTTTTGGGGGAAGCGCTCTTGTATTTGACTAGTACACTCACTGAGTTATATTAACTCTGGGACATTGTCTGTGTATGCGTGCGTGCGTTCATTAAATTGTCTGTGTATGCGTGCGTGCGTTCAGGATGTGCAGGAGTTGCTCGATGCAAGAGAACAGGAGTGTGTGAGACTAAGAAGAGAGGTAAAGGAATTGAGAAGCACAGTCACAGTCAGACGACTACTGGCTCAAACAGGTATGATATCACTGGTTGTGATACACATCAGCATAATGTTGTTGTCGGGCAGAAACCTCCTATCTCTGTATTCTAACCTTTTGTGTTTTTTCATAAATTAACACCCTAATTGATCATACTACTGCTACTTTTTCTATTTTTGAATTTGAGTCCTGAAAAGAAACAGTTTTGGACATATGGGGTTTCCACCAGAGACGATATGGAGGTGATAAAGGGACTCCACTCATGACACATTGTGATAAATTACTACTACAGCAATACAACTGCTTTCTTTCATATCACTGCCCCCGGAAAATCATTATTTAAAACATCAGAAGTTAGTGAAAAGTTATAAGCATCCATTTACCTGGCCTAGTCCTCATTCAACAACTCTGAGAAGTATAAACTCTAATGCATTAAGCCCAATTCATGGTAGCAAAAACAACAGATGGATTTCCACATGGATTTACAGCCGTGTAGTCTTGTCTTTTCTCCCCTGTTGTCTGGTCTGTGTTATGGTGTTTTCTCCGCCCAGTCCTCCCATCATCGTTGCGCCCAGAAGGCTCTACTCCCTCCCAACCTAAAGCAGTGGCAGTTACCAGCCTGCTGGAATGTAGGAAGAAAGATGAGGCCAAGCTTATCAAGAATCTCATCACAGGTGAGAAGTCATATTATCTTTTATTTGTACTCAAACAGCTGCATTTGTAACAAGACCACTTTCAACCCGGAGTCACTATGTTATATTTAAACAAGAATAAAATAAAATAAAAAAGTCTAAAATAGCGATAATCACAGACCTACAAGCTCACAGGAATACAAAACATGCTCCCCCGGGTCAAATCTATGCCAAACTATGCCAAAACCTAACCTTATTCCTAAACGTAACCCCAGTAAAACTATGCTTAAAAATCTAACCCTATTCCTAAACTTAACCCCGGTAAAGCTCTGCTTAGCCTTAAACGTATTCCTAACCTTGTCCCAATAGTAACAAATACAAGAACACAAACTCTCAGGTGAGTGGTCTTCGACAAAATAGGTGGCGAGTGTGTTTTGGGGCGAGCTCACAGCACGTTGTGATACTTTGTGACGTGTGTGTTGTGTGATAAATCTTAAAGGGGCATTCCACAAATTTTCAACATTTTATTATGTCATTAATATACCTTAGAGCTGTTAACATCATTAACAATCATCAACATGGTGAAACACATCTTGATGACATCATCAAGATGTGTTTCACCATGTTAATGATTCTTTCATACTTTTTTTTTTCTTCCATACAGTTCTAGGAAACACAGAATGGGGGGACTTTTTTATTATTTCCTATTAATGACATAGTAAAATGTTGAAAATGAGTGGAATGCCCCTTTAAGTGGTTAATACAATGGGCAATAGCTAAGACTTAAATTGTGTGAATATGACCTGTGTGTGTGTGTGTGTGTGTGTGTGTGTGTGTGTGTGTGTGTGGTTAAGATGTGCGTGGACACAGTGCCTTGTCTCTGCCCCCTGGTCTGCCGGCCAGTGTGCTGTTCCTGTGTGTGCGCCAGGCTGACTGCAGTGGAGACCAGACTCGTGCACGTTCACTCTGTAGCGCTGCCGTCAGTGCCATGAAAGGAGCTGTAAAGGTAACAGTAACACTAACATCATCATCTGTGACAATTTAACTCTGACCGTGTACGATTCATGACATTGTTACAGAGAGAAGCTTGCCTCCTGGCTACCTAAAGGAGTAGTTCACCCAAAACATTACTTATTTTCTATCAATTACACACCCCGTGAAGCCTTATATATATATATATATATATACACTAGAATTTAGCGGGGCTTTGGCCCGCTCATCCTAGGGCCACGTGTGGCAAATGGGAAGAAGGCAATAGCGGAAGGGTGATACTCAATACTTTTCTTTTGTTTATTTTATTTACTTGGAAAAGCAAACATGGCAACCATGATGTTTTCATATATCCAGTTGCTTGGAAAGTGCAAAGTTGGCAACCTGGCTGAGTGGCCCTATTGTTTGTTCCATACTGTACTGTGCTGTGCCTTACCATTCTGTACTGTACTGTACTGTACTGTACTGTACTGTACTGTACTGTACTGTGCTGTACCGTGCTGCTGTGCCCTATGTATGTGTGTGCGCACGTGCGTGTGTGTGTGTGTGTGTGCAGTGAAAAGGGGAGGTGCCGGTGCTGAGAAAGTTGTGATGTAATTTGCATCACAGCGAAATGTTGCGCAATAACAGTGTGTTTGACAAAAGTAATATTTGTACAGTAAATATGACAGTTGCGTGGATGCAATGTAGTGCAGATGTATTCTGGGAACGTGCAGATTTTATTTTGCATGGAGAGATGTGTGCTAACAGTGTGGTTTGGTAGGAGAAGGAACACGGATAAACGGCCATGTGCTCGTGTACCCCTAGGGTAGAAGGATATATATATTCACGTTTTGGGCCATAACTCTTGAACCATATTTATCGACATTGTTTGGATCATGATGCACCCATGTACACCTTTTTGTGTTTTCTTCAAAACACACTTTTCTAGTGCTCTTACAGAAGTCACAAATCGGAACACATGATCCCAAGGGCGACTGTGGCTCAGGAGGTAGAGCAGGTCGTCCAATGATCCATGGGTCGGCGGTTCGAATCCTGGCTCCTCCTGTCTACATGTCGAAGTGTCCTTGGGCAAGACACTGAACCCCAAATTGCTCCCGATGTGCTGGTTGGTACCTTGCATGGCTTCCGCCGCAATCGGTGTATGAATGTGTGTGTGAATGGGTGAATGTAATGCACAATCTATGTAAAGTGCTTTGGATAAAGGCGCTATATAAATGCACCATTTACCATTTACCATTTACCAAGCACTTTCAAGATTTTTAAGCGGAAACAGAAAACTACCATACTTATTGTCTTTATACTTAAAGGCATTTCTTTATATTTACCATCCCAGGTATATATAACACGCATGGTAACACTAGTGCTACACGTACACCCTCCACCAAGGACAAAAGGGAAACGAAAACTTAAATTAAAACAGATGCCGCTCAAGGGGCAGTGGGGCCTCCCAGCCAACTCTGCAGGGGCTTAGCAACCAATGAGTTGCAATGGCAGCATGTGTACCTCTATAATCCACCACATAGTTGATGATGACATTATTTGAACACACACACACACACACACACACACACACACACACACACACACACACACACACACACACACACACACACACACACACACACACGCACACACAGAACAGAAGTGTTAATTACATAACAATTACTGACATCTCTGTTCTATTATCTTCTTGCAGAAACATAATAACGATGTAGATATGACAGCACTGTGGATGAAAAATACCTGTCTGTTGAATGACCTATTGACCCAGCACTCGACAAAGCAGGTAAAAATCTTTACCATACTAACAAGAAACGTGTAAATAATTCAGTGCCTCTATAATCCACTGGACAAAGACAACCTTGCCGCTGAGATATACCTTTGGGCTGCCTGTGGTAACACGAAAAAACCTATAATACTCTGCTGGCTGCAGATCGGCTAATGAACTGCATGTCAATATTTAATCAGGAGTGTCCACTGGTCATTGCAAACAATGTGAGGAGGATAGCAGAATAGTTATGTATCATTAAAAGCAGCATTATTGATTCGTATTGCGGTGTTATTGATTCCCATAAGGTTGGAACCCTGGGGTCAGAGGCACTGGTTCCATTGACCTGCGACCTCAGTGACCTGAGCCGAACCCTCAGCGACCTGTGCATCCAGACCTACCAGCAGCTCCTCTCCATCACGGAGGCACGCCTCCAGAACATTATAGGTCAGTGGGTCTCAGAGTAGGGGGTCCTACTCTATAGGTCAGTGTTTCTCAGAGTAGGGGGTCCAGGGACCCCCTACTCTGTATTTTACACATTGGCTATTAAAAGATCACACCCGTCTGAAGTGAGGGGTGCTTATATAGTCGTATACTTGACTTGAAGTAAATATTTTACTTTTGACTCCACTACATCTCTAGGAAGGCAACCACTTGAGCCCTATGTAAAATATAGTCAATATGTAGCCGACCTACTCACAATGTGTCGTGAATCAGATTTTTATTCAATGGAAAATCATTGATTATTGATGGAAAATGTCAAATTTCAATAAGTAAGTATAAATTCAACAGAGCAACTTTGAGTAATTTTTGACCAGGAGTATCTATAGTTTGTCTCAACTTAAGTACCTGGGAGTTGAGTACATGTTCTTACCCCCCTCTCCCCCCCCCCACAGTCACAGCCATGTTAGAAAGTGAGACCATACCGGGCCTGTCTGGGTCTGCTGCTCTCAAACTGGGAGGGTCCAGGAAGCGAGCGGGTTCAGACCCCCGGACCGCGGGGGCCGACACCCCCACAATGGCGTCGGTGCTGAGGGAACTGGGGGCCCTGCACACCGCCCTGTCCCGCCAGGCTCTGCCCGCCAGCCTGCTGGAGCAGGCCTTCCACCAGCTCACCTACCTCATCTCCGCCTCAGCGCTCAACAGCCTTCTGCTGAGGAAAGACATGTGCTGCTGGAGCCGAGGCATGCAGATACGGTAAGGACAGACATGTGCTGCTGGAGCCGAGGCATGCAGATACGGTAAGGACAGACATGTGCTGCTGGAGCCGAGGCATGCAGATACGGTAAGGACAGACATGTGCTGCTGGAGCCGAGGCATGCAGATACGGTAAGGACAGACATGTGCTGCTGGAGACGAGGCATGCAGATACGGTAAGGACAGACATGTGCTGCTGCAGACGAGGCATGCAGATACGGTAAGGACAGACATGTGCTGCTGCAGACGAGGCATGCAGATACGGTAAGGACAAACTGTGTTTGAATTGGTCAAACTAGAATGCATGTTCAGAAGCATCTTCCAAAATGGACTTCCATATTTCACAAAAGAAAAATGTTCAAGCTTCAATGTGCGAGTTCTGAATGTAGAACTCATTGTTCAGATTGGGACATGGCCTAACAAAAGTTTCAGTCATAAGCTTTTATTTTGCTTTAAACCTTGCATGCATGTGTAGACCTGTTAGGAGAGACTGTTCCCTGACTGCAGCTATTGATTTTTTTTCCACAGGGATTGTTCTATCGATTACCTTTTTTTAGATACACAGAGATGTCTTTTAATGCAAATTTTAAATTTTCATAATAGACTAACTCCACTGGATTACCCTTATATCTGGATATGTATGATGGATTGTTATAGTTCACTATTAAGGGGTGTTTTAATTTATTATTGTTGAACCATAATCTTAAGGCCAGCCACTTCTTGAATCCAACTCATCATTTGGAACACTTACACAAACATGGTTCTTAATGTAAGAGTACAGAGTAAAACATTTATTATTATTACCCTTTGATGCTTGTTATTATTTTTAAAACATTTCTCTCTGCCAGATATAATGTGAGCCTGTTGGAGGAGTGGCTGCGTTGCCATGGCCTGCAGGCAGGGGGTGCTGTTGCCATGCTGGAGCCACTCATTCAGGCCGTCCAGCTGCTGCAGGTGGGAAAGAAGACTGAGGCAGATGCACAGGCCATTGTTCAGACCTGCACTGCTCTGGCCAAACCTCAGGTGGCTCTCCCTTTGGTTTTTTCTTTCTTTCTGTGTTTGTTGAAAAATATAAATAATAATAATAATGAACTGTGTAACTCCAGTGTGTTCAGCTCTCAGGCCTGAATGTCTTTGATGTCTTACTTGTATCAACAGATTGTGAAGATCCTGACCCTTTACACCCCCGACAGCGACCTTGAAGAAAGAGTCACGCTGAATTTTATCCGCTCTGTCCAGGTACACACCATGGTAGTATGGTCGAAATGCTAGGTCAATTTTTACAATCTCATAGTTATATTTATTTAAAATTATGTTAAATAATGTTATAATTTGGCATTGTCATAAATGCAATATATCGTTGCTGTTGAGCAGACACCTCTTATCTCCATATTTTAACTTTCTTTTGTAAATTAATGCCCTATACTTGATCAAAAGTAGCAGATCTACAAGCTTGTTGAGCATGTATATCTGCTATAATTTTGACGTTTTTGAATTTGAATCCTGAAAAAGTGACAGTTTTGAACAATACCGTGTGTACCATCAAGTCTCCACAGTGAACATGAAATGAATGAACCTTTTGGTGCATAATGTGCCATTGTGTAAGTGCCTCTGTCTGGGCTCTTGCAGGGTCTTCTGAAGGAGCGCTCTGACCGTCAGCCTTCCCAGCAGCTCCTGATGGATGTGAGGCGTGTGTTCCCTGTCACCTTCCCCTACCAGCCGCCCCCAGCGCTTCATGCTGAACACTTACACATCCCAGACTCCATTAAGCTCTCCTTCCTCCGCAAAGCCTGAAGTCTGAGTTGTACCTTTAGTCACACATACGACATACTATAGTCATGAAAATCATGAAAAAACGACATACTATAGCAGGTGTGGGTAATTATTTTTTCCCAAGAGGATTCAGATTCAGATTCAGATACCTTTATTAGCCATTGTGTAAAACACATAGGAATTTGCTTTGACATTGACATGTGTGCATTTCTTTTCCTTTTTTCACATATAACGAAAAACAACAACAACACAAATACAACACCGTGCAGGAATTATAAATATAAAGTGCAGAGTTTATGGAATAGTGCAAAAAACATGTCCGGTGACACTCCCTAGGGGGCAGGGGTGAGAGGGAAACCAGAGTCATTTAGCAGCCTGGCGGCTGAGGGGAAGAAGCTCAGTCTGTGGCGGACTTTTGTAGTCTTCAGCAGCCGCAACCGTCTCCCAGAGGGGAGCAGGGTGAGGAGGCCGTGGCCAGGGTGGGAGGGGTCGGCCATGATTTTCCTTCCTCTCTTCAATGCCCTGGAGTCGTCCAGGGACTTGAGGGAGGGCAGAGGACGGCCAATCACCCTCTCTGCAGAGCGTATCACCCGTTGCAGCTTGGCGAGATCTTTCGCAGCTGCAGCGGGGAACCAGGTGATGATGGAGTGAGTGAGAATGGACTCAATGATGGCTGTGTAAAACTGAGCCATCATGGTCCTTGAAAGTCTGAACTTCCTCAGCTGCCTGAGGAAGTACAGCCTCTTCTGGGCCTTCTTCAGGAGGGCCATGATGTTTAGTTCCCACTTCAGGTCCCGAGAGAGAATCATGCCCAGGAACCGACATGACTCTACTGGGGTCACCTGGGTGCCTCCCAGCGTGATGGGAGGGGGCGGGGCTGCGTTCCTCCTGAAGTCCACCACCATCTCCACTGTCTTTAGAGCGTTAAGCTCTAAGTTGTTGTTGCTGCACCAACTCTGCAGCCGCTCGATCTCCCTCCTGTAGGCCGACTCATCCCCTTTGGAGATGAGGCCCACCAGGCCAAATGAGAAACAGAGAATATTGTGGAGGGCCGGGCCAAAAGGCTGAACTGAATTCTGCATAATATTAATTATATATATATATATATATATATATATATATATATATACACACCATACCATATATATATATATATAAATATATTAGAGATGTCCCGATACTTTATCGGTTTCGGGAAATATCGGATCGGCCCTTATTTGTCATATCGGGCCATATCGGTATCGGTGAATATACCAGTCTAACCACAGATCCGACACAGGGGTAAGGGGTTGACACTATGGCAGGTAAATAAAATGTTGGGACATGTGGAGTTTGCTTTGGAGTTGCCCAAACTGCAAGTCGGTTTTCGCAAAACTCGGAAATATGGTAGAGGGCCAGTTGCTGCCGGCCCTTTAATTGGGCTCAGCATCACGTTCACATGATTCACTTCATCCAATAACACACTCATTCCATCTTTATACCGGCTACTTGAACTGGAAGTTTGCACTGCTCATGCTGCTTGCTTGTTTGCTGCTGCACACACTGATACTGCTGCGCTGCTGTCTGCCTAAAGTTTTGCTGCTCACCCTCCTCACCCCAGCTACCACCTGTCGTTTTGGATCTGCTGTTTAGGTACGGGCATTCAGAGTCCCTAGGGTTGGGACTGATGCGCTTGATACCTAAAAAGCAGATCCAATTCATTGCCAAACCATATAATAAATATATTGCTCATTTTATATTCAATAAATATATATTCAATACATTCTTGAGTTGTCGTGACTGAAATGCTTATACCTGATTCTCTGACTGGATCTTTGAGCGATTTGCGTGAAATGTTGTACACACAAACTATGGATCTCCGACCATTATCTGAAACGGCATGTCGTTTTTCGTGATTTTGGAGGATTTGAAAAAAATATGAAAATTATGAAAAAACGACATACTATAGTCCATGGTTTCGGACGGCATACTATAGTATGTCATATTTTCATGAATTTGGGACAATATGACAGAGCCAAGAGATGAACCTGCGGCCTCCTGATTCCCAGGCAGGCTCTGTACCCAGTGAGCCACTACACACACATGCTGTTCTCAAAAGGCCGAATAGATGATGACAGAAGAGCCAGAGACACGTTTCCATTGTGGTTCATAAACATTCGAACGTCTAGAGATAAACAAAAGCAAAAGAAACGATAGACAAATCTCCTGTTATTTTATTTTTTGTATTTTATTTTTGTATCAATGTTGTTACTCAAAGGGAACAACAAACTGCATTGTGGCAGGTAGCAAGTAGATCAGTGACTTAGCACACTGGCTGCATGATCTGGAGGTTGTGGGTTCAAACCCCACTCAAATCTTTACTTGCCAAAATCTGCCACCCCCATTCTGAATTTCTCAAATTTAAAAGCACTATTTCTAAAACGATTAAACATTTCAAAGATTCCTTTTCAGGCAATCATGTCCACCCTAAGATGAACCTAAGTAAGCTAGAATGGGGTTGCTAGGTGTAAGTATGTAGGACTAGTAGCATGCAAGTTTGTGCTATTGCCTTAGAGAATGCATTGGGCGTTTAAGTTAAATAACTCAGAAACTAAAAAACATTTCAAAGTAAAACTCTCCAGCATGTGTCTCCACAGTAAGCTGAATAATAAAAAGTGTGAATGGAGTTTCTAGGTGAAAGTGATTTTTTGATGTGCCAAAATCTGCCATTGAGCCCCATGTTAAAAGTCTCAAATTTGAATGAAAAACGGCGTGCTATAGTATGCCGTACGATATGGGCTATAGGCCATGGTCCAAAATGATGAAAAACAAGGATTAAAAAGAAATTCAAAAATTCAAAAAACGATGGGCTATAACCCATCGTTTTTTTATTTTTTTTATTCTTTTCAAATCCTCAAAAATTATGAAAAACGGCGTGCTATAGTATGCCGTACGATATGGGCTATAGCCCATATCCTCGCGGTGTATAGCGGTGTATGAGAATGGGTGTTGCGGAGGATGAGACCATTCCTCTCATCCTCCGCAACACAATGCATTCTCTATGGCAATAGCACATGCATGCTACTAGTCCTACATACTTACACCTAGCAACCCCATTCTAGCCTACTTAGGTTCATCTTACGGTGGACATGTTTGCCTGAAAAGGAATCTATGTAATGTTTCATAGTTTTAGAAATATAGTGCTTTCAAATTTGAGACATTTAACATGGGGCTCAATGGCAGCTCTATAGGCACGTCAAAAGTCACTTTCACCTAGAAACTCCATTCACACTTTTTATTATTCAGCTTACTGTGGAGACACATGCTGGAACTTTTTTTTATTTTTAAGTTTTGTAGTTTATGAGTTATTCAACTTAAACGCCCAATGCATTCTCTATGGCAATAGCACAAACTTTGGCATGCTACTAGTCCTACATACTTACACCTAGCAACCCCATTCTAGCCTACTTAGGTTCATCTTACGGTGGACATGTTTGCCTGAAAAGGAATCTTTGAAATGTTTCATAGTTTTAGAAATATAGTGCTTTCAAATTTGAGACATTTAACATGGGGCTCAATGGCAGCTCTATAGGCACGTCAAAAGTCACTTTCACCTAGAAACTCCATTCACACTTTTTATTATTCAGCTTACTGTGGAGACACATGCTGGAACTTTTTTTTATTTTTATGTTTTGTAGTTTATGAGTTATTCAACTTAAACGCCCAATGCATTCTCTATGGCAATAGCACAAACTTTGGCATGCTACTAGTCCTACATACTTACACCTAGCAACCCCATTCTAGCCTACTTAGGTTCATCTTACGGTGGACATGTTTGCCTGAAAAGGAATCTTTGAAATGTTTCCTAGTTTTAGAAATATAGTGCTTTCAAATTTGAGACATTTAACATGGGGCTCAATGGCAGCTCTATAGGCACGTCAAAAACGGCGTGCTATAGTATGCCGTACGATATGGTCCAAAATGATGAAAAACGAGGATAGTTCTTTTTTTTTTCAAAAAACGATGGGCTATAACCCATCGTTTTTTTCATTTTTTTCAAATCCTCAAAAATGATGAAAAACTGCGTGCTATAGTATGCCGTACGGTATGGGCTATAGCCCATGTTCAAAAATGATGAAAAACGATGGGCTATAACCCATGTTTTTTTTGTTTTTTTTCATTTTTTTCAAATCCTCAAAAATGATGAAAAACGGCGTGCTATAGTATGCCGTACGGTATGTTTTTTTTTCATATCCTCAAAACAGACGTCTAAAACACGTCTATTTTTAGACTTGTTTTAGACGTTTATAAACAGAACTGTCCATCTAAATTCTAAACGGATGGTTAAATATAAGTTCCCGATTGTACCTCACATGCCAGTGTGGCACCGTAGATAAACCTGGGTTTTATAAGCAGAACATTCCGGGTTCAATTCTCCTGAAGAACATTTTCACTGTCCATCTAAATTCTAAACGGCTGGTTAAATATAAGTTCCCGATTGTACCTTACATGCCGATGTGGCTCAAAAGATAAATCTGAGGTTCATAATCCAAAGGTTACTGGTTCAAAACTAATACTCAACCAATGCTGCAGTAATTTGAACTTTTCAAGGCTAGAATAAAAAATAAAAACTCATAAGCACCAGGAGACATCTGCTGATTGCCCCAAGGTGCCTTAGCTCAATGGTGTGGTGTGCTTGATCGGTAGCCTCTGCTACCACCTGCCTGCAGGTTCAAGTCCCATGCAAGGTACTAGTGAGGACCATCGGGAGACGGTGCTCTCTCCCCCTGTTTCCTGAAAAGTAGCAGTTGGGGGTTATGTTTGAAAGAACCCTGTCCACCTAAAATTTTACAGATAAGAATTAGGTCAAACGTTTAAAAATAAAATAGCAATTTGGCCCATCATCTGACAGAAAGAATAGTCTGTGTATTTGCATACTGGGCCAAAACTTGGTTGGAAAGTCCCTCTTTTATGTCTGGCTTCCAGGCCAGTTGGAAAAGGGCAAACTGAGAGGTGGTAAGAGTATGTTAAATTGGACATGGTAAAAGGTTAGCTGGACAGGGTTCTTTCAGACATAAGCCCCAACCGTTACATCTCAGGAAACAGGGGGAGAGAGCACCCTCTCCCGATGGTCCTCCAGCACCTTGATGTCATGACATGGGACTTGAACCTGCCAACTGCCTGTAGCAGAGGCAACAGGTCAAGCACTCCACACCATTACGCCAAGGCACCTTTGGGCATTCAGCAGATGTCTCCTGGTGCTTTTGAGTTTTTATTTTTCATTCAAGCCTTGAAAAGTTCAAATTACTGCAGCATTGAGCTGTAGGAGGAACAGGACTTGAACATGGAATGTCTGTACTGAAAGCCTGATGATTAGACCATTGCAGCATCAGTCAGACACTCTCAGGCAAAGTCTCCTGGTCATTTTGAAGTGATCTTTTGTTCGTTAGCCTTCAGTTAGTAAAGTTTAAATAACACAGAATCATATTAATCAGATGTTTCTTAGCGCTGTTGAGGTCTTCTTTTATATGATAGTGTAACAGCCGGGAATCGAACCCTGGTCTCCCACGTGGAAAGCCAACATCTTAACCACTACGACAATTAGAGTTTTGAGGTAATCAGGCTGAGGCTGTGAGCCACTGCTAGAATAGCAGTAAATGAAGCTCAATAACTAGCATTAAACTTTAGGAAGAGTGGGATTTGAAAATGAACTCTCTGTGCGGAATAACCCCTACTACACCATCACTCAGTAACATCTGCCTCTTTGTACTGTTGAAGCGATCTTTTGTATGTTAGCCTTCAGATAGTAAAGTTGAAAGAATCAAGAGTTGAACATAGAATCACGTTCATCAGAGTGTAACACCCAGGAATCGAACACAGGTCACCTGCACTGAAGGACAACATCTTAACCACTAAGCCAAAGCAACTGCCTATGGCTCAGGGGAGATATGAGACTTTTGAGGTCATCAGGCTGAGGCTGTGAGCCACTGCTATACAATAAAAAAAATAAAAAAACTATGGGCTATAACCCATGTTTTTTTTTTTTTCATTTTTTTCAAATCCTCAAAAATGATGAAAAACGGCGTGCTATAGTATGCCGTACGGTATGGGCTATAGCCCATGTTCAAAAATGATGAAAAACAAGGTTATTTTTTTTTTCAAAATGTCAAAAAACGATGGGCTATAACCCATGTTTTTTTTTTTTTTTTTTTTTCAAATCCTCAAAAACAATGAAAAACGGCGTGCTATAGTATGCCGTATGGTATGGGCTATAGCCCATGTTCAAAAATGATGAAAAACAAGGTTATTTTTTTTTCTCCAAAATTTCAAAAAACGATGGGCTATAACCCATGTTTTTTTTTTTCAAATCCTCAAAAATGATGAAAAACGGCGTGCTATAGTATGCCGTACGGTATGGGCTATAGCCCATGTTCAAAAATGATGAAAAACTAGGTTATTTTTTTTTCCAAAATTTCAAAAAACGATGGGCTATAACCCATGTTTTTTTTTTTTTTTTTTTTTCAAATCCTCAAAAATGATGAAAAACGGCGTGCTATAGTATGCCGTACGATATGGGCTATAGCCCATGTTCAAAAATGATGAAAAACAAGGTTTTTTTTTTTTTCCAAAATTTCAAAAAACGATGGGCTATAACCCATGTTTTTTTTTTTTTCAAATCCTCAAAAATGATGAAAAACGGCGTGCTATAGTATGCCGTACGGTATGGGCTATAGCCCATGTTCAAAAATGATGAAAAACGAGGTTATTTTTTTTTTCAAAATTTCAAAAAACGATGGGCTATAACCCATGTTTTTTTTTTTTTTTTTTTTTTAATCCTCAAAAACGATGAAAAACGGCGTGCTATAGTATGCCGTATGGTATGGGCTATAGCCCATGTTCAAAAATGATGAAAAACGAGTTTTTTTTTTTTTCTTCAAAATTTCAAAAAACGATGGGCTATAACCCATGTTTTTTTTTCGTTTTTTTTTTTCAAATCCTCAAAAATGATGAAAAACGGCGTGCTATAGTATGCCGTACGGTATGGGCTATAGCCCATGTTCAAAAATGATGAAAAACTAGGTTATTTTTTTTTCCAAAATTTCAAAAAACGATGGGCTATAACCCATGTTTTTTTTTTGTTTTTTTTTTTCAAATCCTCAAAAATGATGAAAAACGGCGTGCTATAGTATGCCGTACGATATGGGCTATAGCCCATGTTCAAAAATGATGAAAAACAAGGTTATTTTTTTTTTCCAAAATTTCAAAAAACGATGGGCTATAACCCATGTTTTTTTTTGTTTTTTTTTTTCAAATCCTCAAAAATGATGAAAAACGGCGTGCTATAGTATGCCGTACGGTATGGGCTATAGCCCATGTTCAAAAATGATGAAAAACTAGGTTATTTTTTTTTTCAAAATTTCAAAAAACTATGGGCTATAACCCATGTTTTTTTTTTTTTCATTTTTTTCAAATCCTCAAAAATGATGAAAAACGGCGTGCTATAGTATGCCGTACGGTATGGGCTATAGCCCATGTTCAAAAATGATGAAAAACAAGGTTTTTTTTTTTTTCAAAATGTCAAAAAACGATGGGCTATAACCCATGTTTTTTTTTTTTTTTTTTTTTCAAATCCTCAAAAACAATGAAAAACGGCGTGCTATAGTATGCCGTATGGTATGGGCTATAGCCCATGTTCAAAAATGATGAAAAACAAGGTTATTTTTTTTTCCAAAATTTCAAAAAACGATGGGCTATAACCCATGTTTTTTTTTTGTTTTTTTTTTTCAAATCCTCAAAAATGATGAAAAACGGCGTGCTATAGTATGCCGTACGGTATGGGCTATAGCCCATGTTCAAAAATGATGAAAAACTAGGTTATTTTTTTTCTCCAAAATTTCAAAAAACGATGGGCTATAACCCATGTTTTTTTTTTTTTTTTTTTTTCAAATCCTCAAAAATGATGAAAAACGGCGTGCTATAGTATGCCGTACGGTATGGGCTATAGCCCATGTTCAAAAATGATGAAAAACAAGGTTTTTTTTTTTTTCAAAATGTCAAAAAACGATGGGCTATAACCCATGTTTTTTTTTTTTTTTTTTTTTCAAATCCTCAAAAACAATGAAAAACGGCGTGCTATAGTATGCCGTATGGTATGGGCTATAGCCCATGTTCAAAAATGATGAAAAACAAGGTTATTTTTTTTTCCAAAATTTCAAAAAACGATGGGCTATAACCCATGTTTTTTTTTTTTTTTTTTTTTTCAAATCCTCAAAAATGATGAAAAACGGCGTGCTATAGTATGCCGTACGGTATGGGCTATAGCCCATGTTCAAAAATGATGAAAAACTAGGTTATTTTTTTTTCCAAAATTTCAAAAAACGATGGGCTATAACCCATGTTTTTTTTTTTTTTTTTTTTTCAAATCCTCAAAAATGATGAAAAACGGCGTGCTATAGTATGCCGTACGATATGGGCTATAGCCCATGTTCAAAAATGATGAAAAACAAGGTTTTTTTTTTTTTCCAAAATTTCAAAAAACGATGGGCTATAACCCATGTTTTTTTTTTTTTTCAAATCCTCAAAAATGATGAAAAACGGCGTGCTATAGTATGCCGTACGGTATGGGCTATAGCCCATGTTCAAAAATGATGAAAAACGAGGTTATTTTTTTTTTCAAAATTTCAAAAAACGATGGGCTATAACCCATGTTTTTTTTTTTTTTTTTTTTTTAATCCTCAAAAACGATGAAAAACGGCGTGCTATAGTATGCCGTATGGTATGGGCTATAGCCCATGTTCAAAAATGATGAAAAACGAGTTTTTTTTTTTTTCTTCAAAATTTCAAAAAACGATGGGCTATAACCCATGTTTTTTTTTCGTTTTTTTTTTTCAAATCCTCAAAAATGATGAAAAACGGCGTGCTATAGTATGCCGTACGGTATGGGCTATAGCCCATGTTCAAAAATGATGAAAAACTAGGTTATTTTTTTTTCCAAAATTTCAAAAAACGATGGGCTATAACCCATGTTTTTTTTTTTTTTTTTTTTTTCAAATCCTCAAAAATGATGAAAAACGGCGTGCTATAGTATGCCGTACGATATGGGCTATAGCCCATGTTCAAAAATGATGAAAAACAAGGTTATTTTTTTTTCCCAAAATTTCAAAAAACGATGGGCTATAACCCATGTTTTTTTTTGTTTTTTTTTTTCAAATCCTCAAAAATGATGAAAAACGGCGTGCTATAGTATGCCGTACGGTATGGGCTATAGCCCATGTTCAAAAATTATGAAAAACTAGGTTATTTTTTTTTTCAAAATTTCAAAAAACTATGGGCTATAACCCATGTTTTTTTTTTTTTCTTTTTTTTCAAATCCTCAAAAATGATGAAAAACGGCGTGCTATAGTATGCCGTACGGTATGGGCTATAGCCCATGTTCAAAAATGATGAAAAACAAGGTTATTTTTTTTTTCAAAATGTCAAAAAACGATGGGCTATAACCCATGTTTTTTTTTTGTTTTTTTTTTCAAATCCTCAAAAACAATGAAAAACGGCGTGCTATAGTATGCCGTATGGTATGGGCTATAGCCCATGTTCAAAAATGATGAAAAACGAGTTCTTTTTTTTTTCTTCAAAATGTCAAAAAACGATGGGCTATAACCCATGTTTTTTTTTGTTTTTTTTTTTCAAATCCTCAAAAACAATGAAAAACGGCGTGCTATAGTATGCCGTATGGTATGGGCTATAGCCCATGTTCAAAAATGATGAAAAACGAGTTCTTTTTTTTTTCTTCAAAATTTCAAAAAACGATGGGCTATAACCCATGTTTTTTTTTTTTTTTTTTTTTTCAAATCCTCAAAAATGATGAAAAACGGCGTGCTATAGTATGCCGTACGATATGGGCTATAGCCCATGTTCAAAAATGATGAAAAACAAGGTTATTTTTTTTTTCTTCAAAATTTCAAAAAACGATGGGCTATAACCCATGTTTTTTTTTCGTTTTTTTTTTTCAAATCCTCAAAAATGATGAAAAACGGCGTGCTATAGTATGCCGTACGGTATGGGCTATAGCCCATGTTCAAAAATGATGAAAAACTAGGTTATTTTTTTTTCCAAAATTTCAAAAAACGATGGGCTATAACCCATGTTTTTTTTTTTTTTTTTTTTTCAAATCCTCAAAAACAATGAAAAACGGCGTGCTATAGTATGCCGTATGGTATGGGCTATAGCCCATGTTCAAAAATGATGAAAAACGAGTTCTTTTTTTTTTCTTCAAAATTTCAAAAAACGATGGGCTATAACCCATGTTTTTTTTTTTTTCTTTTTTTTCAAATCCTCAAAAATGATGAAAAACGGCGTGCTATAGTATGCCGTACGATATGGGCTATAGCCCATGTTCAAAAATGATGAAAAACAAGGTTTTTTTTTTTTTCCAAAATTTCAAAAAACGATGGGCTATAACCCATGTTTTTTTTTTTTTCAAATCCTCAAAAATGATGAAAAACGGCGTGCTATAGTATGCCGTACGGTATGGGCTATAGCCCATGTTCAAAAATGATGAAAAACGAGGTTATTTTTTTTTTCAAAATTTCAAAAAACGATGGGCTATAACCCATGTATTTTTTTTTTTTTTTTTTAAATCCTCAAAAACGATGAAAAACGGCGTGCTATAGTATGCCGTATGGTATGGGCTATAGCCCATGTTCAAAAATGATGAAAAACGAGTTCTTTTTTTTTTCTTCAAAATTTCAAAAAACGATGGGCTATACCCATGTTTTTTTTTCGTTTTTTTTTTTCAAATCCTCAAAAATGATGAAAAACGGCGTGCTATAGTATGCCGTACGGTATGGGCTATAGCCCATGTTCAAAAATGATGAAAAACTAGGTTATTTTTTTTCCCAAAATTTCAAAAAACGATGGGCTATAACCCATGTTTTTTTTTTTTTTTTTTTTTTAAATCCTCAAAAAATGATGAAAAACGGCGTGCTATAGTATGCCGTACGATATGGGCTATAGCCCATGTTCAAAAATGATGAAAAACAAGGTTTTTTTTTTTTTTCAAAATTTCAAAAAACGATGGGCTATAACCCATGTTTTTTTTTTTTCAAATCCTCAAAAATGATGAAAAACGGCGTGCTATAGTATGCCGTACGGTATGGGCTATAGCCCATGTTCAAAAATGATGAAAAACGAGGTTATTTTTTTTTCCAAAATTTCAAAAAACGATGGGCTATAACCCATGTTTTTTTTTTTTTTTTTTTTTTAATCCTCAAAAACGATGAAAAACGGCGTGCTATATAGTATGCCGTATGGTATGGGCTATAGCCCATGTTCAAAAATGATGAAAAACGAGTTCTTTTTTTTTCCTTCAAAATTTCAAAAAACGATTGGCTATAACCCATGTTTTTTTTTCGTTTTTTTTTTCAAATCCTCAAAAATGATGAAAAACGGCGTGCTATAGTATGCCGTACGGTATGGGCTATAGCCCATGTTCAAAAATGATGAAAAACTAGGTTATTTTTTTTTCCAAAATTTCAAAAAACGATGGGCTATAACCCATGTTTTTTTTTTTTTTTTTTTTTCAAATCCTCAAAAACAATGAAAAACGGCGTGCTATAGTATGCCGTATGGTATGGGCTATAGCCCATGTTCAAAAATGATGAAAAACTAGGTTATTTTTTTTTCCAAAATTTCAAAAAACGATGGGCTATAACCCATGTTTTTTTTTTTTTTTTTTTTCAAATCCTCAAAAATGATGAAAAACGGCGTGCTATAGTATGCCGTACGATATGGGCTATAGCCCATGTTCAAAAATGATGAAAAACAAGGTTTTTTTTTTTTTTCAAAATTTCAAAAAACGATGGGCTATAACCCATGTTTTTTTTTTTTTCAAATCCTCAAAAATGATGAAAAACGGCGTGCTATAGTATGCCGTACGGTATGGGCTATAGCCCATGTTCAAAAATGATGAAAAACGAGGTTATTTTTTTTTTCAAAATTTCAAAAAACGATGGGCTATAACCCATGTTTTTTTTTTTTTTTTCTTTTTAATCCTCAAAAACGATGAAAAACGGCGTGCTATATAGTATGCCGTATGGTATGGGCTATAGCCCATGTTCAAAAATGATGAAAAACGAGTTCTTTTTTTTTTCTTCAAAATTTCAAAAAACGATGGGCTATAACCCATGTTTTTTTTTCGTTTTTTTTTTTTCAAATCCTCAAAAATGATGAAAAACGGCGTGCTATAGTATGCCGTACGGTATGGGCTATAGCCCATGTTCAAAAATGATGAAAAACTAGGTTATTTTTTTTTCCAAAATTTCAAAAAACGATGGGCTATAACCCATGTTTTTTTTTTTTTTTTTTTTTCAAATCCTCAAAAACAATGAAAAACGGCGTGCTATAGTATGCCGTATGGTATGGGCTATAGCCCATGTTCAAAAATGATGAAAAACGAGTTCTTTTTTTTTTCTTCAAAATTTCAAAAAACGATGGGCTATAACCCATGTTTTTTTTTTTTTCTTTTTTTTCAAATCCTCAAAAATGATGAAAAACGGCGTGCTATAGTATGCCGTACGATATGGGCTATAGCCCATGTTCAAAAATGATGAAAAACAAGGTTATTTTTTTTTTCCAAAATTTCAAAAAACGATGGGCTATAACCCATGTTTTTTTTTTTTTTTTTTTTTTCAAATCCTCAAAAATGATGAAAAACGGCGTGCTATAGTATGCCGTACGGTATGGGCTATAGCCCATGTTCAAAAATGATGAAAAACTAGGTTATTTTTTTTTCCAAAATTTCAAAAAACGATGGGCTATAACCCATGTTTTTTTTTTTTTTTTTTTTTCAAATCCTCAAAAATGATGAAAAACGGCGTGCTATAGTATGCCGTACGATATGGGCTATAGCCCATGTTCAAAAATGATGAAAAACAAGTTTTTTTTTTTTTCTCCAAAATTTCAAAAAACGATGGGCTATAACCCATGTTTTTTTTTTTTTCAAATCCTCAAAAATGATGAAAAACGGCGTGCTATAGTATGCCGTACGGTATGGGCTATAGCCCATGTTCAAAAATGATGAAAAACGAGGTTATTTTTTTTTTCAAAATTTCAAAAAACGATGGGCTATAACCCATGTTTTTTTTTTTTTTTTTTTTTTAATCCTCAAAAACGATGAAAAACGGCGTGCTATAGTATGCCGTATGGTATGGGCTATAGCCCATGTTCAAAAATGATGAAAAACAAGGTTATTTTTTTTTCCAAAATTTCAAAAAACGATGGGCTATAACCCATGTTTTTTTTTTTTTTTTTTTTTTTAAATCCTCAAAAATGATGAAAAACGGCGTGCTATAGTATGCCGTACGGTATGGGCTATAGCCCATGTTCAAAAATGATGAAAAACTAGGTTATTTTTTTTTCCAAAATTTCAAAAAACGATGGGCTATAACCCATGTTTTTTTTTTTTTTTTTTTTTCAAATCCTCAAAAATGATGAAAAACGGCGTGCTATAGTATGCCGTACGATATGGGCTATAGCCCATGTTCAAAAATGATGAAAAACAAGGTTATTTTTTTTTTCCAAAATTTCAAAAAACGATGGGCTATAACCCATGTTTTTTTTTTTTTTTTTTTTTCAAATCCTCAAAAATGATGAAAAACGGCGTGCTATAGTATGCCGTACGGTATGGGCTATAGCCCATGTTCAAAAATGATGAAAAACTAGGTTATTTTTTTTTTCAAAATTTCAAAAAACGATGGGCTATAACCCATGTTTTTTTTTTTTTCTTTTTTTCAAATCCTCAAAAATGATGAAAAACGGCGTGCTATAGTATGCCGTACGGTATGGGCTATAGCCCATGTTCAAAAATGATGAAAAACAAGGTTATTTTTTTTTTCCAAAATTTCAAAAAACGATGGGCTATAACCCATGTTTTTTTTTTTTTTTTTTTTTCAAATCCTCAAAAATGATGAAAAACGGCGTGCTATAGTATGCCGTACGGTATGGGCTATAGCCCATGTTCAAAAATGATGAAAAACTAGGTTATTTTTTTTTTCAAAATTTCAAAAAACGATGGGCTATAACCCATGTTTTTTTTTTTTTTTTTTTTTCAAATCCTCAAAAATGATGAAAAACGGCGTGCTATAGTATGCCGTACGGTATGGGCTATAGCCCATGTTCAAAAATGATGAAAAACGAGTTTTGTTTTTTTCAAAGTTTCAAAAAACGATGGGCTATAACCCATGTTTTTTTTTTTTTTTTTCATATCCTCAAAACAGACGGCTAAAACACGTCTATTTTTAGACTTGTTTTAGACGTTTATAAACAGAACTGTCCATCTAAATTCTAAACGGATGGTTAAATATAAGTTCCCGATTGTACCTCACATGCCAGTGTGGCACCGTAGATAAACCTGGGGTTTATAAGCAGAACATTCCGGGTTCAATTCTCCTGAAGAACATTTTCACTGTCCATCTAAATTCTAAACGGCTGGTTAAATATAAGTTCCCGATTGTACCTTACATGCCGATGTGGCTCAAAAGATAAATCTGAGGTTCATAATCCAAAGGTTACTGGTTCAAAACTAATACTCAACCAATGCTGCAGTAATTTGAACTTTTCAAGGCTAGAATAAAAAATAAAAACTCATAAGCACCAGGAGACATCTGCTGATTGCCCCAAGGTGCCTTAGCTCAATGGTGTGGTGTGCTTGATCGGTAGCCTCTGCTACCACCTGCCTGCAGGTTCAAGTCCCATGCAAGGTACTAGTGAGGACCATCGGGAGACGGTGCTCTCTCCCCCTGTTTCCTGAAAAGTAGCAGTTGGGGGTTATGTTTGAAAGAACCCTGTCCACCTAAAATTTTACAGATAAGAATTAGGTCAAACGTTTAAAAATAAAATAGCAATTTGGCCCATCATCTGACAGAAAGAATAGTCTGTGTATTTGCATACTGGGCCAAAACTTGGTTGGAAAGTCCCTCTTTTATGTCTGGCTTCCAGGCCAGTTGGAAAAGGGCAAACTGAGAGGTGGTAAGAGTATGTTAAATTGGACATGGTAAAAGGTTAGCTGGACAGGGTTCTTTCAGATATAAGCCCCAACCGTTACATCTCAGGAAACAGGGGGAGAGAGCACCCTCTCCCGATGGTCCTCCAGCACCTTGATGTCATGACATGGGACTTGAACCTGCCAACTGCCTGTAGCAGAGGCAACGGGTCAAGCACTCCACACCATTACGCCAAGGCACCTTTGGGCATTCAGCAGATGTCTCCTGGTGCTTTTGAGTTTTTATTTTTCATTCAAGCCTTGAAAAGTCCAAATTACTGCAGCATTGAGCTGTAGGAGGAACAGGACTTGAACATGGAATGTCTGTACTGAAAGCCTGATGATTAGACCATTGCAGCATCAGTCAGACACTCTCAGGCAAAGTCTCCTGGTCATTTTGAAGTGATCTTTTGTTCGTTAGCCTTCAGTTAGTAAAGTTTAAATAACACAGAATCATATTAATCAGATGTTTCTTAGCGCTGTTGAGGTCTTCTTTTATATGATAGTGTAACAGCCGGGAATCGAACCCTGGTCTCCCACGTGGAAAGCCAACATCTTAACCACTACGACAATTCGAGTTTTGAGGTAATCAGGCTGAGGCTGTGAGCCACTGCTAGAATAGCAGTAAATGAAGCTCAATAACTAGCATTAAACTTTAGGAAGAGTGGGATTTGAAAATGAACTCTCTGTGCGGAATAACCCCTACTACACCATCACTCAGTAACATCTGCCTCTTTGTACTGTTGAAGCGATCTTTTGTATGTTAGCCTTCAGATAGTAAAGTTGAAAGAATCAAGAGTTGAACATAGAATCACGTTCATCAGAGTGTAACACCCAGGAATCGAACACAGGTCACCTGCACTGAAGGACAACATCTTAACCACTAAGCCAAAGCAACTGCCTATGGCTCAGGGGAGATATGAGACTTTTGAGGTCATCAGGCTGAGGCTGTGAGCCACTGCTATACAATAAAAAAAATCAAAAAACTATGGGCTATAACCCATGTTTTTTTTTTTTTCATTTTTTTCAAATCCTCAAAAATGATGAAAAACGGCGTGCTATAGTATGCCGTACGGTATGGGCTATAGCCCATGTTAAAAAATGATGAAAAACAAGGTTATTTTTTTTTTCAAAATGTCAAAAAACGATGGGCTATAACCCATGTTTTTTTTTTTTTTTTTTTTTCAAATCCTCAAAAACAATGAAAAACGGCGTGCTATAGTATGCCGTATGGTATGGGCTATAGCCCATGTTCAAAAATGATGAAAAACAAGTTTTTTTTTTTTTTCCAAAATTTCAAAAAAACGATGGGCTATAACCCATGTTTTTTTTTTTTTCAAATCCTCAAAAATGATGAAAAACGGCGTGCTATAGTATGCCGTACGGTATGGGCTATAGCCCATGTTCAAAAATGATGAAAAACGAGGTTATTTCTTTTTTCAAAATTTCAAAAAACGATGGGCTATAACCCATGTTTTTTTTTTTTTTTTTTTTTTAATCCTCAAAAACGATGAAAAACGGCGTGCTATAGTATGCCGTATGGTATGGGCTATAGCCCATGTTCAAAAATGATGAAAAACGAGTTTTTCTTTTTTTCTTCAAAATTTCAAAAAACGATGGGCTATAACCCATGTTTTTTTTTCGTTTTTCTTTTTCAAATCCTCAAAAATGATGAAAAACGGCGTGCTATAGTATGCCGTACGGTATGGGCTATAGCCCATGTTCAAAAATGATGAAAAACTAGGTTATTTTTTTTTTCAAAATTTCAAAAAACGATGGGCTATAACCCATGTTTTTTTTTTTTTTTTTTTTTTCAAATCCTCAAAAATGATGAAAAACGGCGTGCTATAGTATGCCGTACGATATGGGCTATAGCCCATGTTCAAAAATGATGAAAAACAAGTTTTTTTTTTTTTTCCAAAATTTCAAAAAAACGATGGGCTATAACCCATGTTTTTTTTTTTTTTAAATCCTCAAAAATGATGAAAAACGGCGTGCTATAGTATGCCGTACGGTATGGGCTATAGCCCATGTTCAAAAATGATGAAAAACGAGGTTATTTCTTTTTTCAAAATTTCAAAAAACGATGGGCTATAACCCATGTTTTTTTTTTTTTTTTTTTTTTAATCCTCAAAAACGATGAAAAACGGCGTGCTATAGTATGCCGTATGGTATGGGCTATAGCCCATGTTCAAAAATGATGAAAAACGAGTTTTTCTTTTTTTCTTCAAAATTTCAAAAAACGATGGGCTATAACCCATGTTTTTTTTTCGTTTTTTTTTTTCAAATCCTCAAAAATGATGAAAAACGGCGTGCTATAGTATGCCGTACGGTATGGGCTATAGCCCATGTTCAAAAATGATGAAAAACTAGGTTATTTTTTTTTTCAAAATTTCAAAAAACGATGGGCTATAACCCATGTTTTTTTTTTTGTTTTTTTTTTCAAATCCTCAAAAATGATGAAAAACGGCGTGCTATAGTATGCCGTACGATATGGGCTATAGCCCATGTTCAAAAATGATGAAAAACAAGGTTATTTTTTTTTTCCAAAATTTCAAAAAACGATGGGCTATAACCCATGTTTTTTTTTTGTTTTTTTTTTTCAAATCCTCAAAAATGATGAAAAACGGCGTGCTATAGTATGCCGTACGATATGGGCTATAGCCCATGTTCAAAAATGATGAAAAACAAGGTTATTTTTTTTTTCCAAAATTTCAAAAAACGATGGGCTATAACCCATGTTTTTTTTTTGTTTTTTTTTTTCAAATCCTCAAAAATGATGAAAAACGGCGTGCTATAGTATGCCGTACGGTATGGGCTATAGCCCATGTTCAAAAATGATGAAAAACTAGGTTATTTTTTTTTCCAAAATTTCAAAAAACGATGGGCTATAACCCATGTTTTTTTTTTTTTTTTTTTTTCAAATCCTCAAAAATGATGAAAAACGGCGTGCTATAGTATGCCGTACGATATGGGCTATAGCCCATGTTCAAAAATGATGAAAAACAAGGTTTTTTTTTTTTTCCAAAATTTCAAAAAACGATGGGCTATAACCCATGTTTTTTTTTTTTTCAAATCCTCAAAAATGATGAAAAACGGCGTGCTATAGTATGCCGTACGGTATGGGCTATAGCCCATGTTCAAAAATGATGAAAAACGAGGTTATTTTTTTTTTCAAAATTTCAAAAAACGATGGGCTATAACCCATGTTTTTTTTTTGTTTTTTTTTTTTAATCCTCAAAAACGATGAAAAACGGCGTGCTATAGTATGCCGTATGGTATGGGCTATAGCCCATGTTAAAAAATGATGAAAAACGAGTTCTTTTTTTTTTCTTCAAAATTTCAAAAAACGATGGGCTATAACCCATGTTTTTTTTTCGTTTTTTTTTTTCAAATCCTCAAAAATGATGAAAAACGGCGTGCTATAGTATGCCGTACGGTATGGGCTATAGCCCATGTTCAAAAATGATGAAAAACTAGGTTATTTTTTTTTCCAAAATTTCAAAAAACGATGGGCTATAACCCATGTTTTTTTTTTTTTCAAATCCTCAAAAATGATGAAAAACGGCGTGCTATAGTATGCCGTACGGTATGGGCTATAGCCCATGTTCAAAAATGATGAAAAACGAGGTTATTTTTTTTTTCAAAATTTCAAAAAACGATGGGCTATAACCCATGTTTTTTTTTTTTTTTTTTTTTTTAATCCTCAAAAACGATGAAAAACGGCGTGCTATAGTATGCCGTATGGTATGGGCTATAGCCCATGTTCAAAAATGATGAAAAACGAGTTCTTTTTTTTTTCTTCAAAATTTCAAAAAACGATGGGCTATAACCCATGTTTTTTTTTCGTTTTTTTTTTTCAAATCCTCAAAAATGATGAAAAACGGCGTGCTATAGTATGCCGTACGGTATGGGCTATAGCCCATGTTCAAAAATGATGAAAAACTAGGTTATTTTTTTTTCCAAAATTTCAAAAAACGATGGGCTATAACCCATGTTTTTTTTTTTTTTTTTTTTTCAAATCCTCAAAAATGATGAAAAACGGCGTGCTATAGTATGCCGTACGGTATGGGCTATAGCCCATGTTCAAAAATGATGAAAAACTAGGTTATTTTTTTTTTCAAAATTTCAAAAAACGATGGGCTATAACCCATGTTTTTTTTTTTTTTTTTTTTTTCAAATCCTCAAAAATGATGAAAAACGGCGTGCTATAGTATGCCGTACGATATGGGCTATAGCCCATGTTCAAAAATGATGAAAAACAAGTTTTTTTTTTTTTTCCAAAATTTCAAAAAAACGATGGGCTATAACCCATGTTTTTTTTTTTTTCAAATCCTCAAAAATGATGAAAAACGGCGTGCTATAGTATGCCGTACGGTATGGGCTATAGCCCATGTTCAAAAATGATGAAAAACGAGGTTATTTCTTTTTTCAAAATTTCAAAAAACGATGGGCTATAACCCATGTTTTTTTTTTTTTTTTTTTTTTAATCCTCAAAAACGATGAAAAACGGCGTGCTATAGTATGCCGTATGGTATGGGCTATAGCCCATGTTCAAAAATGATGAAAAACGAGTTTTTCTTTTTTTCTTCAAAATTTCAAAAAACGATGGGCTATAACCCATGTTTTTTTTTCGTTTTTTTTTTTCAAATCCTCAAAAATGATGAAAAACGGCGTGCTATAGTATGCCGTACGGTATGGGCTATAGCCCATGTTCAAAAATGATGAAAAACTAGGTTATTTTTTTTTCCAAAATTTCAAAAAACGATGGGCTATAACCCATGTTTTTTTTTTTTTCAAATCCTCAAAAATGATGAAAAACGGCGTGCTATAGTATGCCGTACGGTATGGGCTATAGCCCATGTTCAAAAATGATGAAAAACGAGGTTATTTTTTTTTTCAAAATTTCAAAAAACGATGGGCTATAACCCATGTTTTTTTTTTTTTTTTTTTTTTTAATCCTCAAAAACGATGAAAAACGGCGTGCTATAGTATGCCGTATGGTATGGGCTATAGCCCATGTTCAAAAATGATGAAAAACGAGTTCTTTTTTTTTTCTTCAAAATTTCAAAAAACGATGGGCTATAACCCATGTTTTTTTTTCGTTTTTTTTTTTCAAATCCTCAAAAATGATGAAAAACGGCGTGCTATAGTATGCCGTACGGTATGGGCTATAGCCCATGTTCAAAAATGATGAAAAACTAGGTTATTTTTTTTTCCAAAATTTCAAAAAACGATGGGCTATAACCCATGTTTTTTTTTTTTTTTTTTTTTCAAATCCTCAAAAATGATGAAAAACGGCGTGCTATAGTATGCCGTACGGTATGGGCTATAGCCCATGTTCAAAAATGATGAAAAACTAGGTTATTTTTTTTTTCAAAATTTCAAAAAACGATGGGCTATAACCCATGTTTTTTTTTTTTTTTTTTTTTTCAAATCCTCAAAAATGATGAAAAACGGCGTGCTATAGTATGCCGTACGATATGGGCTATAGCCCATGTTCAAAAATGATGAAAAACAAGTTTTTTTTTTTTTTCCAAAATTTCAAAAAAACGATGGGCTATAACCCATGTTTTTTTTTTTTTCAAATCCTCAAAAATGATGAAAAACGGCGTGCTATAGTATGCCGTACGGTATGGGCTATAGCCCATGTTCAAAAATGATGAAAAACGAGGTTATTTCTTTTTTCAAAATTTCAAAAAACGATGGGCTATAACCCATGTTTTTTTTTTTTTTTTTTTTTTAATCCTCAAAAACGATGAAAAACGGCGTGCTATAGTATGCCGTATGGTATGGGCTATAGCCCATGTTCAAAAATGATGAAAAACGAGTTTTTCTTTTTTTCTTCAAAATTTCAAAAAACGATGGGCTATAACCCATGTTTTTTTTTCGTTTTTTTTTTTCAAATCCTCAAAAATGATGAAAAACGGCGTGCTATAGTATGCCGTACGGTATGGGCTATAGCCCATGTTCAAAAATGATGAAAAACTAGGTTATTTTTTTTTTCAAAATTTCAAAAAACGATGGGCTATAACCCATGTTTTTTTTTTTTTTTTTTTTTCAAATCCTCAAAAATGATGAAAAACGGCGTGCTATAGTATGCCGTACGATATGGGCTATAGCCCATGTTCAAAAATGATGAAAAACAAGGTTATTTTTTTTTTCCAAAATTTCAAAAAACGATGGGCTATAACCCATGTTTTTTTTTTGTTTTTTTTTTCAAATCCTCAAAAATGATGAAAAACGGCGTGCTATAGTATGCCGTACGGTATGGGCTATAGCCCATGTTCAAAAATGATGAAAAACTAGGTTATTTTTTTTTCCAAAATTTCAAAAAACGATGGGCTATAACCCATGTTTTTTTTTTTTTTTTTTTTTCAAATCCTCAAAAATGATGAAAAACGGCGTGCTATAGTATGCCGTACGATATGGGCTATAGCCCATGTTCAAAAATGATGAAAAACAAGGTTTTTTTTTTTTTCCAAAATTTCAAAAAACGATGGGCTATAACCCATGTTTTTTTTTTTTTCAAATCCTCAAAAATGATGAAAAACGGCGTGCTATAGTATGCCGTACGGTATGGGCTATAGCCCATGTTCAAAAATGATGAAAAACGAGGTTATTTCTTTTTTCAAAATTTCAAAAAACGATGGGCTATAACCCATGTTTTTTTTTTTTTTTTTTTTTTTAATCCTCAAAAACGATGAAAAACGGCGTGCTATAGTATGCCGTATGGTATGGGCTATAGCCCATGTTCAAAAATGATGAAAAACGAGTTCTTTTTTTTTTCTTCAAAATTTCAAAAAACGATGGGCTATAACCCATGTTTTTTTTTCGTTTTTTTTTTTCAAATCCTCAAAAATGATGAAAAACGGCGTGCTATAGTATGCCGTACGATATGGGCTATAGCCCATGTTCAAAAATGATGAAAAACAAGGTTATTTTTTTTTTTCAAAATTTCAAAAAACGATGGGCTATAACCCATGTTTTTTTTTTGTTTTTTTTTTTCAAATCCTCAAAAATGATGAAAAACGGCGTGCTATAGTATGCCGTACGGTATGGGCTATAGCCCATGTTCAAAAATGATGAAAAACTAGGTTATTTTTTTTTCCAACATTTCAAAAAACGATGGGCTATAACCCATGTTTTTTTTTTTTTTTTTTTTTCAAATCCTCAAAAATGATGAAAAACGGCGTGCTATAGTATGCCGTACGATATGGGCTATAGCCCATGTTCAAAAATGATGAAAAACAAGGTTTTTTTTTTTTTCCAAAATTTCAAAAAACGATGGGCTATAACCCATGTTTTTTTTTTTTTCAAATCCTCAAAAATGATGAAAAACGGCGTGCTATAGTATGCCGTACGGTATGGGCTATAGCCCATGTTCAAAAATGATGAAAAACGAGGTTATTTTTTTTTTCAAAATTTCAAAAAACGATGGGCTATAACCCATGTTTTTTTTTTTTTTTTTTTTTTTAATCCTCAAAAACGATGAAAAACGGCGTGCTATAGTATGCCGTATGGTATGGGCTATAGCCCATGTTCAAAAATGATGAAAAACGAGTTCTTTTTTTTTTCTTCAAAATTTCAAAAAACGATGGGCTATAACCCATGTTTTTTTTTCGTTTTTTTTTTTCAAATCCTCAAAAATGATGAAAAACGGCGTGCTATAGTATGCCGTACGATATGGGCTATAGCCCATGTTCAAAAATGATGAAAAACAAGGTTATTTTTTTTTTTCAAAATTTCAAAAAACGATGGGCTATAACCCATGTTTTTTTTTTGTTTTTTTTTTTCAAATCCTCAAAAATGATGAAAAACGGCGTGCTATAGTATGCCGTACGGTATGGGCTATAGCCCATGTTCAAAAATGATGAAAAACTAGGTTATTTTTTTTTCCAACATTTCAAAAAACGATGGGCTATAACCCATGTTTTTTTTTTTTTTTTTTTTTCAAATCCTCAAAAATGATGAAAAACGGCGTGCTATAGTATGCCGTACGATATGGGCTATAGCCCATGTTCAAAAATGATGAAAAACAAGGTTTTTTTTTTTTTCCAAAATTTCAAAAAACGATGGGCTATAACCCATGTTTTTTTTTTTTTTTATCCTCAAAAACGATGAAAAACGGCGTGCTATAGTATGCCGTACGGTATGGGCTATAGCCCATGTTCAAAAATGATGAAAAACGAGTTCTTTTTTTTTCCAAAATTTCAAAAAACGATGGGCTATAACCCATGTTTTTTTTTTTTTTTTTTTTTCAAATCCTCAAAAATGATGAAAAACGGCGTGCTATAGTATGCCGTATGGTATGGGCTATAGCCCATGTTCAAAAATGATGAAAAACTAGGTTATTTTTTTTTTCAAAATTTCAAAAAACGATGGGCTATAACCCATGTTTTTTTTTTTTTTTTTTTTTTCAAATCCTCAAAAATGATGAAAAACGGCGTGCTATAGTATGCCGTACGATATGGGCTATAGCCCATGTTCAAAAATGATGAAAAACAAGTTTTTTTTTTTTTTCCAAAATTTCAAAAAAACGATGGGCTATAACCCATGTTTTTTTTTTTTTCAAATCCTCAAAAATGATGAAAAACGGCGTGCTATAGTATGCCGTACGGTATGGGCTATAGCCCATGTTCAAAAATGATGAAAAACGAGGTTATTTCTTTTTTCAAAATTTCAAAAAACGATGGGCTATAACCCATGTTTTTTTTTTTTTTTTTTTTTTAATCCTCAAAAACGATGAAAAACGGCGTGCTATAGTATGCCGTATGGTATGGGCTATAGCCCATGTTCAAAAATGATGAAAAACGAGTTTTTCTTTTTTTCTTCAAAATTTCAAAAAACGATGGGCTATAACCCATGTTTTTTTTTCGTTTTTTTTTTTTCAAATCCTCAAAAATGATGAAAAACGGCGTGCTATAGTATGCCGTACGGTATGGGCTATAGCCCATGTTCAAAAATGATGAAAAACTAGGTTATTTTTTTTTTCAAAATTTCAAAAAACGATGGGCTATAACCCATGTTTTTTTTTGTTTTTTTTTTTTCAAATCCTCAAAAATGATGAAAAACGGCGTGCTATAGTATGCCGTACGATATGGGCTATAGCCCATGTTCAAAAATGATGAAAAACAAGGTTATTTTTTTTTTCCAAAATTTCAAAAAACGATGGGCTATAACCCATGTTTTTTTTTTGTTTTTTTTTTCAAATCCTCAAAAATGATGAAAAACGGCGTGCTATAGTATGCCGTACGGTATGGGCTATAGCCCATGTTCAAAAATGATGAAAAACTAGGTTATTTTTTTTTCCAAAATTTCAAAAAACGATGGGCTATAACCCATGTTTTTTTTTTTTTTTTTTTTTCAAATCCTCAAAAATGATGAAAAACGGCGTGCTATAGTATGCCGTACGATATGGGCTATAGCCCATGTTCAAAAATGATGAAAAACAAGGTTTTTTTTTTTTTCCAAAATTTCAAAAAACGATGGGCTATAACCCATGTTTTTTTTTTTTTCAAATCCTCAAAAATGATGAAAAACGGCGTGCTATAGTATGCCGTACGGTATGGGCTATAGCCCATGTTCAAAAATGATGAAAAACGAGGTTATTTTTTTTTTCAAAATTTCAAAAAACGATGGGCTATAACCCATGTTTTTTTTTTTTTTTTTTTTTTTAATCCTCAAAAACGATGAAAAACGGCGTGCTATAGTATGCCGTATGGTATGGGCTATAGCCCATGTTCAAAAATGATGAAAAACGAGTTCTTTTTTTTTTCTTCAAAATTTCAAAAAACGATGGGCTATAACCCATGTTTTTTTTTCGTTTTTTTTTTTCAAATCCTCAAAAATGATGAAAAACGGCGTGCTATAGTATGCCGTACGGTATGGGCTATAGCCCATGTTCAAAAATGATGAAAAACTAGGTTATTTTTTTTTCCAAAATTTCAAAAAACGATGGGCTATAACCCATGTTTTTTTTTTTTTTTTTTTTTCAAATCCTCAAAAATGATGAAAAACGGCGTGCTATAGTATGCCGTACGATATGGGCTATAGCCCATGTTCAAAAATGATGAAAAACAAGGTTTTTTTTTTTTTCCAAAATTTCAAAAAACGATGGGCTATAACCCATGTTTTTTTTTTTTTCAAATCCTCAAAAATGATGAAAAACGGCGTGCTATAGTATGCCGTACGGTATGGGCTATAGCCCATGTTCAAAAATGATGAAAAACTAGGTTATTTTTTTTTCCAAAATTTCAAAAAACGATGGGCTATAACCCATGTTTTTTTTTTTTTTTTTTTTTCAAATCCTCAAAAATGATGAAAAACGGCGTGCTATAGTATGCCGTACGATATGGGCTATAGCCCATGTTCAAAAATGATGAAAAACAAGGTTATTTATTTTTTCCAAAATTTCAAAAAACGATGGGCTATAACCCATGTTTTTTTTTTTTTTTTTTTTTCAAATCCTCAAAAATGATGAAAAACGGCGTGCTATAGTATGCCGTACGGTATGGGCTATAGCCCATGTTCAAAAATGATGAAAAACGAGTTTTTTTTTTTCAAAGTTTCAAAAAACGATGGGCTATAACCCATGTTTTTTTTTTTTTTTTTTATATCCTCAAAACAGACGGCTAAAACACGTCTATTTTTAGACTTGTTTTAGACGTTTATAAACAGAACTGTCCATCTAAATTCTAAACGGATGGTTAAATATAAGTTCCCGATTGTACCTCACATGCCAGTGTGGCACCGTAGATAAACCTGGGGTTTATAAGCAGAACATTCCGGGTTCAATTCTCCTGAAGAACATTTTCACTGTCCATCTAAATTCTAAACGGCTGGTTAAATATAAGTTCCCGATTGTACCTTACATGCCGATGTGGCTCAAAAGATAAATCTGAGGTTCATAATCCAAAGGTTACTGGTTCAAAACTAATACTCAACCAATGCTGCAGTAATTTGAACTTTTCAAGGCTAGAATAAAAAATAAAAACTCATAAGCACCAGGAGACATCTGCTGATTGCCCCAAGGTGCCTTAGCTCAATGGTGTGGTGTGCTTGATCGGTAGCCTCTGCTACCACCTGCCTGCAGGTTCAAGTCCCATGCAAGGTACTAGTGAGGACCATCGGGAGACGGTGCTCTCTCCCCCTGTTTCCTGAAAAGTAGCAGTTGGGGGTTATGTTTGAAAGAACCCTGTCCACCTAAAATTTTACAGATAAGAATTAGGTCAAACGTTTAAAAATAAAATAGCAATTTGGCCCATCATCTGACAGAAAGAATAGTCTGTGTATTTGCATACTGGGCCAAAACTTGGTTGGAAAGTCCCTCTTTTATGTCTGGCTTCCAGGCCAGTTGGAAAAGGGCAAACTGAGAGGTGGTAAGAGTATGTTAAATTGGACATGGTAAAAGGTTAGCTGGACAGGGTTCTTTCAGATATAAGCCCCAACCGTTACATCTCAGGAAACAGGGGGAGAGAGCACCCTCTCCCGATGGTCCTCCAGCACCTTGATGTCATGACATGGGACTTGAACCTGCCAACTGCCTGTAGCAGAGGCAACGGGTCAAGCACTCCACACCATTACGCCAAGGCACCTTTGGGCATTCAGCAGATGTCTCCTGGTGCTTTTGAGTTTTTATTTTTCATTCAAGCCTTGAAAAGTCCAAATTACTGCAGCATTGAGCTGTAGGAGGAACAGGACTTGAACATGGAATGTCTGTACTGAAAGCCTGATGATTAGACCATTGCAGCATCAGTCAGACACTCTCAGGCAAAGTCTCCTGGTCATTTTGAAGTGATCTTTTGTTCGTTAGCCTTCAGTTAGTAAAGTTTAAATAACACAGAATCATATTAATCAGATGTTTCTTAGCGCTGTTGAGGTCTTCTTTTATATGATAGTGTAACAGCCGGGAATCGAACCCTGGTCTCCCACGTGGAAAGCCAACATCTTAACCACTACGACAATTCGAGTTTTGAGGTAATCAGGCTGAGGCTGTGAGCCACTGCTAGAATAGCAGTAAATGAAGCTCAATAACTAGCATTAAACTTTAGGAAGAGTGGGATTTGAAAATGAACTCTCTGTGCGGAATAACCCCTACTACACCATCACTCAGTAACATCTGCCTCTTTGTACTGTTGAAGCGATCTTTTGTATGTTAGCCTTCAGATAGTAAAGTTGAAAGAATCAAGAGTTGAACATAGAATCACGTTCATCAGAGTGTAACACCCAGGAATCGAACACAGGTCACCTGCACTGAAGGACAACATCTTAACCACTAAGCCAAAGCAACTGCCTATGGCTCAGGGGAGATATGAGACTTTTGAGGTCATCAGGCTGAGGCTGTGAGCCACTGCTATACAATAAAAAAAATCAAAAAACTATGGGCTATAACCCATGTTTTTTTTTTTTTCATTTTTTTCAAATCCTCAAAAACGGCGTGCTATAGTATGCCGTACGGTATGGGCTATAGCCCATGTTCAAAAATGATGAAAAACAAGGTTTTTTTTTTTTTCAAAATGTCAAAAAACGATGGGCTATAACCCATGTTTTTTTTTTTTTTTCTTTTTTTTCAAATCCTCAAAAACAATGAAAAACGGCGTGCTATAGTATGACGTATGGTATGGGCTATAGCCCATGTTCAAAAATGATGAAAAACAAGGTTATTTTTTTTTTCAAAATTTCAAAAAACGATGGGCTATAACCCATGTTTTTTTTTTGTTTTTTTTTTTCAAATCCTCAAAAATGATGAAAAACGGCGTGCTATAGTATGCCGTACGGTATGGGCTATAGCCCATGTTCAAAAATGATGAAAAACTAGGTTATTTTTTTTCTCCAAAATTTCAAAAAACGATGGGCTATAACCCATGTTTTTTTTTTTTTTTTTTTTTCAAATCCTCAAAAATGATGAAAAACGGCGTGCTATAGTATGCCGTACGATATGGGCTATAGCCCATGTTCAAAAATGATGAAAAACAAGTTTTTTTTTTTTTTCCAAAATTTCAAAAAACGATGGGCTATAACCCATGTTTTTTTTTTTTTCAAATCCTCAAAAATGATGAAAAACGGCGTGCTATAGTATGCCGTACGGTATGGGCTATAGCCCATGTTCAAAAATGATGAAAAACGAGGTTATTTCTTTTTTCAAAATTTCAAAAAACGATGGGCTATAACCCATGTTTTTTTTTTTTTTTTTTTTTTAATCCTCAAAAACGATGAAAAACGGCGTGCTATAGTATGCCGTATGGTATGGGCTATAGCCCATGTTCAAAAATGATGAAAAACGAGTTTTTTTTTTTTCTTCAAAATTTCAAAAAACGATGGGCTATAACCCATGTTTTTTTTTCGTTTTTTTTTTTCAAATCCTCAAAAATGATGAAAAACGGCGTGCTATAGTATGCCGTACGGTATGGGCTATAGCCCATGTTCAAAAATGATGAAAAACTAGGTTATTTTTTTTTTCAAAATTTCAAAAAACGATGGGCTATAACCCATGTTTTTTTTTTTTTTTTTTTTTTTCAAATCCTCAAAAATGATGAAAAACGGCGTGCTATAGTATGCCGTACGATATGGGCTATAGCCCATGTTCAAAAATGATGAAAAACAAGGTTATTTTTTTTTTCCAAAATTTCAAAAAACGATGGGCTATAACCCATGTTTTTTTTGTTTTTTTTTTTTCAAATCCTCAAAAATGATGAAAAACGGCGTGCTATAGTATGCCGTACGGTATGGGCTATAGCCCATGTTCAAAAATGATGAAAAACTAGGTTATTTTTTTTTTCAAAATGTCAAAAAACGATGGGCTATAACCCATGTTTTTTTTTTTTTTTTTTTTTTCCAAATCCTCAAAAACAATGAAAAACGGCGTGCTATAGTATGCCGTATGGTATGGGCTATAGCCCATGTTCAAAAATGATGAAAAACGAGTTCTTTTTTTTTTCTTCAAAATGTCAAAAAACGATGGGCTATAACCCATGTTTTTTTTTTTTTTTTTTTTTCAAATCCTCAAAAACAATGAAAAACGGCGTGCTATAGTATGCCGTATGGTATGGGCTATAGCCCATGTTCAAAAATGATGAAAAACGAGTTCTTTTTTTTTTCTTCAAAATTTCAAAAAACGATGGGCTATAACCCATGTTTTTTTTTTTTTCTTTTTTTTCAAATCCTCAAAAATGATGAAAAACGGCGTGCTATAGTATGCCGTACGATATGGGCTATAGCCCATGTTCAAAAATGATGAAAAACAAGGTTATTTTTTTTTTCCAAAATTTCAAAAAACAATGGGCTATAACCCATGTTTTTTTTTTGTTTTTTTTTTTCAAATCCTCAAAAATGATGAAAAACGGCGTGCTATAGTATGCCGTACGGTATGGGCTATAGCCCATGTTCAAAAATGATGAAAAACTAGGTTATTTTTTTTTCCAAAATTTCAAAAAACGATGGGCTATAACCCATGTTTTTTTTTTTTTTTTTTTTTCAAATCCTCAAAAATGATGAAAAACGGCGTGCTATAGTATGCCGTACGATATGGGCTATAGCCCATGTTCAAAAATGATGAAAAACAAGGTTTTTTTTTTTTTCCAAAATTTCAAAAAACGATGGGCTATAACCCATGTTTTTTTTTTTTTCAAATCCTCAAAAATGATGAAAAACGGCGTGCTATAGTATGCCGTACGGTATGGGCTATAGCCCATGTTCAAAAATGATGAAAAACGAGGTTATTTTTTTTTTCAAAATTTCAAAAAACGATGGGCTATAACCCATGTTTTTTTTTTTTTTTTTTTTTTTAATCCTCAAAAACGATGAAAAACGGCGTGCTATAGTATGCCGTATGGCAGGGTTCCCCAATAGGCGGCCCGCGGGCCATTTGCGGCCCACAGAGCGCCCCCTTGTGGCCCATGAAAGAATTTCCCCAAAAAAAGAAAAAAAAATCTTTTTTTTTTCTTTTTTTTTAAGGGTCCCAGATATAAATGGCATTAAACGGGGGTCAGTAGCCTATGCATGTCAAACTGGGCATCCTTTTCAAATGGGGTCTTGCCCTGAAAATGAATTTTCAGGGCAAGACCTCGACCTCGCGCGTGCAGACTCGGCCCCCAGCCTGGTACGCTAGTCAAAATATGGCCCTTGAGGAAAATTAATTGGGGAACCCTGCCGTATGGTATGGGCTATAGCCCATGTTCAAAAATGATGAAAAACGAGTTCTTTTTTTTTTCTTCAAAATTTCAAAAAACGATGGGCTATAACCCATGTTTTTTTTTCGTTTTTTTTTTTCAAATCCTCAAAAATGATGAAAAACGGCGTGCTATAGTATGCCGTACGATATGGGCTATAGCCCATGTTCAAAAATGATGAAAAACAAGGTTATTTTTTTTCCCCAAAATTTCAAAAAACGATGGGCTATAACCCATGTTTTTTTTTTTTTTTTTTTTTCAAATCCTCAAAAATGATGAAAAACGGCGTGCTATAGTATGCCGTACGGTATGGGCTATAGCCCATGTTCAAAAATGATGAAAAACGAGTTTTTTTTTTTCAAAGTTTCAAAAAACGATGGGCTATAACCCATGTTTTTTTGTTTTTTTTTCATATCCTCAAAACAGACGGCTAAAACACGTCTATTTTTAGACTTGTTTTAGACGTTTATAAACAGAACTGTCCATCTAAATTCTAAACGGATGGTTAAATATAAGTTCCCGATTGTACCTCACATGCCAGTGTGGCACCGTAGATAAACCTGGGGTTTATAAGCAGAACATTCCGGGTTCAATTCTCCTGAAGAACATTTTCACTGTCCATCTAAATTCTAAACGGCTGGTTAAATATAAGTTCCCGATTGTACCTTACATGCCGATGTGGCTCAAAAGATAAATCTGAGGTTCATAATCCAAAGGTTACTGGTTCAAAACTAATACTCAACCAATGCTGCAGTAATTTGAACTTTTCAAGGCTAGAATAAAAAATAAAAACTCATAAGCACCAGGAGACATCTGCTGATTGCCCCAAGGTGCCTTAGCTCAATGGTGTGGTGTGCTTGATCGGTAGCCTCTGCTACCACCTGCCTGCAGGTTCAAGTCCCATGCAAGGTACTAGTGAGGACCATCGGGAGACGGTGCTCTCTCCCCCTGTTTCCTGAAAAGTAGCAGTTGGGGGTTATGTTTGAAAGAACCCTGTCCACCTAAAATTTTACAGATAAGAATTAGGTCAAACGTTTAAAAATAAAATAGCAATTTGGCCCATCATCTGACAGAAAGAATAGTCTGTGTATTTGCATACTGGGCCAAAACTTGGTTGGAAAGTCCCTCTTTTATGTCTGGCTTCCAGGCCAGTTGGAAAAGGGCAAACTGAGAGGTGGTAAGAGTATGTTAAATTGGACATGGTAAAAGGTTAGCTGGACAGGGTTCTTTCAGATATAAGCCCCAACCGTTACATCTCAGGAAACAGGGGGAGAGAGCACCCTCTCCCGATGGTCCTCCAGCACCTTGATGTCATGACATGGGACTTGAACCTGCCAACTGCCTGTAGCAGAGGCAACGGGTCAAGCACTCCACACCATTACGCCAAGGCACCTTTGGGCATTCAGCAGATGTCTCCTGGTGCTTTTGAGTTTTTATTTTTCATTCAAGCCTTGAAAAGTCCAAATTACTGCAGCATTGAGCTGTAGGAGGAACAGGACTTGAACATGGAATGTCTGTACTGAAAGCCTGATGATTAGACCATTGCACCATCAGTCAGACACTCTCAGGCAAAGTCTCCTGGTCATTTTGAAGTGATCTTTTGTTCGTTAGCCTTCAGTTAGTAAAGTTTAAATAACACAGAATCATATTAATCAGATGTTTCTTAGCGCTGTTGAGGTCTTCTTTTATATGATAGTGTAACAGCCGGGAATCGAACCCTGGTCTCCCACGTGGAAAGCCAACATCTTAACCACTACGACAATTCGAGTTTTGAGGTAATCAGGCTGAGGCTGTGAGCCACTGCTAGAATAGCAGTAAATGAAGCTCAATAACTAGCATTAAACTTTAGGAAGAGTGGGATTTGAAAATGAACTCTCTGTGCAGAATAACCCCTACTACACCATCACTCAGTAACATCTGCCTCTTTGTACTGTTGAAGCGATCTTTTGTATGTTAGCCTTCAGATAGTAAAGTTGAAAGAATCAAGAGTTGAACATAGAATCACGTTCATCAGAGTGTAACACCCAGGAATCGAACACAGGTCACCTGCACTGAAGGACAACATCTTAACCACTAAGCCAAAGCAACTGCCTATGGCTCAGGGGAGATATGAGACTTTTGAGGTCATCAGGCTGAGGCTGTGAGCCACTGCTATACAATAAAAAAAATCAAAAAACGATGGGCTATAACCCATGTTTTTTTTTTTTTTCATTTTTTTCAAATCCTCAAAAATGATGAAAACCGGCGTGCTATAGTATGCCGTACGGTATGGGCTATAGCCCATGTTCAAAAATGATGAAAAACGAGGTTATTTTTTTTTTCAAAATTTCAAAAAACGATGGGCTATAACCCATGTTTTTTTTTTTTTTTTTTTTTCAAATCCTCAAAAATGATGAAAAACGGCGTGCTATAGTATGCCGTACGATATGGGCTATAGCCCATGTTCAAAAATGATGAAAAACAAGGTTTTTTTTTTTTCCAAAATTTCAAAAAACGATGGGCTATAACCCATGTTTTTTTTTTTTTCAAATCCTCAAAAATGATGAAAAACGGCGTGCTATAGTATGCCGTACGGTATGGGCTATAGCCCATGTTCAAAAATGATGAAAAACGAGGTTATTTTTTTTTTCAAAATTTCAAAAAACGATGGGCTATAACCCATGTTTTATTTTTTATTTTTTTTTAAATCCTCAAAAACGATGAAAAACGGCGTGCTATAGTATGCCGTATGGTATGGGCTATAGCCCATGTTCAAAAATGATGAAAAACGAGTTCTTTTTTTTTTCTTCAAAATTTCAAAAAACGATGGGCTATAACCCATGTTTTTTTTTCGTTTTTTTTTTTCAAATCCTCAAAAATGATGAAAAACGGCGTGCTATAGTATGCCGTACGGTATGGGCTATAGCCCATGTTCAAAAATGATGAAAAACGAGTTCTTTTTTTTTTCTTCAAAATTTCAAAAAACGATGGGCTATAACCCATGTTTTTTTTTCGTTTTTTTTTTTCAAATCCTCAAAAATGATGAAAAACGGCGTGCTATAGTATGCCGTACGGTATGGGCTATAGCCCATGTTCAAAAATGATGAAAAACGAGTTCTTTTTTTTTTCTTCAAAATTTCAAAAAACGATGGGCTATAACCCGTGTTTTTTTTTTTTTTTTTTTTTTCAAATCCTCAAAAATGATGAAAAACGGCGTGCTATAGTATGCCGTACGATATGGGCTATAGCCCATGTTCAAAAATGATGAAAAACAAGGTTATTTTTTTTTCCAAAATTTCAAAAAACGATGGGCTATAACCCATGTTTTTTTTTTTTTTTTTTTTTCAAATCCTCAAAAATGATGAAAAACGGCGTGCTATAGTATGCCGTATGGTATGGGCTATAGCCCATGTTCAAAAATGATGAAAAACGAGTTCTTTTTTTTTTCTTCAAAATTTCAAAAAACGATGGGCTATAACCCATGTTTTTTTTTTTTTTTTTTTTTTAATCCTCAAAAACGATGAAAAACGGCGTGCTATAGTATGCCGTATGGTATGGGCTATAGCCCATGTTCAAAAATGATGAAAAACTAGGTTATTTTTTTTCTCCAAAATTTCAAAAAACGATGGGCTATAACCCATGTTTTTTTTTTTGTTTTTTTTTTCAAATCCTCAAAAATGATGAAAAACGGCGTGCTATAGTATGCCGTACGATATGGGCTATAGCCCATGTTCAAAAATGATGAAAAACAAGGTTATTTTTTTTTTCCAAAATTTCAAAAAACGATGGGCTATAACCCATGTTTTTTTTTTTTTTTTTTTTCAAATCCTCAAAAATGATGAAAAACGGCGTGCTATAGTATGCCGTACGATATGGGCTATAGCCCATGTTCAAAAATGATGAAAAACAAGGTTATTTTTTTTTTCAAAATTTCAAAAAACGATGGGCTATAACCCATGTTTTTTTTTTTTCAAATCCTCAAAAATGATGAAAAACGGCGTGCTATAGTATGCCGTACGGTATGGGCTATAGCCCATGTTCAAAAATGATGAAAAACGAGGTTATATTTCTTTTCAAAATTTCAAAAAAGATGGGCTATAACCCATGTTTTTTTTTTTTTTTTTTTTTCAAATCCTCAAAAATGATGAAAAACTGCGTGCTATAGTATGCCGTACGATATGGGCTATAGCCCATGTTCAAAAATGATGAAAAACAAGGTTATTTTTTTTTCCCAAAATTTCTAAAAACGATGGGCTATAACCCATGTTTTTTTTTTTTTTTTTTTTTCAAATCCTCAAAAATGATGAAAAACGGCGTGCTATAGTATGCCGTACGGTATGGGCTATAGCCCATGTTCAAAAATGCTGAAAAACTAGGTTATTTTTTTTTTCAAAATTTCAAAAAACGATGGGCTATAACCCATGTTTTTTTTTTTTTTTTTTTTTTCAAATCCTCAAAAATGATGAAAAACGGCGTGCTATAGTATGCCGTACGGTATGGGCTATAGCCCATGTTAAAAAATGATGAAAAACTAGGTTATTTTTTTTCTCCAAAATTTCAAAAAACGATGGGCTATAACCCATGTTTTTTTTTTTTTTTTTTTTTTCAAATCCTCAAAAATGATGAAAAACGGCGTGCTATAGTATGCCGTACGATATGGGCTATAGCCCATGTTCAAAAATGATGAAAAACAAGGTTATTTTTTTTTTACAAAATTTCAAAAAACGATGGGCTATAACCCATGTTTTTTTTTTTTTTTTTTTTTCAAATCCTCAAAAATGATGAAAAACGGCGTGCTATAGTATGCCGTACGATATGGGCTATAGCCCATGTTCAAAAATGATGAAAAACAAGGTTATTTTTTTTTTTCAAAATTTCAAAAAACGATGGGCTATAACCCATGTTTTTTTTTTCTTCAAATCCTCAAAAATGATGAAAAACGGCGTGCTATAGTATGCCGTACGGTATGGGCTATAGCCCATGTTCAAAAATGATGAAAAACGAGTTCTTTTTTTTTTCTTCAAAATTTCAAAAAACGATGGGCTATAACCCGTGTTTTTTTTTTTTGTTTTTTTTTCAAATCCTCAAAAATGATGAAAAACGGCGTGCTATAGTATGCCGTACGATATGGGCTATAGCCCATGTTCAAAAATGATGAAAAACAAGGTTATTTTTTTTTCCAAAATTTCAAAAAACGATGGGCTATAACCCATGTTTTTTTTTTTTTTTTTTTTTCAAATCCTCAAAAATGATGAAAAACGGCGTGCTATAGTATGCCGTATGGTATGGGCTATAGCCCATGTTCAAAAATGATGAAAAACGAGTTCTTTTTTTTTTCTTCAAAATTTCAAAAAACGATGGGCTATAACCCATGTTTTTTTTTTTTTTTTTTTTTTAATCCTCAAAAACGATGAAAAACGGCGTGCTATAGTATGCCGTATGGTATGGGCTATAGCCCATGTTCAAAAATGATGAAAAACTAGGTTATTTTTTTTCTCCAAAATTTCAAAAAACGATGGGCTATAACCCATGTTTTTTTTTTTGTTTTTTTTTTCAAATCCTCAAAAATGATGAAAAACGGCGTGCTATAGTATGCCGTACGATATGGGCTATAGCCCATGTTCAAAAATGATGAAAAACAAGGTTATTTTTTTTTTCCAAAATTTCAAAAAACGATGGGCTATAACCCATGTTTTTTTTTTTTTTTTTTTTCAAATCCTCAAAAATGATGAAAAACGGCGTGCTATAGTATGCCGTACGATATGGGCTATAGCCCATGTTCAAAAATGATGAAAAACAAGGTTATTTCTTTTTTTCAAAATTTCAAAAAACGATGGGCTATAACCCATGTTTTTTTTTTTTCAAATCCTCAAAAATGATGAAAAACGGCGTGCTATAGTATGCCGTACGGTATGGGCTATAGCCCATGTTCAAAAATGATGAAAAACGAGGTTATATTTCTTTTCAAAATTTCAAAAAAGATGGGCTATAACCCATGTTTTTTTTTTGTTTTTTTTTTCAAATCCTCAAAAATGATGAAAAACTGCGTGCTATAGTATGCCGTACGATATGGGCTATAGCCCATGTTCAAAAATGATGAAAAACAAGGTTATTTTTTTTTTCCAAAATTTCTAAAAACGATGGGCTATAACCCATGTTTTTTTTTTTTTTTTTTTTTCAAATCCTCAAAAATGATGAAAAACGGCGTGCTATAGTATGCCGTACGGTATGGGCTATAGCCCATGTTCAAAAATGCTGAAAAACTAGGTTATTTTTTTTTTCAAAATTTCAAAAAACGATGGGCTATAACCCATGTTTTTTTTTTTTTTTTTTTTTTCAAATCCTCAAAAATGATGAAAAACGGCGTGCTATAGTATGCCGTACGGTATGGGCTATAGCCCATGTTAAAAAATGATGAAAAACTAGGTTATTTTTTTTCTCCAAAATTTCAAAAAACGATGGGCTATAACCCATGTTTTTTTTTTTTTTTTTTTTTTCAAATCCTCAAAAATGATGAAAAACGGCGTGCTATAGTATGCCGTACGATATGGGCTATAGCCCATGTTCAAAAATGATGAAAAACAAGGTTATTTTTTTTTTACAAAATTTCAAAAAACGATGGGCTATAACCCATGTTTTTTTTTTTTTTTTTTTTTCAAATCCTCAAAAATGATGAAAAACGGCGTGCTATAGTATGCCGTACGATATGGGCTATAGCCCATGTTCAAAAATGATGAAAAACAAGGTTATTTTTTTTTTTCAAAATTTCAAAAAACGATGGGCTATAACCCATGTTTTTTTTTTCTTCAAATCCTCAAAAATGATGAAAAACGGCGTGCTATAGTATGCCGTACGGTATGGGCTATAGCCCATGTTCAAAAATGATGAAAAACGAGGTTATATTTCTTTTCAAAATTTCAAAAAACGATGGGCTATAACCCATGTTTTTTTTTCGTTTTTTTTTTTCAAATCCTCAAAAATGATGAAAAACGGCGTGCTATAGTATGCCGTACGGTATGGGCTATAGCCCATGTTCAAAAATGATGAAAAACGAGTTCTTTTTTTTTTCTTCAAAATTTCAAAAAACGATGGGCTATAACCCATGTTTTTTTTTCGTTTTTTTTTTTCAAATCCTCAAAAATGATGAAAAACGGCGTGCTATAGTATGCCGTACGGTATGGGCTATAGCCCATGTTCAAAAATGATGAAAAACGAGTTCTTTTTTTTTTCTTCAAAATTTCAAAAAACGATGGGCTATAACCCGTGTTTTTTTTTTTTCTTTTTTTTTCAAATCCTCAAAAATGATGAAAAACGGCGTGCTATAGTATGCCGTACGATATGGGCTATAGCCCATGTTCAAAAATGATGAAAAACAAGGTTATTTTTTTTTCCAAAATTTCAAAAAACGATGGGCTATAACCCATGTTTTTTTTTTTTTTTTTTTTTCAAATCCTCAAAAATGATGAAAAACGGCGTGCTATAGTATGCCGTATGGTATGGGCTATAGCCCATGTTCAAAAATGATGAAAAACGAGTTCTTTTTTTTTTCTTCAAAATTTCAAAAAACGATGGGCTATAACCCATGTTTTTTTTTTTTTTTTTTTTTTAATCCTCAAAAACGATGAAAAACGGCGTGCTATAGTATGCCGTATGGTATGGGCTATAGCCCATGTTCAAAAATGATGAAAAACTAGGTTATTTTTTTTCTCCAAAATTTCAAAAAACGATGGGCTATAACCCATGTTTTTTTTTTTGTTTTTTTTTTCAAATCCTCAAAAATGATGAAAAACGGCGTGCTATAGTATGCCGTACGATATGGGCTATAGCCCATGTTCAAAAATGATGAAAAACAAGGTTATTTTTTTTTCCAAAATTTCAAAAAACGATGGGCTATAACCCATGTTTTTTTGTTTTTTTTTTTTCAAATCCTCAAAAATGATGAAAAACGGCGTGCTATAGTATGCCGTACGATATGGGCTATAGCCCATGTTCAAAAATGATGAAAAACAAGGTTATTTTTTTTTTCAAAATTTCAAAAAACGATGGGCTATAACCCATGTTTTTTTTTTTTCAAATCCTCAAAAATGATGAAAAACGGCGTGCTATAGTATGCCGTACGGTATGGGCTATAGCCCATGTTCAAAAATGATGAAAAACGAGGTTATATTTCTTTTCAAAATTTCAAAAAAGATGGGCTATAACCCATGTTTTTTTTTTTTTTTTTTTTTCAAATCCTCAAAAATGATGAAAAACTGCGTGCTATAGTATGCCGTACGATATGGGCTATAGCCCATGTTCAAAAATGATGAAAAACAAGGTTATTTTTTTTTTCCAAAATTTCTAAAAACGATGGGCTATAACCCATGTTTTTTTTTTTTTTTTTTTTTCAAATCCTCAAAAATGATGAAAAACGGCGTGCTATAGTATGCCGTACGGTATGGGCTATAGCCCATGTTCAAAAATGCTGAAAAACTAGGTTATTTTTTTTTTCAAAATTTCAAAAAACGATGGGCTATAACCCATGTTTTTTTTTTTTTTTTTTTTTTCAAATCCTGAAAAATGTTGAAAAACGGCGTGCTATAGTATGCCGTACGGTATGGGCTATAGCCCATGTTAAAAAATGATGAAAAACTAGGTTATTTTTTTTCTCCAAAATTTCAAAAAACGATGGGCTATAACCCATGTTTTTTTTTTTTTTTTTTTTTTCAAATCCTCAAAAATGATGAAAAACGGCGTGCTATAGTATGCCGTACGATATGGGCTATAGCCCATGTTCAAAAATGATGAAAAACAAGGTTATTTTTTTTTTACAAAATTTCAAAAAACGATGGGCTATAACCCATGTTTTTTTTTTTTTTTTTTTTTCAAATCCTCAAAAATGATGAAAAACGGCGTGCTATAGTATGCCGTACGATATGGGCTATAGCCCATGTTCAAAAATGATGAAAAACAAGGTTATTTTTTTTTTTCAAAATTTCAAAAAACGATGGGCTATAACCCATGTTTTTTTTTTCTTCAAATCCTCAAAAATGATGAAAAACGGCGTGCTATAGTATGCCGTACGGTATGGGCTATAGCCCATGTTCAAAAATGATGAAAAACGAGGTTATATTTCTTTTCAAAATTTCAAAAAACGATGGGCTATAACCCATGTTTTTTTTTTCTTTTTTTTTTTCAAATCCTCAAAAATGATGAAAAACGGCGTGCTATAGTATGCCGTACGATATGGGCTATAGCCCATGTTCAAAAATGATGAAAAACAAGGTTATTTTTTTTTTCCAAAATTTCAAAAAACGATGGGCTATAACCCATGTTTTTTTTGTTTTTTTTTTTCAAATCCTCAAAAATGATGAAAAACGGCGTGCTATAGTATGCCGTACGGTATGGGCTATAGCCCATGTTCAAAAATGCTGAAAAACTAGGTTATTTTTTTTTTCAAAATTTCAAAAAACGATGGGCTATAACCCATGTTTTTTTTTTTTTTTTTTTTTTCAAATCCTCAAAAATGATGAAAAACGGCGTGCTATAGTATGCCGTACGGTATGGGCTATAGCCCATGTTCAAAAATGATGAAAAACAAGGTTATTTTTTTTTTTCAAAATTTCAAAAAACGATGGGCTATAACCCATGTTTTTTTTTTGTTTTTTTTTTTCAAATCCTCAAAAATGATGAAAAACGGCGTGCTATAGTATGCCGTATGGTATGGGCTATAGCCCATGTTCAAAAATGATGAAAAACGAGTTCTTTTTTTTTTCTTCAAAATTTCAAAAAACGATGGGCTATAACCCATGTTTTTTTTTTTTTTTTTTTTTTTATCCTCAAAAACGATGAAAAACGGCGTGCTATAGTATGCCGTATGGTATGGGCTATAGCCCATGTTCAAAAATGATGAAAAACTAGGTTATTTTTTTTCTCCAAAATTTCAAAAAACGATGGGCTATAACCCATGTTTTTTTTTTTGTTTTTTTTTTCAAATCCTCAAAAATGATGAAAAACGGCGTGCTATAGTATGCCGTACGATATGGGCTATAGCCCATGTTCAAAAATGATGAAAAACAAGGTTATTTTTTTTTCCAAAATTTCAAAAAACGATGGGCTATAACCCATGTTTTTTTTTTTTTTTTTTTTCAAATCCTCAAAAATGATGAAAAACGGCGTGCTATAGTATGCCGTACGATATGGGCTATAGCCCATGTTCAAAAATGATGAAAAACAAGGTTATTTTTTTTTTCAAAATTTCAAAAAACGATGGGCTATAACCCATGTTTTTTTTTTTCAAATCCTCAAAAATGATGAAAAACGGCGTGCTATAGTATGCCGTACGGTATGGGCTATAGCCCATGTTCAAAAATGATGAAAAACGAGGTTATATTTCTTTTCAAAATTTCAAAAAAGATGGGCTATAACCCATGTTTTTTTTTTTTTTTTTTTTTCAAATCCTCAAAAATGATGAAAAACGGCGTGCTATAGTATGCCGTACGATATGGGCTATAGCCCATGTTCAAAAATGATGAAAAACAAGGTTATTTTTTTTTCCAAAATTTCAAAAAACGATGGGCTATAACCCATGTTTTTTTTTTTTTTTTTTTTCAAATCCTCAAAAATGATGAAAAACGGCGTGCTATAGTATGCCGTACGATATGGGCTATAGCCCATGTTCAAAAATGATGAAAAACAAGGTTATTTTTTTTTTCAAAATTTCAAAAAACGATGGGCTATAACCCATGTTTTTTTTTTTTCAAATCCTCAAAAATGATGAAAAACGGCGTGCTATAGTATGCCGTACGGTATGGGCTATAGCCCATGTTCAAAAATGATGAAAAACGAGGTTATATTTCTTTTCAAAATTTCAAAAAAGATGGGCTATAACCCATGTTTTTTTTTTTTTTTTTTTTTCAAATCCTCAAAAATGATGAAAAACTGCGTGCTATAGTATGCCGTACGATATGGGCTATAGCCCATGTTCAAAAATGATGAAAAACAAGGTTATTTTTTTTTTCCAAAATTTCTAAAAACGATGGGCTATAACCCATGTTTTTTTTTTTTTTTTTTTTTCAAATCCTCAAAAATGATGAAAAACGGCGTGCTATAGTATGCCGTACGATATGGGCTATAGCCCATGTTCAAAAATGATGAAAAACAAGGTTATTTTTTTTTTCCAAAATTTCAAAAAACGATGGGCTATAACCCATGTTTTTTTTGTTTGTTTTTTTCAAATCCTCAAAAATGATGAAAAACGGCGTGCTATAGTATGCCGTACGGTATGGGCTATAGCCCATGTTCAAAAATGCTGAAAAACTAGGTTATTTTTTTTTTCAAAATTTCAAAAAACGATGGGCTATAACCCATGTTTTTTTTGTTTTTTTTTTTTTCAAATCCTCAAAAATGATGAAAAACGGCGTGCTATAGTATGCCGTACGGTATGGGCTATAGCCCATGTTCAAAAATGATGAAAAACGAGTTTTTTTTTTTTCAAAGTTTCAAAAAACGATGGGCTATAACCCATGTTTTTTTTTTTTTTTTTCATATCCTCAAAACAGACGGCTAAAACACGTCTATTTTTAGACTTGTTTTAGACGTTTATAAACAGAACTGTCCATCTAAATTCTAAACGGATGGTTAAATATAAGTTCCCGATTGTACCTCACATGCCAGTGTGGCACCATAGATAAACCTGGGGTTTATAAGCAGAACATTCCGGGTTCAATTCTCCTGAAGAACATTTTCACTGTCCATCTAAATTCTAAACGGCTGGTTAAATATAAGTTCCCGATTGTACCTTACATGCCGATGTGGCTCAAAAGATAAATCTGAGGTTCATAATCCAAAGGTTACTGGTTCAAAACTAATACTCAACCAATGCTGCAGTAATTTGAACTTTTCAAGGCTAGAATAAAAAATAAAAACTCATAAGCACCAGGAGACATCTGCTGATTGCCCCAAGGTGCCTTAGCTCAATGGTGTGGTGTGCTTGATCGGTAGCCTCTGCTACCACCTGCCTGCAGGTTCAAGTCCCATGCAAGGTACTAGTGAGGACCATCGGGAGACGGTGCTCTCTCCCCCTGTTTCCTGAAAAGTAGCAGTTGGGGGTTATGTTTGAAAGAACCCTGTCCACCTAAAATTTTACAGATAAGAATTAGGTCAAACGTTTAAAAATAAAATAGCAATTTGGCCCATCATCTGACAGAAAGAATAGTCTGTGTATTTGCATACTGGGCCAAAACTTGGTTGGAAAGTCCCTCTTTTATGTCTGGCTTCCAGGCCAGTTGGAAAAGGGCAAACTGAGAGGTGGTAAGAGTATGTTAAATTGGACATGGTAAAAGGTTAGCTGGACAGGGTTCTTTCAGATATAAGCCCCAACCGTTACATCTCAGGAAACAGGGGGAGAGAGCACCCTCTCCCGATGGTCCTCCAGCACCTTGATGTCATGACATGGGACTTGAACCTGCCAACTGCCTGTAGCAGAGGCAACGGGTCAAGCACTCCACACCATTACGCCAAGGCACCTTTGGGCATTCAGCAGATGTCTCCTGGTGCTTTTGAGTTTTTATTTTTCATTCAAGCCTTGAAAAGTCCAAATTACTGCAGCATTGAGCTGTAGGAGGAACAGGACTTGAACATGGAATGTCTGTACTGAAAGCCTGATGATTAGACCATTGCACCATCAGTCAGACACTCTCAGGCAAAGTCTCCTGGTCATTTTGAAGTGATCTTTTGTTCGTTAGCCTTCAGTTAGTAAAGTTTAAATAACACAGAATCATATTAATCAGATGTTTCTTAGCGCTGTTGAGGTCTTCTTTTATATGATAGTGTAACAGCCGGGAATCGAACCCTGGTCTCCCACGTGGAAAGCCAACATCTTAACCACTACGACAATTAGAGTTTTGAGGTAATCAGGCTGAGGCTGTGAGCCACTGCTAGAATAGCAGTAAATGAAGCTCAATAACTAGCATTAAACTTTAGGAAGAGTGGGATTTGAAAATGAACTCTCTGTGCGGAATAACCCCTACTACACCATCACTCAGTAACATCTGCCTCTTTGTACTGTTGAAGCGATCTTTTGTATGTTAGCCTTCAGATAGTAAAGTTGAAAGAATCAAGAGTTGAACATAGAATCACGTTCATCAGAGTGTAACACCCAGGAATCGAACACAGGTCACCTGCACTGAAGGACAACATCTTAACCACTAAGCCAAAGCAACTGCCTATGGCTCAGGGGAGATATGAGACTTTTGAGGTCATCAGGCTGAGGCTGTGAGCCACTGCTATACAATAAAAAAAATCTAAAAACCATGGGCTATAACCCATGTTTTGTTTTTTTTTCTTCATTTTTTTCAAATCCTCAAAAAGGATGAAAAACGGCGTGCTATAGTATGCCATACGGTATGGGCTATATAGCCCATGTTCAAAAATGATGAAAAACGAGGTTAATTGCAATTCCTCCGCAACACTCCGCAATTTGCTAACGGCCGGTAGTCACAGAATACAAAACTCTGATGCTGGCATTCAAAGCAGTGTTGCGGAGGAATTGCGGAGTGTTGCGGAGGATGCGGAGGAATTGCGGAGTGTTGCGGAGGATTTTTTTTTTCAAAATTTCAAAAAACGATGGGCTATAACCCATGTTTTTTTTTTTTTCATTTTTTTCAAATCCTCAAAAATGATGAAAAACGGCGTGCTATAGTATGCCGTACGGTATGGGCTATAGCCCATGTTCAAAAATGATGAAAAACGAGGTTATTTTATTTTTCAAAATTTCAAAAAACGATGGGCTATAACCCATGTTTTGTTTTTTTTTCTTCATTTTTTTCAAATTCTCAAAAAGGATGAAAAACGGCGTGCTATAGTATGCCGTACGGTATGGGCTATAGCCCATGTTCAAAAATGATGAAAAACGAGGTTCTTTTTTTTTTTCAAAATTTCAAAAAACGATGGGCTATAACCCATGTTTTTTTTTTTTTTTTTTTTTTCAAATCCTCAAAAACGATGAAAAACGGCGTGCTATAGTATGCCGTATGGTATGGGCTATAGCCCATGTTCAAAAATGATGAAAAACGAGTTCTTTTTTTTTTCTTCAAAATTTCAAAAAACGATGGGCTATAACCCATGTTTTTTTTTATTTTTTCATTTTTTTCAAATCCTCAAAAATGATGAAAAACTGCGTGCTATAGTATGCCATACGGTATGGGCTATAGCCCATGTTCAAAAATGAAGAAAAACAAGGTTAATTTTTTTTTCAAAATTTCAAAAAACGATGTGCTATAACCCATGTTTTTTTTTTTTTTTTTTTTTTCAAATCCTCAAAAATGATGAAAAACGGCGTGCTATAGTATGCCATACGGTATGGGCTATAGCCCATGTTCAAAAATGAAGAAAAAAAAGGTTAATTTTTTTTTTCAAAATTTCAAAAAACGATGGGCTATAACCCATGTTTTTTTTTTTGTTTTTTTTTCAAATCCTCAAAAATGATGAAAAACGGCGTGCTATAGTATGCCGTACGATATGGGCTATAGCCCATGTTCAAAAATGATGAAAAACAAGGTTATTTTTTTTTCAAAATTTCAAAAAACGATGGGCTATAACCCATGTTTTTTTTTTGTTTTTTTTTAAATCCTCAAAAATGATGAAAAACGGCGTGCTATAGTATGCCGTACGGTATGGGCTATAGCCCATGTTCAAAAATGATGAAAAACGAGTTTTTTTTTTCTTCAAAATTTCAAAAAACGATGGGCTATAACCCATGTTTTTTTTTTTTTTTTTTTTTTCAAATCCTCAAAAACGATGAAAAACGGCGTGCTATAGTATGCCGTATGGTATGGGCTATAGCCCATGTTCAAAAATGATGAAAAACGAGTTCTTTTTTTTTTCTTCAAAATTTCAAAAAACGATGGGCTATAACCCATGTTTTTTTTTATTTTTTCATTTTTTTCAAATCCTCAAAAATGATGAAAAACTGCGTGCTATAGTATGCCATACGGTATGGGCTATAGCCCATGTTCAAAAATGAAGAAAAAAAAGGTTAATTTTTTTTTTCAAAATTTCAAAAAACGATGGGCTATAACCCATGTTTTTTTTTTTGTTTTTTTTTCAAATCCTCAAAAATGATGAAAAACGGCGTGCTATAGTATGCCGTACGATATGGGCTATAGCCCATGTTCAAAAATGATGAAAAACAAGGTTATTTTTTTTTCAAAATTTCAAAAAACGATGGGCTATAACCCATGTTTTTTTTTTTTTTTTTTTTTAATCCTCAAAAATGATGAAAAACGGCGTGCTATAGTATGCCGTACGGTATGGGCTATAGCCCATGTTCAAAAATGATGAAAAACGAGTTTTTTTTTTCTTCAAAATTTCAAAAAACGATGGGCTATAACCCATGTTTTTTTTTTTTTTCTTCATTTTTTTCAAATCCTCAAAAAGGATGAAAAACGGCGTGCTATAGTATGCCGTACGGTATGGGCTATAGCCCATGTTCAAAAATGATGAAAAACGAGGTTCTTTTTTTTTCTCAAAATTTCAAAAAACGATGGGCTATAACCCATGTTTTTTTTGTTTTTTTTCATTTTTTTCAAATCCTCAAAAATGATGAAAAACGGCGTGCTATAGTATGCCGTACGATATGGGCTATAGCCCATGGTCCAAAATGATGAAAAACGAAAATTAAAAAAGAAATCAAAAATTCAAAAAACGATGGGCTATAACCCATCGTTTTTTTCATTTTTTTCAAATCCTCAAAAATGATGAAAAACGGCGTGAAATAGTATGCCGTACGATATGGGCTATAGCCCATGGTCCAAAATGATGAAAAACGAGGATTAAAAAAAAATTCAAAAATTCAAAAAACGATGGGCTATAACCCATCGTTTTTTTTTTCATTTTTTCAAATTTTTTCAAATCCTCAAAAAATATGAAAAACGGCGTGCTATAGTATGCCGTACGATATGGGCTATAGCCCATGGTCAAAAATGATGAAAAATGAGGATAATTTTTTTTTTTTAATAAAAAAAACAATGGGCTATAACCCATCGTTTTTTTCATTTTTTTCAAATCCTCAAAAATGATGAAAAACGGCGTGCTATAGTATGCCGTACGATATGGGCTATAGGCCATGTTCCAAAATGATGAAAAACAAGGATTAAAAAGAAATTCAAAAATTCAAAAAACGATGGGCTATAACCCATCGTTTTTTTCATTTTTTTCAAATCCTCAAAAATTATGAAAAACGGCGTGCTATAGTATGCCGTACGATATGGGCTATAGCCCATATCCTCGCGGTGTATAGCGGTGTATGAGAATGGGTGTTGCGGAGGATGAGACCATTCCTCTCATCCTCCGCAACACAATGCATTCTCTATGGCAATAGCACAAACTTTGGCATGCTACTAGTCCTACATACTTACACCTAGCAACCCCATTCTAGCCTACTTAGGTTCATCTTACGGTGGACATGTTTGCCTGAAAAGGAATCTTTGAAATGTTTCATAGTTTTAGAAATATAGTGCTTTCAAATTTGAGACATTTAACATGGGGCTCAATGGCAGCTCTATAGGCACGTCAAAAGTCACTTTCACCTAGAAACTCCATTCACACTTTTTATTATTCAGCTTACTGTGGAGACACATGCTGGAACTTTTTTTTATTTTTATGTTTTGTAGTTTATGAGTTATTCAACTTAAACGCCCAATGCATTCTCTATGGCAATAGCACAAACTTTGGCATGCTACTAGTCCTACATACTTACACCTAGCAACCCCATTCTAGCCTACTTAGGTTCATCTTACGGTGGACATGTTTGCCTGAAAAGGAATCTTTGAAATGTTTCATAGTTTTAGAAATATAGTGCTTTCAAATTTGAGACATTTAACATGGGGCTCAATGGCAGCTCTATAGGCACGTCAAAAGTCACTTTCACCTAGAAACTCCATTCACACTTTTTATTATTCAGCTTACTGTGGAGACACATGCTGGAACTTTTTTTTATTTTTATGTTTTGTAGTTTATGAGTTATTCAACTTAAACGCCCAATGCATTCTCTATGGCAATAGCACAAACTTTGGCATGCTACTAGTCCTACATACAAAATGATGAAAAACGAGGATAAATCAAATTCAAAAAACGATGGGCTATAACCCATCATTTTTTTCATTTTTTCCAAATCCTCAAAAATGATGAAAAACGGCGTGCTATATTATGCCGTACGATATGGGCTATAGCCCATGGTCCAAAATGATGACGTTCTCTACCGCAACATACTTAAAAGTATAGCGGTGTATGAGAGGATGGTGTTGCGGAGGATGAGAAACTAATCTCATCCTCCGCAACACCCATGATGTTTTGCTAACAACATAGAAGCCTACATTCTTACACCTAGCAACCCCATTCTAGCCTAATTAGGTTCATCTTACGGTGGACATGTTTGCCTGAAAAGGAATATTTGAAATGTTTCATAGTTTTAGAAATATAGTGCTTTCAAATTTACAATGGGGCTCAATGGCAGACATTGGTACGTCAAAAATCACTTTCACCTAGAAACTCCATTCACACTTTTTATTATTCAGCTTACTGTGGAGCTTACATACGACGTTGATACGCCGACAGTTGAAAGTGAAAATGATGAAAAACGAGGATTTGAAAAAAAGTCGAAAATCACTTATGGGCTATAATCCATGGTATCGGAGTGATTTTCGTCTTTTTTTCAAATCCTCAACAATGATGAAAAACGGCGTGCTATAGTATGCCGTCCGATATGTGCTATAGCCCAAATAAATAAAAAAGAAATAATTATTATTATTGTGACAAAGGGCACTTTCTGCAAAAGGGCAGGTGCTCAAGAACCAGATGAAGGTAGGATATGCACATCAGCTGGACCCAACGATAATCAAGTGAAGAAAAAAAAGCCAGCACAAACGGCTTAAAGAAATAGCAGATGTACAAGCTCACATCTTGTACATCTATATTTGAAAAGTGTGAGAACTGATTTAGAAGGCATTTGTAGATAGAATCAGCATCAGGTCTGAATGGGTTAAAAATAAAAAGACAGGAGAGCAGTGTATCGTGTGACGAGTCTGACGACATTCATTTTAGAAGCAGAAAGGGGAGTCATGTTGGAAGTATACGTTCAGAGTTTGTTTAACCTCCCGAGCAGCACCGAGGCAGTAGATCAGGGGTTGCGTGGCCTGTAGATTGGACGGATGGGAACCGTAAGGTTCCCAGTTCGATTTCGAGTCCATCCCCCAAAGTTGGTGTCCTTGAGCAAAGTGCTGAACCTTTAATTGCTCCCGATGTGCAGGTTGGTGACTTGCATGTGTTCCTCCACTATCGGTGTGTGAATGGGTGAATAATGCACAATCTATGTAAAGCACTTTGGATAATAGAGGCTACATAAATTTACCATTTACCACTGAGATCAGGACCCAAAATAGGTTCTGAGAACCATATTTTCTGAAACCCAACTGTAGCATAATGGAAACGAACCTGTGAAATATCGATGTTGGGAAGAAACCTTATGTCCGTTTGTCTCCACCAGGCCGAAAGCATGGGGAGAGTGTTTTTCTAACTTTGTGAGTTTAAATTTTTTTTTATAAATAAATGCCCTGCCTACTTGATCATACTACAGTGTCACACAAAAGCATAAAAAGTAGCAGATCCAAAAGGTCGAAACGCAGTGTGAAGCAATGCATTTTGAACTTGTGTATCTTCTACTTTTAGAGTTTTAATCCTGAAAAGTAACAGTGTTGGAAATCATGAGGTTTCCACCGACGGACAATGTTACACAGCACGGCTTGCAAAGTTCCTGTATTAGAAAAGGATTTATTTTAGATTGTTTCTGCAGAGGTTTCTGGTTGCTTTCGTCTGGCTGTTTCTGCCGATGTTGTTGGTTCTACTTGTTTCTTGGGTGCAGTTCTCTTCTTGTTGGATTCGTCATGTTTTGTGTTCCCGTCTGTCTTGTCAGGGTGTTTCCCACCGTGCTGTTCCTGCTCCTGCTGCCTCTTCATGTCCTCCCGGATCTTGTTCTTGAACCGTTTCTTGTGTCTCCTGATCTTGTCCATCTCTGCTTTCCTCTTTGCCTCCAGGTCAGGATCCTGGAAAGAGAGCAGACCAGACCAACCCACCATCACTGCCCCTGCACTGTATACGTAGCAGAACAAAGATCAATCACTTAAAGAAGCACTATGAAACTTTTAACTATATAGTAGTGCTGCACAAAGAATCGAAAAAAGATCAAGATCTAGATTCAGACACCTATGCAATCTCATTTTGTGACGAATCGTGCAGCACTTTCGTGCAGCAGTTGGCCGTCCAATTCATTTTAGTTTGGTTTTTTTTTAATAAATATTTTCATGGAAAAAATGAGAATCAGGATCTCAATTCTTGTGGAGGAAAATCGAGATACACATTTGAGCAAGAATCTTAAACCCCTTTTTTTCTCAGAATTGAGTAAAAAAAAGGGTTTTAAGAACGTCGATGTTAGGGCCGATTCATACTCCTATTTTAGAGCCGAATAAAAGTCGGTTCGGTGCTGTAGAGCCTACAATGTGACGTCATTTTAGGGTACCGTAATAAAGTCGGCTCTTCGGTGCTACTGAAAATTTCTGACGAGCCGAAATCATTTCGGCACTACAGCGCCGAAACAGCGGTAAAAGTGTATGAATCGGCCCTTAGTGGCTCATTACTAAATCGTTGCTACGTCGCGGTTAAAATATTAACGCTTCTGATGACTTATAAAAAGACGGTAGCCACATTAGCTTTAGGCGATTTTTTATTTTATATAAAATATATAAAATAAAATCTGGAGGCAGTTAGTGACATACAGATTGATTGAATCACTTTTTACATTTACTCAGGCTTTTGTGTGCAGGCCCGGTTTCTTGATTCGATATTTAATTATTTGATATTCATTGCAATACATAATTAGTTTTACCTTGCCCTCCATGATCATCTGTTTCCTCTTGTTAGTCTCCTTCTTCTCGTCAAAGTCTGTCGACTCCAGTTTCTGTCAAACGGTTCACACAGTGGAACATAGAAAAGCATTACGATACGATCATGAATGAACATCTAACTATCGGTACCTACTAGGAAATGGAATACAGACTATTTGTGTTGTGCGATGCGATGCAGGGCAGATTTAAGATGTTACAGTCAAACCCACACAAGGCCTTTTAGATGAAGAACAGCAGCATATAGGTTTAGGATGATAACACCTAAACAACATTACATTTTCAGTCATAAGATTTTATTTGAGCTTTATTCCATGTAAACTTTAAAGGTGTGTGTGTGTGTGTGTGTACAGAACGTATGAACAGAAAGACAGAAGCTTTGCGTACAATCTCACAGCGTCTCCTGGTGATGTTGACCTGGGTCAGGATGCTGAGTACTTCCTTCTCCTCCATAGGGAACTCCTTCAGCTTGGTCTCTGCACAAAGCATGAGCAAATTGCTGTTGAAACTTTGTTTTACTTTTTTCATAAATCACTACTACTTGATCACGCGTCTCACACAAAAGCATCAAAAGTAGTGGATCCACAAGCTCAAAAAGGTGGCTCACATAGGTTGGTGGACCAATAGGACGCTAGTTTGAATCTCTATGGGTGTAAGCACACCTAGGATTCCATGCGCGGACAAAAGTCGCTCGTAGCCGACGTCTCTTCCAGGTTTTTAGACAGCTGGTGGGTGGAAATTGGAAACGGAGCTCCACCAACGCGGCAAAATGCTGCGTCGGTTAAATTCCCAGAAATGTTCGCCCCCTGCGGCATTCTGCCACGTGGGTGGAGCTTAATTTCCATCCACCAGCGGTCTAAAAACCAGGAAGAGACACCGGCCACGAGCGGCTTTTGGCCACGCATGGAAGCTCAGGTGTGCCTGTGCTGGCTGCCTTGAAAAGCTTGAGTACTGTCAGCCTAGGCCGGGACTAACAAAGTCCCAAGTCAGTCTGCATGTGCTCTGAGCCATTCCAATGAATGGTAAACAGCACCACCTTTTGGACAATTAATGCCATTTACCCTCAGCCATCAGCTTAAAACATACTCAAACAGTATGACCTAATTACACATCCCAGTAGCAGTTTACATTCTAAGCTATAAAGCAAATAATGGTACTAATGAGGACCACCTCATCTACTGAAATAGTAATTCCTATTGTACAGTAACATTGAAGACATCATCATACACTTAGTTAAAATACCAGCCACAATAAATAGGAAGAGCGTTTGGAAATTTAATTACTTTTGCAATATCAGTCTTTGTAACATAACAATCCTTACAATATTGAGAAGACCATCTGTCTCTGCTCTACGTGTTGTGAGATATTTTTGGCAAGATTAGGTGCACTGTAGATCGAAAAATAACGCAACGTACAGTGCAACCCCGGTGCATTTTACGAAGTATGACGAGATATTGATCAATTCCAAAGATCATATCCCCCATATTCCCCCACTTTGACAAACCCTGGTTTGGACTTACGGGTCTGCTCCTCAATGGACTGGACCAGGTGGATGTCATACTGAGTCACCAAGGTGATGGACACTCCATTCCTTCCTAGACAACAAGCACAGCACATGCTAAGACTTGTGATATATCCTTGCAGTCTTCACACCAGTGTTAACCCATTTTGACCTGAGATCAGATTCTAAAAATGTCTTCTACTGATTTTGCAAAAATAGCAGACCTACAAGCTATGAGCTTGTAGATCGGCTATTTTTCAATAGCTAAAGCATAACATAATGCCAACACCAAAAGGGGTTCCCGAACAAAATGGGTTTTAAAGTGCATCATACGTCTTCATTCCATCTTCCACCAAATCTCATGACCAGCAATTGTTTTTGTTAGACAATCTGTGATTTGTGAAACTGAGTGTTTCCAAAAACAACATGTAGAATTATGATGTTTTGTTCAGATTTTTCGGAACCTAAATGATGTTCTTCATTCCCAGTTGAAGAAATCGCAGATCGAGGCTTTAACCTTTGATTTGATTAAATATCCGAAGAGGCTTCTGATCATTCTATAGCCATGTTGACCAATTCAAACACTCTTAAATTGAATCTATTGCTCGTTTGAACACTTCGATAACTCTTTAAAAAATAGCCTATTGTGAGCTTGGGGTGACTTGAATGGAAGACTTCTGTAATATATAATAACTGAAATTATTTGTGGTGACTGAGAACATTAATTCATGTAATGGGGTCTTGCAGGGATCGAACAAAGGACACTGTGGGTGGTGTGGTGTGGTGTGTGTGGTGTGGTGTGGTGTGGTGTGGTGTGGTGTGGTGTGTGTGGTGTGTGTGGTGTGGTGTGGTGTGGTGTGGTGTGGGGTGTGTGTGGTGTGGTGTGGTGTGGTGTGTGTGGTGTGGTGTGTGGTGTGGTGTGGTGTGTGTGGTGTGTGTGGTGTGGTGTGTGTGGTGTGGTGTGTGTGGTGTGGTGTGTGTGGTGTGGTGTGGTGTGTGTGGTGTGTGGTGTGGTGTGGTGTGGTGTGGTGTGGTGTGTGGTGTGTGTGGTGTGGTGTGTGTGGTGTGTGTGGTGTGTGTGGTGTGGTGTGGTGTGGTGTGGTGTGGTGTGGTGTGGTGTGGTGTGGTGTGTGGTGTGTGTGGTGTGGTGTGTGGTGTGTGTGGTGTGGTGTGTGTGGTGTGGTGTGGTGTGTGTGGTGTGTGTGGTGTGGTGTGGGGTGTGTGTGGTGTGGTGTGGTGTGTGTGGTGTGGTGTGGTGTGGTGTGGTGTGGTGTGGGGTGTGGTGTGGTGTGGTGTGGTGTGGTGTGGTGTGGTGTGGTGTGGTGTGGTGTGGTGTGGTGTGGTGTGGTGTGGTGTGGTGTGGTGTGGTGTGTGTGGTGTGGTGTGGTGTGGTGTGGTGTGGTGTGGTGTGGTGTGGTGTGGTGTGGAGCTGATGTTACCAGCTCTGGCCGTTCGCCCCACTCTGTGGATGTAGTTCTTGGGCAGTCCCGGGGTGTTGTGGTTGATGACCACCTGGACAGTAGGGATGTCCAGACCCCTGGGGATGTGAACACACAACAACCAGTCAGAGAACACCTTTAACCCATTTAGGCTTGACCTCGAAATTAAAAAAAAAAATATTTTCAGGATTTTTCAAAAATAGCAGACCTACAAGCTCGTAGCGCGCGCGCTATGAGCTTGTAGATCTGCTATTTTCCAATAGCTAAATTATAACATAATGTTTAAAACACCAAAAGGGGTTCCCGCCCCCTTAAAAGGGCGTCATGAAACCCTGAGCAGGATTTGTACTTTGTTTTCATGTTTGGGTGCGATACATTTCTTTTATCGCTACTAGTATAGATCAGTGGTTCCCAAACTTTTCCATGTCAAGGACCCCCCACATTGACACTCCTTATCCCACGGAAAGTAGAAAATAAAATGCCAAGGATCTTTACGGCTCCGGCAGTGATTTTGACAGATTTTCATTTCAAGGACCCCCAGGTTGGACCTGAATTAGTCTACGGATCTCTGGGACCCCAATGTATATTCAATCAAAGTTAATTTAACTCCGAGTGTAGATATTATTGTATGTCTTTATGAATTGTATACACAGGCCCACAATGGAAGCAACGCCTCATGGATTTCTGTGTTATCCTTTATTTAAGCACCATTTGTATAATTGTACCACTGTGTCTCTTTGCAAACTGTTAAAAGTATTCAATCAATCAATTCATCTCATTTCTGTATCATACGAAGTGCAGCTCGCAGACGAGGAACACGGTTACCTCGCCGCCACGTCCGTGGCAACCAGGATCTTGTAGACGCTGGACTTGAACATGGAGAGGTTGGCGAAGCGTTGTTTCTGTGAAGAAAAGGCGACGAATGAGGCAAGCTGTGATTTACTGTGCAGAGTAGACCCTATCATCACCTGACTTAACCCTCTTTAGTGCAGATGATTGGGGGGATGATTGTTTTGTGCCGCCGCACAAATTTAAATCACACTCTTTTCAGAAAGCAAATGGGATTTCTCTCTCTCAAGAGAGTTGTTATCGGCTCAGAGGGTTTTTATATTTCCATTATTCTTATCCTGCTCCATTCATAAGATTGAGTAATCCTGGTCTCTAAACTGCCTCCCTGATGGAGGGGAAAGGAACTGGTTGGAATAACGCGTTCCTTCCACGCGCTACGTCCAACCAGGAAAACTCCCCCCTGTCAGGTGTAAAGGAGCAACTTGGACACTCAGGCATGAAGGAAGCATGAGTTCAAGTCCGTTGCTCTCCCCATGTCCCCCCATATATGGGGACTAGGTTGGTGGAGGGTGTGTAGAGCCCAGGATCAGATAATTAAATAGATAAATAATAAATTAGATAATTGACACAGGGGTGAAAAATGGGTTACAAAATCGTGGGATAAAAATTCATATACGGTAGATAAGATTGAGTGGAGCAAGATCAGGGTTCAGTGCGTTGCTGAAGTACACAGGGACCTTTCATGACATTTCAGTTAAGAATGTCTATAAACGAAGCACAGCTTGATTGTTACTCTCATTTTTGGGGCTGCCACTATCAATTTTTGCCGATTATTCTATCGATGGCAGACCGTTTCAAATGGGTCAGTTTGATGAAGTGTTTGAGTCCCACATCAATCACCTGTTTCATCATGGAGTGTAAGGAGATGGTAGGGAAGTTGAATTCGCGCAGCATCATGGTGAGGATCTGGCAATTTCTGGAAGAAGAAGTGAGGGGCACCTGGTTATGTTTGTTTAAAGTGCTCTAAACAAACATTTAAAAAGTCCATAGACTTTGGCTGCCACATGACACAATTCCAAAAGACAGATGTTGAGAGCGGCTAGCCCCCCTCAAAAAAGCGTATTATTATTATTTAAAGCCAACAAACACGCATAAGAATCACAGAAAACAGAAGTGCTGTGCGACTGTTGTCTTACTTGCAGGTGTTGGTGAAGATGAGGATGGACCAGTCGTAGTGCTGGTCAGTGAAGTTCTGGACGAGGTGGACCAGGTAGGCGTCCTTCACCCTCTCCGGGGTCAGCATGTAGCGCTGGTCCAGTTCCTCCACCGTACGGGTCCTGACGTCGCAACAGAAAATATGTTTATTCCGAGTCGTGGTGGCACGTGACGAATCATTGGCTACGTTTACATGGGCAGTTAAATCCCCTTTTCATTCCGAATAGAAGTTCAATCCTATTACACTTGTCATGTAAACACCTACTGTACAAAAACTTAAATCCGAATGAAAATGCTCGATGCGATCTAAAAACCATTCCGATGTCACTGGCCGGATTATTCCAATGTTCAATGCGATTGAAAGAAAATTGGACTCATGTATACACACTGCTTCGGATGTAAGTTCATTCTGGTCTTTCTGAGCATGCTCCAAGGCGCTCATATCCAAGGCGCGCCGAGGAGTTTGCACATAGAGCGCGTTATTTCGTGCATTTTGCAGATCCGAAATCCACAAAAAACGTGGAGCAGCAGCAGATGATGATACCCCTGATCTGTGTGTGTGTGTGTGTGTCAGTGTGTGTGTGTGTTCAACGGTCTCTCTCTCTCTCTCTCAAAAATAACGAGCGACCCAATAATAATCAGTGTGTTGTGTGCCCTGGCCGTGCTGTAGATAATAAAGTACAAATAAAAACGAGATGATCACCTTCCCAGCGAAGAAGGGGAGCCGCAGCGGGTGGGGATAAAAAGACAGTAAACATATACAGTGCCTTCGGAAAGTATTCACACCCCTTCACATTTACCACATTTTGTTTTGTTACAGCCTCATTTCAAAATGGATTAAATTCGTTTTTTTCCTCATCAATCTACACAGTGAAAAGTGAAAAAAGTTTTCTCAAATATTTTGTTAATTTATTAAAAATAAGAAGCTGGAAAAACACATGTACATAAGTATTCACACTCTTGACTTAGTACTAAGTTGAGGCACCTTTGGAAGCAATTACAGCCTTAAGACCTTTTGGGAATGATGCTACAAGCTTGGCACACTTGAATTTGACCTAAAACCAATCCTTCGTTATCTTAGCTGTGTGCTTGGGGTCGTTGTCCTGTTGGAAGGTGAATCGTTGACCAAGTCGGAGGTCCTGAGCGCTCTGGAGCAGGTTTTAATCCAGGATGTCTCTGTACACTGCTCCATTCATCTTTCCCTCTATCCTGACAAGTCTCCCAGTTCCTGGGAGACTTGTTCTCCCCACAGCATGATGCTGCCACCACCATGCTTCACCGTAAGGATGTTATTTGCCAGGTGATGAGCTGTGCCTGGTTTCCTCCAGACGTAACGCTTTGGCATTCAGGCCGAAAAGCTCTATTTTGGTTTCATCAGACAAGAGAATCTTGTTAATAATGGTCTGAGAGTCATTTAGGTGCCTTTTGGCAAACTCCAAGTGCGCTGTGACGCCCGGCTGTCATGTGCCTTTTATTGAGGAGAGGCTTCGGTCTGGAGGAAACCAGGCACCGCTCATCACCTGGCAAATACCATCCCTACGGTGAAGCATGGTGGTGGCAGCATCATGCTGTGGGGATGTTTTTCAACGGCAGGAACTGGGAGACTTGTCAGGATAAAGGGAAAGATAAATGGAGCAGTGTACAGACATTCTGGATGAAAACCTGCTCCAGAGCGCTCAGGACCTCCGACTTGGTCAACGATTCACCTTCCAACAGGACAACGACCCCAAGCACACAGCTAAGATAACGAAGGATTGGTTAGGACAACTCGGTGAAAGTCCTTGAGTGGCCCAGCCAGAGCCCAGACTTGAACCCCATTGAGCATCTCTGGAAGGACCTGAAAATAGCTGTTCAGCGACGCTCCCCGTCTAACCTGACAGAGCTTGAGAGGATCTGCAGAGAAAAAGTGGGAGAATACCCCAAATTCAAGTGTGCCAAGCTTGTAGGATCATTCCCAAAAAGTCCCCAAAGGTGCCTCAACTTGGTACTAAGTCAAGAGTGTGAATGCTTATGTACATGTGTTTTTCCAGTTTCTTATTTTTTATAAATTAACTAAATATTTGAGAAAACATTTTTCACTTCATCATTATGGGGTATTGTGTGTAGATTGATGAGGAAAAAAACAAATTTAATCCATTTTGAAATGAGGCTGTAACAAAACAAAATGTGGTAAAAGTGAAGGGGTGTGAATACTTTCCGAAGGCACTGTATGCCCGCCCCTATCCAACCAGCAGCCTCAAAGCTACTGTGGAATGAAATGATGGGATTTCAAAGTATCGTCTTTCGTCTGTAATGTTTGTATTGTTGAGACAGTCACAATGAATGAACTGCCTATATTTTATGTGTCCAACAGATGGCGTAGTTTCACGTGAATTAACATGTATCATGTCTTATATCACTTCTCCATATAAACACTCATTCGGAATGACCATTTCCCATGGAAACTCGCAGCAAAAAACATTACTTCCGAAGTATTTTATTCTGAAGCATTTATTCGGAATGATCACCCTTCATATAAACGCGGCCATTCATAGATGTTCAGTTCAGACCATTGGTTCTCAAAGTGGGGTCCTAAGACCCGTGGAGGTCTTAGGGCCGTTTCATACTCCTATTTTAGAGGCTCTGTAGAGCCTACAATGTGACGTCATTTGAGGTTCGGGGGGGCGGGTACTAGGGCATTAAGCAACTAGTCGACTAATTTACTAGTTGACTAGTAAATCCACTAGTCAACCTTGTTGGTACTAGTTGACTAGTTGATAAGAAAAAAAAGAAGTACATTTTCTTCCCGATTTTGTAGGCCACACGATCAGGTAGATTATAGTTATAGTCACCAATGTACACATATTTATTTCCTATTTTTTACATAATAGGTAGTTAAACAACTAGTCGACTAGTAAACTAGGCAACTAGTCAACTAGTAAAAATGACTAGAAGTGAATGCCCTAGCGGGTACCGACCTAAAGTCGGCTCTTCGGTGCTACTGAAAATTTCTGACGAGCCGAAATCATTTCGGCACTACAGCGCCGAAACAGCGGTAAAATAGGAGTATGAATGGGCCCTTAGGGGGGAGCCTCACTTTGAGAGGGGGGTCTCAGACTCAGACTCACTCAGACTGGGCCTCATAGAAGAAGGGCTGGTTGAGGGCGACGCTCTGCAGCTGCTGCAGCGTGTCGTTGAGCGTGGCGCTGAACAGCAGCGTCTGGCGCTTCTTGGGCACGAAGCTGATGATGGTCTCCAGGTCTTTAGTGAAGTCCTCACAGCCCTGCTCTAACAGCCGGTCAGCCTCGTCCAGGATCTGACACACACACACACACACACACACACACACACACACACACACACACACACACACACACACACACACACACACACACACACACACACACACACACACACACACACACACACACACACACACACACACGTATAACTAATATACTTATAATGAAATATTTTATCATTTTTACCATTTAGGCCCGACCTCAAAATTAAAAAATAAATATTCAAAATCCATTTTTCTGAAATAAATATTTTCACGATTTTTCAAAAATAGCAGACCTACAAGCTCGTATGAATGGGTTAACACTAACCCTAAAGCCTGAGTTATACGTTGGGTGCCAGTAGTAACGCACACCAAAAATCAAGCTTGCATGATGTCACCATCACCAAGTTTAAATCAGGCCTAACTCTAATTCCAACCCCTAAATAAGTAAATATTTGGTCTCCTTGAGCCAGGTAACCCGTTGATGCCTGAGGCAGAATCTGGGAAGGCCTTCTAGGGCCTGACCTAAGGTTTCTGAAAACCTTCAAATTCATTTTTTTAATAGTTATGTTGCTACTGTACATATATAGCATGTATAGCATGTATACATGCAGAGATTAAAATAGGCTGCATTTTGCATCCCAAAACGCAGTTTATAGTTAAGGGACGCAATAAAACAACGACCTCTGCACTACTGTACTGTTTTTTTATTCTAGTTTATTTTGCTAGCTTTAGTTATAATAATAATTTTTTCTTCTGTTTTCTACATGCATATAACCACATTATAACCAAAATGAAATGGGAGTTAAATGCTGCAATTTGTAAAAATGGCAAAATATGACTCCTAACGTCGTTGAAGTGGGACTCATAAAATGTCCCTGGGACTCATTTAAAAGACCTTCCCTGCATCCCGGGACTCATTACATTGATTTACATCACTGTACATGTATAGCATGTATACATGTATAGCCCCGAAACAGGGACAGCAGGTTGAAACGAAGTGGTTGATGAATAAACCAAGTTGTAGATTAAGAAGGAGAAGAAGACAGACCAGGAACTGCAGTCTGCTCATGCTGAAGGTGTTGGAGCTGCGGATGTGATCGGCCAGTCTTCCTGGAGTCGCCACCACCACATGAGGCTTCTTTGACAGCTCCAAGGCCTGCGTGATGATGTCTGTTTGGAGACACAGCGGACTTAAGAGCATAGAATGGAATACAAACATTTGTCATACATAAAAATACAGTACTCACACAAAGCCCAGCGCAAAACCCCAACGTGAGAGCAGAGCAGAGGATGAGGTGAGATAAGACAACTGCTATATCGTTGCTGTCGGGCAGAAACCTCTTATCTCCAAATTCTAACTTTGTGTGTGTGTGTGTGTGTGTGTGACTGTGTGTGTGTGTGTGTGTGTGTGTGTGTGTGTGTGTGTGTGTGTGTGTGTGTGTGTGTTAGAGCCCTGCAAGCCCGTCGGGTACCGACGGGGCCCGGCCAGGCCCACCAAAACGGGCCGGGCCCGGGCCGACTTTGTCACTGCCCAACGGGCCGTGGGCCAGACAGGCTCACGCGCCGTTATATTCATTTTCCGATTAATCTCCCAGACTGCATGGACTTGCTTCCGCAGCGCGGCAGCATGCTGCTGTCTGCTCCATAGTGACGACGTGACAATAACCCCTCCACACACACGCACACACACAAGCACACTAAAATCTGGTCAAAACTATAAAGACTTTGAAACAACGTGTTTTACATTCCATCTCTCTTGCTCCTAAACTCTCGTCCTCTCTCTCTCCTAATTATTATGCAGCGCAGCTGTACACACACACACACACACACACACACACACACACACACACACACACACACACAGTCACACACCGAGTACTAAGTAAGTAGGCTACGGCTCTCCTCTGACAGAATTCATTTCAGGAGATCTGCAGTCCGCAATAAAAACAAATTAAATACTGCGGGAGCATTATTACCACACTAAACAAAGTTGAATTTGTACATTGCAGAAACTGCAGATACATAACGTAAGTGTTCTTATTATTGTCCGTCTACTCTGGGTTTTATAATGCAGCGTGAGTCCGCGATAGCCGTTATTGACTTCTTGTTCCTTAATGTGGGTTTATCAGAGCGATATAGTGCAGCTGTGAGTAGCTGCTGTGTGTGTGTGTGTGTGTGTGTGTGTGTGTGTGTGCGTGTGTGTGTGTGTGTGTGTATGTGCATCATCTTCCTTGATCAGCGTCACACAAAAACACGTTTTGAGCTTGTACTGTAGATCTGCTACTTTTGAATTTTAATAGTGAAGAATTTTGGACAGAATATTATGAGGTTTCCAGTTTCCACCGACAGAGACGATAGGAATCGACAGGAAAATTCAATGTATTTGAATTACCCATTTTGCCTGCTCCCAGTGGCAGACTACAAACAGAATGTGCATACAGTATGATATGATTGAAACGTTACCCATTCCACCGACCACGATGCAGTCTCGCAGACCCAGAGGTTTCCCCAGGACTCGGAACTGTTCAGCGATCTGGTACGCCAGTTCCCTGTCAAACAAACGCCATGTTTACAAGCGTCGACAATGTGTAAGATTAATACATGTAAACGTCTCATCGTTATAACACAGCCATGTTGCCTACATAGGCTTTACATTTCAGAAAGATGTTTTTTGTACCACTACATACTACAGTGGTGTAATTTATGTATACATTCTATTGAATACAGATCAGCATACTGTATGTCAGACATAGGACTTAATATCTTCATTATCAGTAACAAGACATTGAGCACTATTCTGTCTCATTATACCCAATTCTCATAATAAAAATAAGACAAAATAGCAGATATACAAGCTCATAGTGCGGCACAAAGTGACACGCTGTGAGCTTGTAGATGTGCTCTTTTTGTTTTAATCGTGAGCCTATCATAATCTACAAGCTTATATTGTGGCCCCAAAGTGACGCGCTGTGAGCTTGTAGATCTGCTACTCCCCACATTGAGATCCAATGCTGTAGAAATGAACAGACACCACCAACCTGGTAGGCGTCAGCACCAGACAGTAGATACCGTACGGGTCTTCAGACAGTTTCTGTAGAACCGGCAGGACAAAAGCTGCCGTCTTTCCACTGCCTGTCTTAGCACAGCCCAGACAGTCCCGACCTGCACAACACAAACACAACACAACTGTGATGAACTATACTGTCACTAGCAGAACTATGTTATTAAATGGAACAATATCAATCAACTTCATTTGTCTAGACTCAGGGTCCATTAAAACAAACAATATAGAACACTATACATAGTACAAAAAGCAAAGATCGGAACAAGCGGGTAAACTAAGCGCAGCATCAACTCTAGTCTAACAAATAATAACAATGCCGTCGCAGTGCCTCAAAGAAACTAGCATCTGTCAAAGTACAGCATCTTGCAATGGGTCTGGTCCACAGGTTTTGATACACCAGGCACCTGACGAAGATACCCATGTACCTAAATACTTCCTTATCCTTAATGTCAATGAAATCCACACCACCAGCGGGAGTTCAACAAACCATGTGCAACACAGATTCGGCACAAACAAGGGACTAAATTAATTTCGCTCCTATGCCACAAAAATGTGGAACGCCCTACCAACTGTCATTAAGACACGTGAATCCCTTTGACTCCTTGTTTTTCCCCTCACTGTATGTTGTTTCCCCTTTTATGGTGATTTCCTGTTTTTGGCTATATGTATATTGTACGTGTATAATATTGTACGTCTCTAAATGGTGTCCACTCACAGTTAACAGTTTTTGTATTTGAGTTGTGCTTGAAATGTAGGCCCTACTGTAATTCTGCAAACTGTTAATAAATACTTCAATCAATGTCTAAACTGTAAACAACATCTAAAATGTGCTGTAGCCCTGAAACATGACTGTCACGATCGTACGAGCGTCATGCGAACCAAGAACCATGGAATTGTATATACATAAATATCAATGTCATTTTAACACTTACATAATGTAAGTGTCATAACGTTTAAAGAAAATTACATTAGGCAGTCAGTCAGTCATTCAGTAAGTTAGTATATTTAAATGTGCTTTACCTTGGAGGATGGGAGGCAGACAGTTCTCCTGCACAGGAGAGGGCTTAGAGATCCCCAGTTGTTTACATTGTTGGATGAGCCAATCGGAGAGGCCCAGGGACTTGAAATCGCCCATTCTGTTATCTTCTGGATCCGCTCGTTATTAAATAACCTTATTATGTTTGTTTCATATGCAAGAGAAAACTAATAAACATAGAAATGCGCTGCTATCTGAAGGTGTAAGAACTACACATCCTTCCTCGTGTCGAATGCTTCGTCGCTGAGTTATGACGTCAGGGTGGGGGGGGGGGGGTATCCGAGGTTGAGCCGTCTGTGATTGGTCCATTTTCCAGACCGGGGGCAGTCGTCCTTAAAGGCCTAAAATAGGCTACAATAGTAAAATAAAGTAAACTTTAGTTAATAAAGTTTAGTTAATAAAGTTTACTAACATTATAGCCTACTTCCGGTGGGCGTACTAAAATCGTTTTATTTTATTTTTATTTCGAAACTGATGTTTCTCACTTACTGGTAATTCTAAGTCAAAAGAGGATTTTGATGAGAGCATCAGAGATGTGATCATGCCTTTGGTGCCTTTTAATTTCTCATAATTTATGGAAAATGTATATTGGGAATATTACGTCCTGTTTAGCCCTTGCCCAATCCTAGGGTATGGTTGCCAAAAACTACACTAGTTATATTGTATTAAAGTTAAAGGACGACTTCCACCATCTTCATATACTTGGTCCTCACTGATGCTCATAACATGGTACCATTTTTGTCTACTCAGTTCGTCTCTCAGAGGGCTGTGGACATGTTCAGAAAACTGCCTACCAGGGACACAATGCTAATAGAAACAGGTTTTCTATTCCTGAAAGTTGTCATGCTATAATGGAAGCCATTGTTCTTAATACAAAAAATAACTCTTGTAAAATAAAGAAATCTGTCTAACGATGATGAAAATAGTACCATTATATTAGTGAGGACCAATTATATGACGATAGGTTGAAAATGGGTGAAATCGAACTACTCTACAGTCTACCATACAGATGTACTACTTCCATTTATATTAACATACTCTACCATTACCTTACAGATAGTTCAATTTTAACATACTCTTCCATACAGATGTAATAGTTATTGTATTAACATACTCTACCATGCAGATTGGTTAAAACATCATTTTATTCATTAAAATAAGTCAGCTTAAGTGCAGCAAAGTACAGTCAATTTGGAGACTTCAAATTAAAATGAATTGAGATACATTCCTTATCCTTTGTCTCCTCCAAGTGGACATTTATAGCAAGTGGCAGCACGGTTCCTCAAAATTATGAAGACCTTCAAAAGGTGTGAAGAGGTAGCCACAGTTTCACGTTGTGGGCATATACAGCAGCTCAACAAGGGAAGAGTTTTTTTTTCCAGGAACTATAACTTTATTACGATTTTTTCTCTCAAAGTTTGGTCATGATACATCTCTCGGGATAAAGAATGTTAGCGTTTCTGGACATAATATAGTAAAATAAATATTGCTTAACTCCGGGTTTTTTTGTGGAGCCGTTCAGATGTTGTCTAATGAGTGGTGGAACTGGTTTAGATTCACAGAGTCAGCTGGAAAACTGCCAGGGCCGATGACTGAAGCATTTACAAAAACAACTGATCTACAAGCCACGGGTTAGCTTGCAGGTCGTTTTTTTGCAAGTGGATGAAGCATGCATTCCAGTTGCACCCAATTTCTTAAGACTCATTCTTAGACAAAAATGGCATGGGAATCTTAACTTAAGGAATTTTATATCAATTACACACCCTATGAAGCCTTGAATTCACGGAGATCTTTTAGTTTTTGTCGCATTCCTCAGCCAATAATCTGATGACCGGCTTTCATGTCCATCTTTTTAGAATTTAGATGGTCAACTTCTTGAGATGACAGACCTGAAATTGTTATAGACGACCGACCCCTGGTCATACTCGTATGCTAGGTCAGGCAGCTCTGTGGCATCAGCTTGTTCCATGAGTGTTGTTCCATGCATAAACATTGCGTTTTCTTTCCACAAAACACAGCTATACTGAAAATGCCAATCTGAGAAGAAAAGACTAAAAGTCCCTCCATGACAATAATGGTCACAATGTATTTTTCATTCACCGTGGTGGGTGGGGTTCAATAAGGTTAGAGAAAGACAAAGCCAAGAGAAAGACTCATACGTGATAACGTGCATTATAATAAAAATACAAAAGAAAAACAACCGATTATTGACTTAGAAACACAACAAAAATTAAATGAATTCAAGGCTTCGTGGTGTTTGTAATATTCCTTTAAGGATGGTGCCAAGTTACCAACAATAAGGCATTTGCTGCAAGAAAAAAATAAACCAAAAGGGTCCCAAAGGTTTGTATTTAACCAGCTTCCAGGACGACTACGTGTATAAAGAGATGCATCTGAACACTGTGTGAAACCAAAAAAAATATTAAAATAGAAAAACTATTTTCCTTGAATTGAGTGTGCTAGAAAATAAGTGCTAAATGACCAAACGTTGACACTAGAGGCAAGTGGATAATGGGAAAACCAACCAATCCAACTAAAAACACTGAAATGTGAAAAGTTATGTCAATTGTTTGTCATGGAAAAGTTTGCATTTATAGGTAGGGGGGGGGGGGGTTCTAATGTTCAGAATTTGACGTCGGTACAAGCATTGCATTACCATTATTAATTTAAAGAGAAATATCACATGCTGTACAGAATATATAAAAACAAAAAACAAACAGGCAATCCCCAAATAAAAAAGACAACACTTACAGAACCTTATCTCCGTGTACCCTTATCCCATCATCCCATGTGATCGATTCCAGCATTACACCAAACACTGACAATTATACACAATTTTAGATCATTTCAATCTTGCGATTTCCACCCTTGCAACCCCACATCACACGCCATTTCTACTTAGCTGCGCGCCAATGTCTTGTAAAGAAAGTAGCCGATCTACAAGCTTAAAGCTGCGTTTGAGTTTGCATTGGTCCATTTGTTTTTTACGCAACACCAGCACGCAACTACGTTTGAACAGGGGTGGGACAGTGGTTCTCAAAGTGGGGTCCAGGGACCCTCAGGGTTTCCCCAGGGGGTTCCAAATGGAACCCCTCATTTTGGATAAAAACACTCGAGTGTACGAGTGTACAAGTGGAACCAAATGGAGACCAAGTGAACGATCGAACGAAAGAAAGAGCCTGAGGAACAAGAACAAGCCACAATGTCATGCCAGCCAAAAAGGGGGAAAAACTCCCCATCCATATGTAACCAGGTAGACCTGTTACTTTCCCTCTAGAAAAAGGTGGCGTAGTTTAGTAGGCATTAAGTATATATTATTATTCATCCCTCAAAAGACCCCACTGCTCCGATGCCGGGGGTCAAACGGGGTGTTTGTAGACGGGGTGTTCCAGAGACGAGGGGCTCCACCTCTCCAGCTGCCACGGATGTGCTGTTTTCGGTTCTCTAGCACAAGTATAAAGATCACGTTCACAGCCCTGTCCACTGACAAGAAGGAACGAAGGAACGTGCCGGAGTCGCCGGTCAAGCCCGTCCAGCCACAGATTTCACCGCTAACCATCAACATTCCAGACAACATAGCCAACCTCATGAGCCCCTTGCCTTCACCAACCAGTAACCTTAGTGCGGCAAACTCTTGCCCCTCAAGTCCACGGGGGGCAGGACTGTCCAGCTACAGGATGGGCCGTGTCTTGACCTCTGACCTTATAGGGGACAACTCCCAATCAGAAAATGACAAAGAGGCCTCAGGTGGAGACAGCCCCAAGGATGACTCCAAACCTCCGTATTCATATGCACAGCTAATAGTTCAAGCCATCACCATGGCCCCAGACAAACAGCTGACACTGAATGGAATATACACTCACATCACCAAGAATTACCCCTACTACCGGACAGCAGACAAAGGCTGGCAGAACTCAATTCGTCAACAACCTGTCCTCGAACAGTTACTTCATCAAAGTAGCGCGGTCCCAGGAAGAGCCGGGTAAAGGCTCGTTCTGGAGGATTGACCCATCCTCCGAGAGCAAGTTGATAGAGCAGGCTTTCAGGAAGCGCAGGCCTAGGGGCGTACCCTGCTTCAGGACTCCGCTGGGACCTCTATCATCCAGTGCGGCAAACTCTTGCCCCTCAAGTCCACGGGGGGCAGGACTGTCCAGCTACAGTATGGGCTGCGTCTTGACCTCTGACCTTATAGGGGACAACTCCCAATCAGAAAATGACAAAGAGGCCTCAGGTGGAGACAGCCCCAAGGATGACTCCAAACCTCCATATTCATATGCACAGCTAATAGTTCAAGCTATCACCATGGCCCCAGACAAACTGCTGACAACTGTTTTGTACTTTGGCTATATCGGCTATATCGTGCGTTGAAGCAACACCACCATCGTTAAAAGATACACAGTGGGCCCTTTTCCGCCCGGGTTGAACTTGTTCAACCCGATGTTTTTGAAAAAGAAAAACACCCCAGGCGTTTTTCCCACCTACATTTTTATCCATTATGAATTGGTTCAGATCCCTAAAAGTTGGTTTGGAACTGGAACCAAAAATCAATACTACTTCTTGCCCTAAGTCGTCACTATTCAGGTTGGAAGATGCAGATGAGATATAAAAAAACCATCATAAACAAATAAAGAATGGAACCAGTTGTAGAACCAAAGTTCTTTTGGTGGAAAAAGAGACCGTAGTATTCTTTCAAAGGGTTCGGAGGTTGGCCAGTGGTTCCATTTGTACACTCGTTATACTTTCAGAGTCATGATGAGGGTCCGGGAAATCTTCACGTTTTGAGAACCGCTGCTTTTAGAACCAGCACTGTCTAAAGAGGACGAGACGCGAAGACCGTACGGGCGACGCCATGTTGCTCCATGGAAGGAAAGAAACATGCGCAGTAGAGACCAGGAAGTTGTACACGCACAAATTTGGGCATGTACAACTTCCTGGTCTCAACTGCGCATGTTTCTTTCCTTCCATGGAGCACCATGGAGCAACATGGCGTCGCCCATACGGTCTTCGCGTCTCGTCCTCTTTAGACAGTCCTCGTTTAGAACAAGGAAGTGGCTGAAGGACAAAAGCACTTGTTGAGAACAAAATCAACATAAATTAAACAAGTGAACAGTCCATTAGAACTATAGGGCGCTCTCACAGCATGTACTGGAGACAGACAAAATGTCACAGAAGCATCAGTAGCCAATAACGGGCTGAACAGACCGAGCACATTCTCAGCTCTCTTCTTAGTTATGCATATTATTCATTTGAAAATCACTAGTGAACAGATGGCTATAATATTATATGACCATTCATGTATATTCATGTATATATACGTTTTCCTTTCTAAATTATATACACGGGACAGACTGGATTCTTTTGACAGACACTGATCCGGGGCTACATGAGAGTCAAAAGGTGTTGCAAGTGATACGTTTCTGGTTTAAACAAAGATTTGTTCTTTTTTTCCCCCCTCCATGTTAAATCTGTATATTATATAATTTACTCTAGTCTACATAATTGCCCTAGTGTTTGTTCAGTAACAGCGGTGTTACTGAACAAACAGTAATTCCAGCTTTCTGTCCAGCTCTTTAATAAACAGAAAATACTTTTTCATTTACAATATCATACATGAAGTTAACTTAAAAAAAAAGAAGAAAAAGGGGCAGACAAGATTGGAGTTGGAACACTGAAATGTGCTCTCACCTGATTGAATCAAGTTGGAATCCTGATCTGAAAATGTATTTTCGGTTTCCTAAAGAGCTTAGAGAGACAGGGAGACCCCCTTGTTGATGTACAAACACCCAAAAGCAATGATGTGGACATGATTCTTTTTTTTCTACTACCAGAATATAGAGCCATTTTAACACGCTTTTCAACAAGAAAAAATATCACTTATACCACCTTTAAAAAACGTAAAGGGGCGGTGGGGGTCAAATTAAACGCCAGCGGAGGCCAGTTGGGTAAAACCGTATCGTCCCCTGAGGGATCTACCAACCAGAGGCTTGGACCGTGGCCTTTGGTGGCTCCTCCCCCTCTCCGGTGGCCAACCAACCACTGCACTGTGACGTAAACACGGCTCATACTCGGCGAGCACGTTTTCTTCACATACATTTTTTTTTTTTTGCTTTTCTTATCCGGTTCTCGTTTTCATACAAAAACAACACAATAACGGTTTAAGTTGCAGTTTCAACACAACTCGGGCTCAGCAGTGGGGAGGAGAAGTTAAACCTAGATTTATACTCGGCTGGGCGCCGGCGACATGGGGTGGGAAAAATAAGCCGATCTACAAGCTCCCGCCACGTTGCATCGCCAAGCTCTGCGAGTTTGTAGATCGCCTTATTTTTTTCCCCTGTTCGCCACCGGTGCGCTACCCAGTACACATTTACAGTGTTGGTGGCTTGAGGCCGTACTTCTTGGCTACTTCTGTTTGGGCGTAGGCAGCGTCGCACAGCGAGTATAAGTGGGCCATCTCCATCTCCGATTTGGCAAGGTTGATGGCCTTGTTGAACATGTCTATAGCCTTGTCCAGGTTTCCCCTGGAAGGGAGGAGAAGAAAAAAGGCCGTCACAGGTCACGCAGTCATGGGACGATGCGTTTGATGTGCAAAAGGCTTTGCTCAGATTTCTCTTCAGTAACCGACTGTACCACCAGTGTTATTTTGCAAGTGATCTAGTGTTCAGACGTTCATCATTATCGATAGAATATGAAAATCTTAAGTCTTTTAGGGTTAGTGTTATTGCCACTACTTGTATTTGCCTGCATCTCCTCTGTCTCTCCTTCTCTCCCTCCTCCTTCTTTGACACTTTAATTGAATCATCTTAGTCAACAAAATGAACACTGATGATTGTACATCAAGCCGCCTCGCGGCAGAGTAACAGGAGCTATGGGTCACATGGCATGGCTACTTACTATGTATGTGATTTCTAGGTTTTATTTATTTTGCGGTGAAGCGTGTTAGTGTTCAACTCACCTCTGAACCTCAATGGTTCCCATTGTTTCGTAGGCAAAGTCACATTTGTTATCGATCTCGATGGCCTTGCTGATCAGCTCCAGACCAAGGTCAAGGTCCTGCTTCCACTGAAGCTGCAACAAACTGAACACACATAGAGGACTGATCAATATCAATCAAACTGAACACACGCACACATACAGGACTGATCAATCTCAATCACAGATCTTATCTTGGATTAGATCAGTGGTGGTCAACTTTAACAATGGAGAGGGCCACTATAGTTCCACACTCACTCCAGAGGGCCACTATAGTTAGTACGGGAACATTTTAAAATAGCCGATCTACAAGCAATGTTGCAATACTTTATGCTTTTGTACCAATACTTTTGTACTTTTACTCAAATTAATAATTCCAGACATTTACTTTAAACTTAACTTAGTATTTCTATATAGCAGTATAGATACTTTTACTTAAGTAACAAAATGTGAGTATTTTCCCCCCCCACCAGTCTGTCACGCAACATTCTCCTACCCCTTGTGGACGTATGTGGTAGCGTTGTCTGGCTCCAGGTCGATGCACTTGTCGTACATCTCATCTGCTTTTCCAAACTGTTGCTGATCAGTCAGGGCCTGGAACACAAGGAGGCACGCTGAACACGCTGCCACGAGGCCAGTGCCTTTCAACAGCCACAGCTACTCAAAAAGCAAGCTACTTGGATGCAAGTTGCAATAAAGTCCCCTCAGCTTTTCTCAGCCCATTCATGAAACAAAAAAGTCCAACCTGATTGTATTAAATTAAATGACGATAAACTCAAATGCTTCTCGAAACATTCCAGGAAATAGAGAAAGGAATTAAGGTTGCAACAACAACGTAGGATGTGTTATAAGCGGTCGACGAGGTGTACCTGAGCGTACAGCGCGTATCCCTCTGCACACTTGGGAAACCTTCTGATGACGTCCTCAAAGGCGTCCATGGCCGTCTGTACTTGGTTCGGGTTGTTTCCAGTGTACGCCTGTCTGTACTGGAACACACAAAGAGCAACACACATACGCAAGATTTTACAGACCGCTGACAGTTGATTTTAACGACAGGAATGTATTTTGGGGCGGGCCTTGATGGCGTCGCGATGCCTGATTTTACACTTGGTTGCATGCTGAAAATAGCAGATCTACAACCTCACAACACTACTTGCAGACTTCAACACCCGAGAGCAACGAAACATAAAATGACTTGTCTTTTAGTTCTACTGGATATCTTATACTAGTCCCTCCATAACATTTTAGTCTAGTTTTTAGTTGACGAAATTGTCAATATATTTAGTGCTAGTTTTAGTCACCAAATCTTATTTTTTATTTCATTTTCATCAGTGAAGAAAGGTAGTAAAAAATCATCCCCAATACCGTTATTAGGGATGATTGTTTTGTATGTGTAACACCACCTTGTGAGGATTGGCAGTTATTCGTGCTTAAACGTCGTGTGACGTAGTATGTGTTATATGTATCTGCTCATTCGGGCAGAGCATCAATCATCTAATTTAATAGTTGTAAAGTTGTCATGTGGCGCAAAAGATGTGCGCACTAGCCAATGAAAAGATGTGCCCATAAGATGTGGCCACTAGCCAATGAAAACTCAACCAAGCCAACATCTGCGCAGCCGTCACTAGCTCTCAGCCCCCCCCTCCCTCTATGGCTGCTGTAATGTGATCTCCCCTATGGATCTCCCTCTCCGCACTCCGCAGAGAAACCTTACCTATAGTCGCCTCACCATTTTGCTTATTCCTTCTAAATCTCTGTATTTAAAATATAGCTTGCTCAGCGAATGTCTTAGTTACATTAACATTGTTCTTAGAAAGTACTTGGTTTGTGCCTAACCAACCACGTAGAGTCTGTGGGGGCCACGGGGCCATAGCCCCCATGAGGACTCCCAGGGCCCCTTTAGGCCCCCATGAAGATTTTTGTGTACATTTTACATTTACATTACAGATTTTCCGAACATTTTGGACCTCTCCGACGGCAATCTGAGAATCCCATCGTCAAATATTCGGGAAAACAGCGCCTCCCCTGTTGTTCCTCAACTGTTGCGAGGCAACAGTCTGTCTTGAGAGACTACTCCACCGGACGTCCAAGAGGTGTTAAAAAGTACTCAAATGCTAATCGGGTTTCTTTTGTTTTCACCTAGCCAGATGTCCACAACATCAAAGCGTGTCAGAATTTCATGGTAGTTGTTCTTGAGTCATGACATAATAACACTGATCAAGAATTCACCAAAGAGACTCGCCTGGTTCAAGGAGCACCAGGATGAAAATGCCCCGTCTTTGAAACCGCTGTGCACCACGCGTTGGACCGTGAGAGCTGCCTCGTTGAGAGCAACTACTGTTTCCAACTACACTACAGTGCAATCGTGGCATTTCTCGCAGATTTGCGTGCACAAAAAGTGAGGGGCCCCCATGAGGATGATGAAAACACTCCGGCTCTGTGCCTAACTCCTACGATTAGACAGATCGTGTTTGTTATTTCGCTACTGCCAGTACTTCTGATTGCACGCACGCACACACACAACACTACCCCGTGTCCCACACACACACAACACTGCCGCGCGGATTTAAGCTGTCAAACCTATTTTGTTAAAGTTACATATGCCACAGACACTTGCCTGAACTGTGCAGCTGATATATATACAGCATTGTCATATTTAAAAGGCGCTTTATAGCTTCTCTCAGCTCAAAGTGTGTATGAATAAGGAGATAAATGAACAGCTGACGTCGGTGGGAGAGGACGTCAGCTGTGTGTGTGTGTGTGCGCGCGTGTGAGAGGGAGGTAAACAGTCAGCAACACGTTAAATTTCTACTTCTACTAAAGAAAGAGGCAGCGATGGAGCCATAAGTCCATATCCATAAATTCGGGGACATAAATTGCGCAAAATACTGTTAAACATGACAGCATCAGCCTGCTGCATCCTCCTAGCTGTTGTGTGCTAAGCTAAATCATCATACAGAACAGTCAACACGGCATTGACCAGGGTTGCCACATTGACTGAGAGGGAAACAAGCAACCAGGTCTATGAAAATGTTAACAGGCCAGATCAGTCAGAAAATAAATCTAGAATAAGCAACAATATTGCTGACTGTCAAACATCATTGTCCAATGTTGTTTTACAGCAGTGGTTCTCAAACATTTTCATGTCATGGACCACTAATATTCTATATGTATATGTATATATATATATTTATATATATATATATATATATATATATATATATATATATATATATATAATATATATATAATATATATATTCACTATATATATTTACTATATATACACACCGGTATATATACAGTGTACACAAACCGTATATCTAGGTGTGCCCCGAGATTTTTAGGCTATGAAAAGTGTGCCCTGGGACAAAAAAGGTTGAGTTAAGCGGTGCCCAAAAGGTAGATCACGATCTACCAGTAACATCAGATCAGGGGTTTTGTCGGCCAGCGCCAGAAATGCTCCCCGACAGCATAATCGGAGAAAATACCGGGCAGTGTGTATGAGCCATAACGTGTTGACTACACTACACTACACTAATAAGGATAATAACTAATAACTAATAATAACTAATAACCCATCCGTTACTACATGTGGAGTCAACTCCCGCAATTTCCTTCTTCCCATAGTACGCGGCAAAGTAACTCTGGGATGAGCGGCCGCGAAATTCTAGTGTAGAACAAATGTTAAACAAAGAACAGTCCATTACAGAGTAATGGTGGCATGGAACTCTTTTCTTTACCTATGTATTTTGTTAATGATAACTATATGAGTTTTAAGAAGAAGCTGAAGTTGTTTTTGTTCACTCAAGAGATGTGAAGGAGATGCATATGAGCTATATATATATATTTATATAAATATATATTATAATGTATATTTACTTTATTATCAATGTTGAAGATTTGATTGTACTGTGGAGCTAGCTATCAAATGTAGTAGACGGATCATGAGTTGTTTTGTTGTGTAACTTGTGTTGGATGGATGTTGGATGTAAATGTATGTAATAATATGGAAGAAATGTTGTAATGATGATATGTTTAAGACCCCAGGAGGAATAGCTCAGCTGCTGTGACTCACAGTAAGCTAATGGGGATCTAATACAATCTAAATCAATCGGAGGACATGACCACGTTAACCCATTTTGGTGTTAGCATTGTTATGCTTTAGCTATTGAAAAATAGCAGATCTACAAGCTCATAGCGCGCCACTCGGAGCTTGTAGGTCTGCTATTTTTGAAAAATCGAAGAACGACTGACATAGAAACATAGCTTTATCAGAAAACTGTCAGGATGTAGAAGACATTTTTAGAATCTGATCTCAGGTCAGAATGGGTTAAGCAACAGATCATAACAAATGAACGTTCAGTCGCTGACTTACGAGGGCGAAGCACTTCTGAGCCTGGGCCAGAGCCGAGTCGGGTCTGAGAAGGATGCACTCGTCAAAGTCTCCCACCGCCTCGTCCACCTGGTCCAGAAGGATCTTCAGCTGAGGAACCCAGGAGGAGCACATGCAGCGTCAAGAGTCGGATTCTTGCACTACAGGAACAATATTTCCCAAACAATCTTGGGGTTGTGCGCCCATTTAAACTTTTTCAGTTTTTCCGTTTCCTATTTTTTTTTCCCCACCAAAAAATAATGATTTCTAAACATTTCCAAAAATGTAACTAAATGTTTGTTTTGTTTTTCTTCTCAGGACTTTTCAAACATTTTACAAAAGAATGTCAGAAAAAGATAAAACATTCCAAAAGTTCACAGTCTTTTCTAAGAAATAGTGACAATAGCCGATATACACCGCTTTTTGTTGCCAAGCATTGTGATCTTGTAGAGCTGCTATTTTCACTAAAAAAATAAGGCTTAGGTGATTCATTCATAATAGTTTTCTTTGGGTCCCGGGGAGACACCAAATGTACCTTTTGGATCTCAAGCTCAAACAGTTTGACACACACGGTTTCAGACATCTGAACCACCTAAGCCTTATACACTTCTCAAAAATAGCCAATCTACAAGATCACAATGTGTGGCGATGGATTAAGAAACCAGAGAAAGAGTATTGTATCTTTTCTGTAGAGTTTGGTATTGTAGTATTAGTCTTGTTTCGTTTCATTTAATTTGTTGTCTAATTGTATGATTATTTTATTTACATTTTCATGCATGTCACTTTGTGTTGTATCTGAAAAAAAGCAATAAACTTAAAAAATATATATAATCACACCATCACACCCGTGTGAAGTGAGGGGCGTTCTTATCATCATAACGTCATCTCATTCTGGCCAATCACAATTTGCGTCCTCACTTTTGTCTTCAATGTTTGGGTTTACACAGACCCTCAAAGCTGGACATAGGAGGGCCTAGCACCCCTCAAAAAATAAAATAAAATAAATAAATCAGGGAAAAGGTGACTTTGGGAACCACTGAACTAGACTAGTCCATCCCCTTCCAGTGAGGTCAGAATCTACTGTACCTGTCCCCGGTGATGGTCAGAATCTACTGTACCTGTCCCCGGTGATGGTCAGAATCTACTGTACCTGTCCCCGGTGATGGTCAGAATCTACTGTACCTGTCCCCGGTGATGGTCAGAATCTACTGTACCTGTCCCCGGTGATGGTCAGAATCTACTGTACCTGTCCCCGGTGATGGTCAGAAATCTACTGTACCTGTCCCCGGTGATGGTCAGAATCTACTGTACCTGTCCCCGGTGATGGTCAGAATCTACTGTACCTGTCCCCGGTGATGGTCAGAATCTACTGTACCTGTCCCCAGTGATGGTCAGAATCTACTGTACCTGTCCCCAGTGATGGTCAGAATCTACTGTACCTGTCCCCGGTGATGGTAGACGTCTGCGTTGCGCGTGTCGATCTCCGCCGCCATGTTGAAGTCCTGCGTGGAGTGCATGGGCTGCTGCTGCTGCATGTACATGCTGCCTCGCTTGATCAGCGCGTTGGCGCGGAGCTGCCCGGGCACAGGAGAGGAACCGTTAAGACCCGTCACACAGGGCACAGGAGAGGAACCGTTAAAACACATTTAGTGCCGGAAGTGCATCAAAATAGAAGCTCCGGGGTGCCAGAGTTGTCTGGTCGCCTTTACTCTGAAAGCCATGAACCGGAAACACTTTCCTAAAAAGGTTGACTTTACAAAGTGACCTCACATCCCCGATCATCTTAATTAATTTTTCTTCGATTTTTCAAAAAGGCTTGTAGATCTGCTATTTTTCAATAGCTAAAGCATAACATGATGCTAACACCAAAAGGGGTTCGTCACTTTGGCTAGTAACAGTGTGTGCAGCCACTCTTTTGTCTTTTTAAGACTTAACTCTTTAGATGTCTCTGCCGTGAGCTGGCACCACTACTAAGACTGGTGTGCGTTTAGCATCCTCCTGCACAGGATTATTTGAGATGGTCACAATTTCTTTCTGCATAAGAATTGTTTCTGTTCCTCCGTTGAAAAAGTGTAAAGAAATGAAAGCCATTAAGACCCAATTCTAAAAATGCCGTCTAAATCCTAACCGTTTTCTGAAAGATCTTTTTCCATGTCAAGAAAACAATCGAATTGCATTTGGCCGCTGACCTCCATCTCAAAAATACTGAGTTGTTAAAAATCTTAATTGTTTTTTCAAAATTAGCTTTGCTTCATTCACCGTAAAAGGAATGTTATACAAACAATAATTCTCCTTGCATTCAAGACATTCAATCACAGGCTGAATAAACTGTAGAAATAACACTTTCTTGGGTGGGGGGGCAGGACCTTGATGGTGGCTATTGGCTAATAACTTGGGCCAGTACCTTGACGTTGGCTAATAACTTGGTCCAGTACCTTGACGTTGGCTAATAACTGGGTCCAGTACCTTGACGTTGGCTAATAACTTGGGCCAGTACCTTGACGTTGGCTAATAACTGGGTCCAGTACCTTGACGTTGGCTAATAACTGGGTCCAGTACCTTGACGTTGGCTAATAACTGGGTCCAGTACCTTGACGTTGGCTAATAACTTGGTCCAGTACCTTGACGTTGGCTAATAACTGGGTCCAGTACCTTGACGTTGGCTAATAACTGGGTCCAGTACCTTGACGTTGGCTAATAACTGGGGCCAGTACCTTGACGTTGGCTAATAACTGGGTCCAGTACCTTGACGTTGGCTAATAACTGGGTCCAGTACCTTGACGTTGGCTAATAACTGGGTCCAGTACCTTGACGTTGGCTAATAACTGGGTCCAGTACCTTGGCGTTGGCTAATAACTGGGTCCAGTACCTTGACGTTGGCGTCCTGCATGTTGATGACCCGGTCCAGGTCAGGCTGGGCGCCCAAGGCGTTTCCGATCAGCAGGTAGAAGGTGGCTCTGAGCAGCAGGGCCTCAGCAGTGTATCTGCCTTCGGACTCCACCTCCTTGGTGCATTCACTGATGATCTTATCGTAGTTCTCCTCCTCCATGTACTGCTTGGCCTTTAGGTAGCCAGAGCTACACCGTACAAATGAAACAAAAACTGTTTGATGAAGAGCTGCATGATGAATTTATACTTTATAGTACTGCGCTAAAGACACAAGCACCATCCAAGAGAAACAATACTCATCAAGACCGTTGATGGAAAGCTGCATTTATATGCGTTTATATTGAAAATAGCATATGGAGTTACAGTAATGGCTGCATTTACAGCATAAGCTCCCAATCAATATTGAGGTCCGAATGAATGGCCATTTTTCTGAATATTGTCAGCACTGTTCGTGCACCAGTCCTCTACAATTGTAAGGGGAAACAGTGAGAAATGCTCACAGAGATACGTCCGAGCTAAACCAGGCTTTTGAAAGCGTGTGTGTGCATATACAGTACACACAAATAAATGCACACATGCACTTTTCGAATTGCGAATTACGCGCACATGTGCTTGGTGTAGCCCGACCGGTATGGTATAATGAAACGCTCACAGATTTACGGTAAAATTACAATAAACTTGAAGTGAACTCGTGCTGCGGTTTCTATCCCCAGCAACATGTCATCATAAATGTGCAAATGATGTGGCAATTCATAATATCTCTGCCAGAGTGATAGCACACAAATGTGTTGCATAAGCACATATAGTCAACTCGATTGTATTGTATACTTAAGGGTAAAGGGAGATTTTCCTAGTGACTGAGAAAGAGGAAGGAGATCTGAACAGATGTCTTTGATGAGCACACAGGGGAGCTCTTAGGAAGGGGATAAGTGTCTTGCTCAGACACACAGACTGGGTGAACCAGCTACCTTGTTATGGCACTGACTGTCCTTCGTCAGTGCCATAATGCTTTTTTTTTAAAATGTTTGTGGCTTTCGCCTTTATTTTTATATATTTTATGGAGGGACTGACAGGAGATGGGGGGGGGGGGAAGACATGCAGTAAAGGCCGTCGGGATCGGGAGTCGAACCCGCAGCACACTGCCAGACTGGATTACCACCAGCCAAGGCGCCTGGACCGCTGAGCCATGGCCCAGGCCCAGTGCCATAATTCGGACACTGACGAAGGCCTGCGCGCCGAAACGTGTTTGTCTGGATTGACTGCTGTTGCGGATCCTCAACATTATTAAACAAGACTCTTACTACGACTGAGAGCGGATTTATTCTCTTTCTGTTCTCTTTGAATCTGCACCCAGCGCACACGCCTGACCCTTTAAAAGCCTTTTCCCCTTGAAGCCACCTGAAGAGGACTCAGTTTAAAAGACGCTACAACAACCTAGATACGCCAACATATTGATGCAATCGTCATTCATTCATTCATTCCCTGCCAACTTAGACTATTTCACCAAAATAGCTCCGACTGTCTTTTTCAGTGCATAAAGATTATTCTTTCACCCTGAACTTTGTCCGTTATCAACTCTACACCAAACCTCTTTGCTGAAAATAGCAGATCTGTGTAAAGTTCTCCACAGAACACGCTATGGTACAAGTGGATAATGTCAAAACATGTATCCTATGACACAGAGATCCGAGGACCCCGTGTTGAAGACCCCTAGAGGGCGCTGGAGGTTTCCTGACCTGCCGGTGACCTCCTCCTCCGCCGCCTCGCCTTCGTTGTCCTTGTCCTCGTCTTTCTTCTCTCCTTCCTGCAGCGGCTGACTGATGATGTCATCGGTGAAGGAGCTGAAGTAGGACTTGATGAACTGAGGGGAGGGCATCAGCGGCTCGCGGTTCTGGAGAGGATATGAGAGAAAAATAAGTAAGCTGGCGAGAACTTTCAACAACATGACAATTAACACACCGATCAGACGGTGGCCTTGTGGTTAAGAGTGTCCGCCCAGAAATTGGGAGGTCGGGGTTCGATCTCCGACCGGGTCATACCAAAGACTGTAAAAATGGGACCTAATGCCTCCCTGCTTTATTGGCACTCGGCATCAATGGGTTGGATTGGGGGGTCACGGGCCAGGCACGGCTGCATTTCATGGCGCCTTGACTGCGGCTCACCGCTCCAAGAGATGGGTCAAATGCGGAGAACGAAATTGTTCGTGTGTCGAGTGTCCGTGTCTAGGACTTAAACCAGAAGTGGTTGGTCTGTCTCAGATTCTATTCCCAGATTCAGATTCTAATAAAAACAAGCTTTATTTATGGCCGATTCCGGTCGCGTCACTGATCGCGGTAAAAAAATTAAATAAATCACGCCTCTGGTGGTCTGCGATCCTCCCGCGATAGGATTGCTTATCCGTGAGCTTAACTTCCAGTTAAGGCCAGGGGTTATTTTTGCTCCTTGAATAAGGCACCTCACTTTAAAATACAGCTGAGACTGAAACAATCGTGGCAGGCAATTACCTGAGGCTGATTCTACAACTGCCTTCTCAGGTCAGATTCTCACCTAATACTTCGGTAGACTCAGATCCGTATGGGCGGGGAAATTGGGATTCTTGCGGTTCGCCTTCACACTGTCATTCGCAGCAATTGGAAACGCAGTAGGGGGGACCTTTATCAATGTGTTCCATTCATAAACTATAGCCTACACAGTGAAATCTATGGTGATAAAATTACACTCATAACGTGCATGTGTCGTGCTGTCTGGGACCCCCCCCCCCTCTCTCTCTCTACGCACGCAGCCGCCACACACTGTTCTTTTGGGCATGCAGCACAGCGCTGCATGAGCGTACTGATATAACTCCCCAGTCCCACACAGTGACAGCACTCCATGTTTACGGCACGCACGCACAGACAGACAGACAGAATATTATGTAGGCTATAATACACTGCAGTGTTTTTATGTGTTTTCTTAAGCAATTGATTAATGTACACGTCCTCATTTTGATCAGGGCTTCAGTCTCCTTATTCGACCACGTCTATCCACAGTAACGGGACATCTTTGCGCTGCGTAAAATATGCCTTCTCCGTCTCCAACTGTGTTCAGCTCCTCACCCGCCACATTATGTTTGCTTCATTTCCTTTATTTACTGCGGATTGCATTCACACCTGCACCGAATCGTAGTCAAGTGCGATTCGAAGCGAAGCGAAACCCACGTTTTTGGGCGGAGTAAAATGCGGTTATTTGCTGCGCATTAGGATTCGAATGAGCCTTCACACCTGCCAAACGAAGCGCACTTTCTGACAATGCGCAGCAGGATTCGTTTTAATCGCAGCAAAGCTCTCTGGTATGAATGTGACCTAAGTCAGTTCTTTAATTCAGAGTAGCCAATTACCCTTGCTCTCCTTTTCTCTCCAATTTAGTCATTATGCCAATTAATACCACGCCCACACAAATGTCGGTAACTGGCCTACTCACTCCCTTGCCAGATTAGATTGTCTGAGGGGGCTCGGCCTCAAACAATCCATTTTGAGGTTAGGCTCTAAACCAGGGGTGGGCAATTATTTTCCCCAAGGGGCCAAATGAGAAACAGAAAATATTTTGGAGGGCCGGGCCAAAAGGCTGAACTTAATTATGCATAATATCAATTTTATTTCTATATAAATAGCAGTAAATGGCATTGTTTTGCCAAGCAATGGTAAACTAAATGTGAAACATTTGACTCAAATTATAGGCAGAGCTAGTGACTATTTTACATCATGATGATGTACAATAAGAGCACCCCTCACTTCACAAGTTCACATGGGTGTGATTTTTTTACTTTCTACTTGAGACGTTTCCTTTCCCAGTTGAAAACTATGTTTTTGTTTAAGTTACAAGTCCTGTAAATACTAGCATTTTCTTTTAACAATGAGAACATTAGAGGTAGCTCTCTTAATAGTTCCATTCGGAGGACCCTGGAGGTGCCACTTTCACAACCCATGGCGCGCTGCTTACTATCAGCGAGAGATGAGTGTTGAGTCACAACCATTAAACAACGACGTTCTGAAAACAATAATAAGCCAACCAGTAATGGTATTGTTGAGACTTGGCAGCCTGGCAGGCGCTGTATGTTGATGTGTGCACGTTCGTTCTGCCATATTTACTTTGTGGTACAACGGTGTCGATCGACTCGTGTGCCGAAAACAGACGATCCACAAGCTCACGGCGCATCGCCCAAGCGTTCTGAACTTCAGAAGCATGCCACATTCTGGGCGCAACACCGCCTTACGATGCAGCATCTTAAAACATCTTAACTTTATTGGCGAGGCGGGTTAAATAAAGCAATGAAGCATAATGGGATTTAACTTGTCCTTCTGCGATGAAGTTTGGTAAGCATGCGCCTGCGCCTACCGTGTTGTGGAGCTGCATGCTTCATGGCTATTTGCATTCACCGACGTTGTCGTCAACAATAAATCCAAAAAGCCGACATTTTCGCATATGAGGGGGGTGAAGGAAGGAAGACAGGTTCTCAATCACACGCAATTCACGTGCACAGTTGACGTGCAGATTGTGTGAACTGTGAGAATGCATGGGCTTCAAAATAAAAGCGATGCGGTTTTAGTCCACGCATAAGGTAATTAGAAAGTATGTTTTATTTTCGGATTATCAAGTAATCTTTCACGGGCCGGTCAGAGTCAGCCGGCGGGCCGTATTTGGCCCGCGGGCCGTACAATGCCCAGGTCTGCTCTAAACGTCACATCCGTACGGTGGTAAATACATTTTTACAAATTGCATGATCCAGTGTACGGACTCCGTTTTTACTTGGACGTTTACGTCGTACCTTGTATTTGTCTTTGGCCTTCTCCTTCCCCAGCAGCTTGAGCACTTTGTCTGCTAGCAGCATGCTCTGCTGGTTCTGAAAGGCCTCCAGAATGCACACGGCTGTGACGTCTGCAGCAGGGACACAACAAGACAAGCATTCCTTATATTCTCGTACCACAATGACAACAAGCCCAACGAAAGATCGCCACTCCCCCCCCGGACCCTCGCCCCCTTGGGGCTGAGGCCTCGTCTGCTTGGAGGTAGTGCAACAGCTTTAACTTTTTACACAACTTGTTTTCATCCACTTTCAAGTTCCAATCCAGCATCCCAAATTTGGGCATGTCATAATTTTGTAAAAAATAGTTAAAATGCTCTCAGAAATAGCCCATCTACATACAAGCTTGAATATTTTTGCTTTTCGGCTAACGATATATATACATTATGTGTGTCTCATCTGTGATCCGTCAACAGATTTCACTGGATTTATTTTAAGTGCCCATGGGTCTGTTCCAAGTGATGCAGCAGCTTTGATGGTGTCATAGATTTGTTTAGATCCGCAGATAGTTTGTAGCTCAGAATAATTATTTACCGTGCAAAAAGTGTCATTTCAGTTCAAGGGTGCAGACGTTTGATTTTTCTCATTACTTTGTGCTGCTATGGGGTGTGCACATCTTTTCTCTTTGAACGTCATAGATTTGTTTGACAGCCCCCATCTGTGATATGTAAATTACCGGTAAATGTTCGGTTTGTTTACACATTGTTTACACATCTTAAAATCTAAAATACATTCGTTTTTTGGGGGGATGCTATCCTAGTAACTCTGATGACACCATAGGCCAGGGGTTCTCAAACATTTTTGGCCCTGGTACCCTTTGGAGGGGAGACATTTTCCTCATCCTCACAACACCGATAAGCATATACTTACACCTTAAATTTAGATTCCATTGGAAATATTTGCATTTTTTTACTTTTCAATCAAAAGTCATTCAGACACCCTCATAGTCATATAAACGGTAGCCAATACTTCAGGGCTATTCAACTAAATTGTTCAGGGGGGGCACACAGAAATGCCAAGGGGCCAGACTGGGCCCAGTTTTGGAGCCATGGGTGTCCGGGACCCCCTCTTGAAGAGCCAAAATTTAAAGATTTGTAAAAACTACCTTCCAGACATTCCTTCTTGTTGTCCAGCCTCTCCAGGGCCTTGGCTCTCCTGAACAGAGCCTTGACATAGCGAGGGTTCAGACCCACGGCCTGGGAGCAGTCCTGCACAACCTCCGCCCACTTCATCTGAAATCACACAATGTTACACAACAACGTTAGCACACATTAAACACACACGTCTGTGAGTGTGCTGAATTTATGTATGCACAGTGCACACATATCCCCATACTACATGGATATATGATCCGACTGTATATATTTCATCCATAATACATTACATGTATGTTGCATTCTAAATTGGACACTTTCTACAAAATCTGGGATCCTTATTTAGATCATATTGGACCCAAGTTGTGTGCCTATGACAACTGTGTTGTCTTTTTATTCAATTTTTATATGCATTCTATTCCTTCCTTAATGAGACTATCGATAGTCCTTTGTTGTCAATATTGCTCATGTCTTTGTATACAATAGTGTTGAGCTGTTTTTCTTTTCTTTTCTGTTATGTTCTTGTTGTGTTTGCGTTTATTGATTTTGTTAAAACCTAAAAAATATACTTTATAGAAAATAATAATAATTGTATTCATATTTCATATTTTCCAAAGTTTACAATTGTTAATCTCAATTATTTGGGAGACAATTAATAGTCATCTTAAACGTGAAATCGTGTCAGCTCTAACTGTACTTACCAGCTGTTCATAGGCAGCGGCTCTGTTCTGGTAGAAGGTGGACAGGTCAGACTTCTGCTCGGTGGGGCAGAGGGCAATGGCCTCTGTGTAGCACTGGATGGCCTGCTCGTACTTGCCGGCCTTGAAGTACTTGTTGCCCTTGTTCTTCGCCGCCTGGGCCCGGTCCAATGGACTCTGAAGAAGAAATGGTAACGTTTTTTAGATTAAATGGCATTGTTCCATCCCGCAAGAGAGCTCAGTTGTTCTCAAACACGTTCATGTGTCAAGGACCCCAAATTGACATGTATTTGACTAACCCCCCCCCCCTCCCGTCTGAAAGGATTTGGTGCAGAAGAGATGATTTTTGTGTTACATTTATTCAAATTCTCCCAATTGCTTTCAAATGTTTTCAAAAATAGTCAAGATAAATTAGGGTCAAACTGGTGGTTAAACTGACTGTGATGTATATTAAATTAATACATTTAGACCCCACTTTTGAGAACCACTGTTTTACTGGCCTGAGAAGCAAGCAGGTTAGCCACATCTCTGCTAAACTGTGGAGCATTTGGCTAGACAACAAATAGGCTTAACTAACACACAGGATTTAAGGCCACTAAGTCAGAAAGCCCAAGTCCTTATGTCCACATACAATACTGATACTACTACTAAACATAATCAGCGTTCAACAATAACACTCATCGACTTGACACCTTTAGGTAAGGTAAGGTGATTTTATTTATAGAGCGCCTTTCAAAACAGTTGTTACAAGGTGCTGTACAATAAAAATAAAAGGAATAAAATAAGAACATTTCAATCAAAAGTAAACCAACAATGAAATAAGAAACAGAGCAGCAAAGACAGTACCTAGAAATAGATCAGATAAAACAATACATAGAAATCACTGGAGCAAGCCAAAATGTTTGCGGTACAAATGCGTTTTCAGTAGTTTCTTAAAGATCTCAACAGACACAGCGTTTCTCAAGCAGAGTGGTAAATCATTCCACAGTGTGGGTGCAACAAATTCTTTAGCTCTCTAGCACAAGGAAAACGGTTATTTCAGCCAGGGCACATGCCTGAGCCAAGATAGACAAGTTAGACAACACATGATATCATTCATTATGTCAGTAGCACTCTCCTCAAAAGCAGATTCATGGTTCTTAAAGTGAGAACCAGGGGGTTACTGAGTTACTTGAGGGGTAACTTCCAAATGTACCCCACGGATCTGTAACTCTGAGAGTGTACAACAAATGGAACCTTGTATGTAATTAAAGTAAGCTTTACTGAGCGATGTGTCCCATAGGGGCAGGAGCCTATCTCCTGTTTCTGTAGCGCGAGGCGGCTTGATGATGATGTACAAGTACACCCCCCTGGACATGATGTACATTACAAGAACATCCCTGGACATGATGTACAAGTACAGTACACCGCCTGGACATTGTGGACGCTAGTAATGTTACCCCTATCCAAACCTTGATAATGATGCAGAGTGCCAAGGGGGTCCCCTTGTTTATAGTCTTAAGGTATGACCCAGGCGGGGAATAGAACCCCGGCCTCACAAACTCAGAGCAAGAACATCCCTGGACATGATGTACAAGTACAGTACACCGCCTGGACATTGTGGACGCTAGTAATGTTACCCCTATCCAAACCTTGATAATGATGCAGAGTGCCAAGGGGGTCCCCTTGTTTATAGTCTTAAGGTATGACCCAGGCGGGGAATAGAACCCCGGCCTCACAAACTCAGAGCGGACACTAACCACAAAGCCACTGAACTGATTACATCCGGTTTTTTAGCTCAGGCTAAAAAGCTAAGCAAATAGAAATCAGTAGAATTCCTAATTCCCACAGTGTGTGCCGTCTAATTGATGCGTCTAGTGTCCTCAGGGGGGAAAGACGGCTGGTACTACTTCCAACTGGCAAGGTTTTAGGGGTAAAACAGTTGATCTATAATTTTATAACAATTAATAATCTTATCTCTCTTTCGGGCATGTCAGTATAGGGTAATAATAGCCTACCTACATGCTGACAAAGCGTATGTGATCTTGTAGATAGGCTGTATTCACTTATTTAAAATTACTGTAAGAAAACAATAGTAGAGTCAGCCCTAATGATTGATCAAAAAGCAAAACAAAGGGAGCGTTATTGACCTCAACTTGAGCTGTACAAAAAAATAAAAAATAAAGAATCGCCGGACTCTGGACTCTCGCAGACAAACCGTTATAAATGTAATAATTAGACAGCTGCCCGCCCAGCTTTCAGCATGGTGACAGTCCCACCCCCCCTTCGGCTACTCTTCAAGAATGTGATCAAATGGCACAGTGGCCAACAACTATGTGAGAGGTAATCTTATAAACCTGTTCAAAAAGTAGTTGGAACTAGTTAGAATGGGCCCTAAACGGTACAAAAGCTGCCCTCACCACCGACATCCATCCACACAGACAGTATAAAATATCATTAAATATCATAAATTACACAGAGCCACTTCCCTGACAGAATTGACAGACTCATGTTTATGTTTGTTTGTGTTTTACTTTTTATTCAATGAGGAAAAACACTCCCTTGGCAATGTTGGCATGAGCCAGGGATTGTTGGTTTTATGTCATGACTTCTATACTCTTATTATTAATTATCATAAATTCACAAAACCTTCAAAAAAGGTACAATCTAGAATTCAACACAACAATTCATGTGCATGTTAGACGTAGCAGGCTAGCAGCACAGAAATATATAAATAACGATTCACAGGGCAGGTCTAGTGAACTTGAGAACAGTCAAAGTAATCGATTTAATTATAATTATTTAAAAAAATATATATATTGATACGTTTTATAAAATAAGTACTAATGGGTCCCTATTTTGGGCAAGTCATTTTAGGGGAAGATTGCATTAATGTAAAAAATATTATCCATTAGAATAGCGTCCTAAATTACATCATTACATTAACCGGAAGCAAAGTCCAACTCTCTGCATACTAGTCATACTAAAGACTACAAGAATTGTCACCCTGTTCGGCACTCAGGGACAAGGGGACGTCCTTGTACGGGACTCTTTCCAGGGTGTTTCGCCCAGGGATCGGACCCTACTAATACTCATATCTCTAGTCTAACCTCACAAAAAAACTATGCCTAAACCTAGGGAGTCTCTTTTCCCCCCCATCCTCAAAACACGACCATCCGGAGCGAAACATAACCCCCCTGAAAAGAGTGAATCAGGTGGGTCCTTGGCTTGTACAGTACACAAGTAAGACGCGCAAACGCGGGAAGCGAACGCAGCTCGTAAATGGCAATAACAACAATTAGAATAAATTACATACTTTTTCTTTTTAAAGTTCTCTTTTTTGTGTTTTTTTAAGATTGTATTTTTAAGTTAAGTTTTTTGAAGTTAAGTGTTTTTAAAGTTTTTTTTAAGTTAAGTTTTTTCTTTTTCATTTTAAGTTAAGTTTTTTTTTAAGTTAAGTTTTTGTTAAGTTAACGTGTCTGTGTGTGTGTGTGTGTGTGTGTGTGTGTGTGTGTGTGTGTGTGTGTGTGTGTGTGTGTGTGTGTGTGTGTGTGTGTGTGCGCGTGTTTTGTGTGATGCAGCTGCACCCTCTGGTGGCGGGCGGGTTGCGTTCGCAATCATAGTTACTTCACCGCGTTCGCAATTAAGCTGCATCACACTGGCTACAGGAACAGGAGATAGCCTCCTGACCTATTGGCCCCACGGCTCAGGAACCTGGTTCTCTCAAGGCTACTGAACTTTAACCAGTGGCTGGCTGGTTGAAAATGATTGTGGCCTTGGCCTTCACAGCTGAAGGATGGAACATTTAACCCATCTCTGTCTCTCTGTTGCTATTTCAGTGGTTTTCATGTCAAGGACCCCCAACATGATATGTATAATTTGGAAGAGCCCACATCCTACAAAATCCAGTTGCTTTATACATTTGTAACTATCTGTGACCCTTGGGGGTCCATTTGGTTACATTTCACTGTCTTATTTAAATGTACCATTCAGGATTATGCTGTGTGTGATCCTCAGTTATAAATATGACCAGCAACAATCATATTTGGACACTCATCTTACAGCACATTCATTCATTCATTGTGACAATTTGTGACGAGATCTAGTCCGCTATCCCTCATGACATGTCACTTATGTCATGTCTGTAATTTTATCAAATGGAGGTCCCTACTCCCTAGCCTACCTTGTGGACTACTGGACTATATGATATGACCATATGCTGCCTAAAAATGCATATCAAGTCCATGAAATGAAAGAGCTTGAGAATTAATCACTTTACTAAGCTATACTGGAAGCCCGAACTACACTTTAAAATCAGTGTTTGGAGCACATTTGGTTCCATGTGTATGGTTTCAGTTACAGACACATCATGGTCCATTTGGATTTTGGACCCATGGTACTAGTCTCCAAGTCCAAACCTGACGTTGGGACCCTGCAGTGATCATCTACATTCATCATGATATAATCCATAGTATTGTATTTGTAATGTATGTCCAGCATATTACTCAACACCACTCAGTTCACTTCTTACAAATGTTCAACCATCCACGCCCCCCTCTAGCTTTAGCTCAGCTAACACTGATTAGCAGAATCATTCATAGCCCCACATAAGGCTAAGGCATGGCTAAAGCAATAAAAACATGTTTCACTTTGACACGTTCTCCAAAACGTCAAATGTGAAACGCGTGGTTACAATTCAACCAAACTCCGTCCAAACACGGCATTTAGACCAACAATTAAATAAACGGTGCTTTGCTTCGTTGGAAAAGGTCGACATCCTTAACATACGCCTAGCGTTAGCTACAGACAGTGCTGCTAATCCACCACCACACTGACCACAGACAGTGACCATTAGCCTCGCTAGCCTAGCCTAGCATATCCGCAGCAGCACACAGCGGTGTGACAGCTGATGGTGCCCTTGAGCTTTTTACTTTATGTGCGACACAAGAAATCACACATAAAAAAAAAACAGACGTCCCTTTCGCAAAATGTTTTAATATGTCAAATTAATCATTTTGATTCCTCTCTCCCCCCCCGCCCGACCGAGTCCATTTGGTTACATTTTGTACCCTGGCTGGCTGTCAAGAGTTCATTAAAAAATGTGCAGTAGTAATTATGATGATTATGTTTTAGTTGAAAGATAAGTGTCTCAATCAATTAATTCTGATTCGATCATTGCTTAGTGTAGTGTTTGTACAGTAACAGGGGTCTCCCTGTTGTCTCTCCACTTCTTTAGTGAACTGAAATACATGTTCAAATCATGTCGGGATACCCATTTTTTTTAATTCCACGATCAGAATATAGAGCTTCAACCTTTTGAACAATAAAAAATTAAATATTAATAACAATAAGATTACCACTTTTACAGTACATTTAACATAGCAAATAAACAACAAAAATTGAAGTATTAAATCGTGCAGCATGGCACATGTGGTGGTGGTGTGTGTTGTTGTTCTACACGGGGCTGGCGCTGCCCTCGGGAGTCTTCCTCTCGGCGGCGGCGGTCCCCTTGCCCCCCTCGGACGGCTCCTTGGCCCGGCTGCGGTTCCACAGGTACACGGCGCCGACCCCCAGCACCAGCGGGGCGCCCACCAGCAGCGCTAGCTGCCACCGCGGCAGGCCGCTATCGGCGGACTGCGGTTCCACCGTGACCACCGGCTTGGAAGCAGCCATGATCTGGATCCTGCTGCTTCTCTGACTTCCAGAATCCACACCGTCTGCTCAGCTGATAGCCTAGCCTGAGCCTCCGTAGCCTGCTTCTTCTTCTTCTGGTCTGACGTAGGTCTGACGCTATCCGCCAGTGTTCGTGTTGCCAGGTTTTGTGGAAAACAAGCAACCAGGTCTATGAAAACAAGCCCAAGTGAGGGGTGGGAGAGGCTGGACAGCAGACGGCTGGATTTTGAATTTCTCTAACTATAAACTTTCATGACAGCAGACAGCCTAAGTACAAATATAATTTATGAAAAGCTACTACAGTGAAGTCTGTTCACAGAAGTTGTTGTAGGATATGTGGGGATTATCTGACGAGGTAACATTATACTAATACTAAATTGTTTATAGGGTCAATATAAGTAATATAATATAGCCTTTCCACAGGAGTATCTTTTTATATTTTTCCAAAAAGAATACAAACAGCCAATAGCATATTACAAAGTTATCCCCCTCACTGGGGAAAATTCCGGGAGGAAAAACGGGCACGCACCGGGGTGAGTCTTCTTGTTACCCCCAAAACAGAGTCCCCCTACTATTGGAACATGACTGTCAATCTGTCATGAACGAGCGTCATCATGTGCATGATTTTAGGGGTGTCGCCAGATGACAGTGAAGTGTCAATTGAAGGACTTTTAAGAAGAAAGAAGAAAAGAAAAACTGGTCAAACATAATCCAAAACACAAGGCGCCTACCGACTCGAGCAATCTTCATTCCTACTCTCACCTATGGTCATGAAGTGTTATTCTTTCATGACCGAAAGAATAAGGTTGAGAATACAAGCGGCCGAAATGAGTTTTCTTCGCCGGGTGGCTGGCATCTCCCTTAGAGATAGAGTGAGAAGTTCAGTCACATGAGAGAGACTCGGAGTAGAACCGCTGCTCCTTCGCCTGAAAAGGATCCAGCTGAGATGGTTCGGGGCGGCATCTGGTTAGGATGCCTCTCGGGCGTCTCCCTAGGGAGGTCCTCGACGCACTGGGAGGAGACCCCGGGGCAGACCAAGGCACAGTTGGAGGAAACACATCACTGGCCTTGGAATTTGAATTGAATTGAATTGAATACTTTATTAAGCAACATAAATGCAAACAGCACAATGTACAGTCAGGCATTTCTGTCCAAAAAAGGATTTCACCGAAGAAAGACCTTGCGACCTTGTTTCCATTCGGGTCCTATCCACTCACACAGGAACGTCTCGGAATCCCCCAGGAGGAAGTCATTAATGTTGCTCTGGAGAGGGAAGTCTGGAGCACTCTGGTGGAGCTGTTGCCCCCGCGACCCGACTATGGATAAGCGGTTGAAGATGGATGGATGGAGGCGTTGTGAGTTTGTAGATCTGCTATTTTCACAAGTTCAAATTATTATTTGGGGGTCACAGCCTGAAAAGGTTGAGAACCAATGGCAGAAAAACAACAACAACCATAGCCTAGTGCAGTTGTCCACTGCACTAGGCTATGGTTGTTGGGGGTTTTTTTAAAGAAGAAAAACATCTTTCACATATTTTTGAAACATTTTTAACAACACTGTAAAAGTGTAAATCTTGTATGGCCGGGTGAGGGCTGTGGGTTCCCTGGCACAAAATCAAAATATTGTTCAGATGTGAGGGTCTGCGGAGTGCGGACAAATGCATATTCATTTGGGACTGTCCTGGACATGAACGAAAATGTTTGAGAACCATCCATGCACTGTTTCAAAAACAACATGCAAGCCCAAATAAAGCAACCCACAATTACCAATATTTACAAGCAACATTACAGAAAAAAACAAGTCGCTTATAATAAGTGGACATGGCAACACTGGTCTTTGCGTGCCGCGCTTCACGCCGGAGTTGCTGATCCGGTCTGGATTCTAGACCATAGTTCTCTAGAGCGGATATGAAAAAAAACCTTTTAAATGCGTATCTTTGTATGTTGGAAAATATCGGATACAATAGGCGGGCTCTAAACCGGATCACACTAGTTAATTGGGAATAGAAACCAGGCTTTCCACGGGTACTGTGGAAAAAAGCCAATGCATCTTATTTGAATAGGACTTTACCAAAGAGGTTAAAAGGCACTTTATTAATTATTACCGTAAAATCTAAACTGAATAAAGAGGCTAAAAACAGCATCAAATAACATGAGAAACGTGCAGTCATGATTTGACCAACAAAACAAAACAAACAAAAAAACTGATTTAAGATTTTATGACAGCTTCCCACAAATTGCAGTTAACATATTACATTAAAAATAAGATATTGTTACGACAAAAATATCAAATATCAAAACAAATATACATTACATTCCAGACTATGGTCGCCATCTAGTGGTCAATTTAAAAAGTACAAGACATTCTATGCAGCTCTGTCATACATACACTCATCTGTTACAGAATATTTATGTGAACTTGGCGGTGAAGACACAAAGGATTAAAGAATATAAAAGTAAACATTCTATTGTTTTGGTTCCTCACACATACACAAAACAACTGAAATAATAATGATTTAATAGAATACTGATTGATTGAATAGTTTATTAACACTTTGCATGGACAAGCACAGGGAAGTACAGTGCTGTGCAATACATGGTCTGTTGTTTCCATATAGATAAGGTGACCACCGCAAATTACAACATGATGTCACGCCGCGTAAGCGACTCACCTCTCACCCAAACAGATCTCTCTGGTCACCTTATCACCTAAAACTGGAGTATGAATAGGCTTCAGATTACAGAGATAAATTGGGAGTGAGCAGTTCTACCTGCAATGGAGTTTGTTCCACATTTTGGGAGCCAGAAGGGAGAAGAGTCTGGGACGTGAAAACATGACCAAAAACTAAAGCTTTATGAATGAATGAATGAATGAATGAATGTGGATGGATGGATGGATGGATGAATGAATGAAGGGATGAATGAATGAATGAATGAATGAATGAATGGATGGATCAATGAATGAATGAACAACAACAACAAAGTATTCCTCTTTGTACATCTTCATTTATTTACAACCTTTTTATATCAAACAGCATAATTAAAATACCTGATCTACAAGGTGTACAGCTTTGAATGAAGGAGGGGACAAAGTACAGACCCCTGGGGGACCCCCGGTCAACCAAGTATCAAGAATATTCTTTTTGTATTATTATTATTGTCACAGGTTTCCAATATAAATAACTTAAAAAAATGCCTGAACTGTTCTTCTTGGACCCAAAGAATGGCTCTGCTATGACATCGCTGTGAAGAACAACTTTAGGTTCCTTTACCTTTCTGTGTTTAGCTGCTCTCTAACAGCCATATCTTACACACCTCTGCTGTATCTCCACACATGCCGATACTTATCCCTGCATAGAGAGGCTGTGTGAAGGTGGCGTTTACTGTATGGCGGAGGGTCGTCGTGTTGTTGGAAACACTGTAAAACGACACGGTACCTGCTCTGTGATCCACGTCCACCCCCACTATCCCCCTACCCCCCAATGTGGAGGAACAGTTGTACGCCCAGGACTTGTTGTTTTCTCCAAAGCCTGATAGAACCTCCTCCTTCCTGTTGATGTCTTTATAACTGACCGCTACGCTGACCCATCCACTCCATTGCACTTCGAAGTAACCACGTTTAGGCAGGCTCTCCCTACTCAACACCTGAGGCGCTTGGGTGAATCTGTGTGGATGTTGAGGGTGACGTTGGTCTCGTCGTGCAAAAGTCACCTTCCTGTTCTCCTCTGACAGGACGAGGTTGTTGCTCACTGTGTTTTGGTCCAGTGAAAGTTTACAGGAATCTGTGAACACATGGCAAAATATATCACTTTAAACGTGGTGCCTCTGTGTTGGCCATTAGTGTGGTTGCTATAGGTGTGTGTGTGTGTGTTTGTGTGTGTGTGTGTGTGTGTGTGTGTGTGTGTGTGTGTGTGTGTGTGGTGTCTGTGTGTGTGTGTGTGTGTGTGTGTGTGTGTGTGTGTGTGTGTGTGTGTGTGTGTCTGTAGTGTGTGTGTGTGTGTGTGTGTGTGTGTGTGTGTGTGTGTGTGTGTGTGTGTGTGTGTGTGTGTGTGTGTCTTTCATATCATAGCATCTTTGGGCAGATTGCTATAGTTACAGAATACTTGATAGCTAGTCGTCATGGATACCACTGTGAGTCAGATCACGTTACAGAATGCATGGAACTCCATATAAGGAGCTACCTGACATCATGATAGACTCCATCTTTGGGCATGACCGACCAACATTATGACATTATAACTCATAAACCTACACCACTAATGAAAATGCACTCACATTTCAAAAAGTCCCATCTGTTTCCCGGACGCTCTGGTGGACTTGAAGCATGGGTGGTGGACACGGCAGACCCTGGAGAAACTGGAGACGGTCAAAATAGAAAGAAATCAAACCGGTAAACTCATGACCCGCCGTTGAAGAATCACACAAACAGGCAAGTATATCCAATGGTGAAACATGTTAAAATGAAAACCAATCAGCAGCCTGGATTAATTCCTGCCCAGACCCTCTCTCCAGCCCCAAAAGCGATGGTCCAAAGGATGGGTTCGGTATAGCTCTGTTCCATAGCTCTGCAACGGCAGCAAAGGGCATTAGGGCTATGGACCAGAGCTAGTTTCGGTAGGGCCTTAGCGAAGGGCTAATTACATGTTCTGACCGAGATCACCCCACCGTGAGACTTGGATTACCCCAGATGATTAGCCTGCATGGGTTCCAGCCTGATTCGCTGCGTTCCGCGGATCTGCAGTGACATGTACCAGATGATAACACTGCTGCCCTCTGTGGTTCCTATCACCTCACCATTAGACTTGGATTACCACAGAGAACACTGCCACCCCCCAGCTACCCTCTCTGTTTCTATCACCTCACCATTAGACTTGGATTACCACAGATAACACTGCCACCCCCCAGCTACCCTCTCTGTTTCTATCACCTCACCATTAGACTTGGATTACCACAGAGAACACTGCCACCCCCCAGCTACCCTTTCTGTTTCTATCACCTCACCATTAGACTTGGATTACCACAGATAACACTGCCACCTCCTATAACTTCACCCACAACCCCCAGCCCTCTCTCCTGTCTCTCCTAAAACTGGTGGCATCCATTGAGCCCAAAAACCTGTCCTCTCTAGTCTAGACCAAATTCCTTCTTCAATTCTTCTTCTAGCCGCAGAGTCAGACCATATTTTCCCCATAATCTACTGTCTTTCATTACAATCATCATCAATACATCTGATCCGTCTGTCCTTCATTTATCATTATCATTAATGCCTAATCTAAAAGTTGTCTCTCCCACCTTTGATCAAAGTTAGACATATTGTTAGACACCTACAGAATGGATGCCGCCATCTACAGACTCATTTTATTGTTCCAAAGGTCAGCTAATCATCCTTACACACACTCATTACAATCTACAAGGGTGTTTTAATATAATATTAACTTATAAACTTAAAATCGCTATCCTCTCTTCACCTACCTGTTGGTGTGGTTTTAAAACCCTCCACTAGATCGATCCTGCATATCTTTGTCAGAACATTCAGCATGATCTGAGTTTCTCTACCAGGGTAGCGCTGCACGATCAGGTCCACTATGTCTGTCCTCTTGGCGTTCTCCAGAACACTCTTTGTGAGCGGCTTGAGACCGTCAACATTTTCAGGCTCTTCTAGATGCCACTTGAACCTGTCAAACTCATCGTGAATCAGGTTGTCCAGAGTGTCCAACATGCGCTGCTTAAGTGTCCCCATGGTGGATTCTGTTACAAACACATGATGTTAACATGTCAGCTTCATTATTTGAATACTTTTGATGTGAAAAGAGTCAAAAGACTGAACACAATAAGCTGCATAGTTGAAGTTACATGCATCAGGAAACACTTCTCATACCCAATTTCAGATTAAGTTTGTACTCCCACACCCACGTGCAGCTGTCATGTCGCTGTGTCATTTATGTACACAAACCTAAGGTGTTCTCTGTGTGTGTGTGTGTATTGAGTTCGTGCTTAAAATGTACTGTAAATTATACAAACTGTTAATAAAGATTTCAATCAATCAATCAATGTGTGTGTGTGCGTGTGTGTGTGTGTGTGTGTGTGTGTGTGTGTGTGTGTGTGTGTGTGTACTGTAGGGGTGCGTTTGGATAGCGCACTGAGCACACTGCAATAAAAGTGTGAGTGCGCTCCCGGTGCGCATATCCGAACTCACCCATATTTGTTACTGTTAGTCTTTTTGCAGGGCGTTGCAAATAAGCATTGTGCTCAGCTACTACTAAAGGTCACACCACTGCCACGCGCACAAACCTGTGGTACTGACGTGCTGTCCTGTAAATTACCTGCAGGTAACGATTACTAGAAAAAAGTGCAGTTTGGGAAAGTGGATGTTGTGTGCGGGGCTGTATTGCTCCCAGTGGAGTTATGGACAGAAGTAGTATTTGTCGCACACACACACACGTGCACACACTCGCGCGCGCGCGCACGCACGCACGCACGCACACACACACACACACACACACACACACACACACACACACACACACACACACACACACACACACACACACACACACACACACACACACACACACACACACACACACACACACACACACACACACACACACACACACACACACACACACACACACACACAGTTAAAGCTATATTTTGAACACATAAAAGTAGCCTAATTGTTGAGTTTTCCCACAAACCGCACTTTGAGAAGCACTGCAGTAGCCTACACACAGGTCTTACCTATCAGTTACTCACTGTGGCGATGGTTTCAACCAATCAGTGATATGCCCTCTCTCTTTGGTTTCAATGGTTGTTCAAACCAATCATGACGCAAAACACTGGGGAATCAGAGAAGATAACAACTGCATTATAATCTTTTCTCACCAATTAGATGTACAGTACAGGCAAAAGTTGGCCTCCATGGCACTATAACAGGCCAATGTGAAAAAATGGGGGAAGAGGTTAATTCAGCTCTGGCATCCAGGGAGTGTGTGTGTTTGGCTGTGATCAAGCCAACAGTGCTGGAGATTAGCTTATCACAGACGGACACACGCGGACGGACGGAGGGACAGACAGACAGGGTGCAAAACAATTAACTTCAATGTTCTGAATACATGTTTGAATTGATAGTAAATGTCACTGTTCAAAACTGGCATACAAACCTAAAATAGTTCATATACCTAATTCCATTTTGTTGCTGTCGGACAGAAACCTCTTATGTTCATATTCTAATTTTTTCATAATTTAACGTCCTGTCATGCTAACAGTGTCACACAAAAGCATCAAAATCAACAGATCCACAACCTTGTACTACTACTACTTTTGCTATTTTTGAACCCGACAGAGACGATGTACAATTCCAATAATGGACAAACTACTGTAGAGCCACGCTGTAAAAATGGAAACCAGGCCTATAGGCTGAGAGCAGCCTATAGGCTGCTAATGACAGCATGTTGCCGGTTCGAATGCAGATCCCCTGCATGTCACTACCCCTCTTTCTCTCCCCAGTCCCCATTCCCTGTCAGACAGATTGATTGCATATATAGGGCCTAAATGGAAACATCCCTTTTGAACTGAGTGTTTGACTGTACTCTGTTGCTGTTTTTACATTTATTTTCAATAAACCATTCAATCAATCAAAAGGCTACTGTATCATTCAATAAAGGCAACCCCCTCCCCCACCCCAAAAAGAAAAGTATCTTAAAATAAATAAAGAAATGGCAAATGACAGAGAAAATACGAAATTATAGGATACATGAAATATGACTCACCATGTCTTCAAACAATGCATGCACGCAGTATAGGCATATACTGTATGAGGGAATGAGGCAAACTGTAAACATGCATGCTCTCTCTCTCTCTCTCTCTCTCTCTCTCTCTCTCTCTCCGCAAGTCAGTCAGGTCATTTCCCAGAAATGGGTCCCTGCAAGAAAAAAAGAAAAAAGCTGTATGTGTGTCAACATCATCGTACCTGGCAGTTATGCGGGAACGCCTACAGAGTCCACCTACAGAGTCCTGCTATCTAATAGAGGGTATGCACGTGACATCATCACCAAACCCGGAAGTTACGCAGGAACGCCTACTGAGTGGCAAGAAAATACTTTCTGGCCTTCACAGCATCCAAACAGAAAAGTCCAATCTGATTGCATTAATAAACAACGTTAAACAATGTTAAACTCATTTTGCCTGTTGCTTTGCCACTCGATTTGCCACTCGATTTGCCATTCACTTTAAGCATGCGCATACCCTCTATTGTATTAAACAACATTAAACTCAACAACATTGCAGCTGTACAGAAAGCTTGAATTATTCTCGGCAAAGTTTCTGTTTCATGATAAAAAATACAGGTACGCAGGACCGTTGAGTGATTTCCATGAACGAGCACTTCCAAACTCCAATGCTCCATCATGCTGCTCAGTGTTTTGCCACTCGGTCTAGAATAGATGAAGGGTGCAATATAAGATGAGCAATATATTTATTATGGTTTGGCGATGTATTGGATCTGCTTTTTAGGTACTCAGATCAAGCGCATCAGTCCCGGCCATAGGGACTCTGAATGCCCCGTACCTAAACAGTAGATACAAAACGACAGGTGGTAGCTGGGGTGGAGGTGGGTGAGCAGCAGGTTTGTATACAGCAGCACGCTGATACAGCAGCAGCAAAGAAGGAAGCAGGAGGAGAAATGCAAACCTCCGGTTAAAGTAGCCGGTATGAAGATGGAGTGAGTGAGTGTGTGATTGGCTGAGTGAATCATGTGAATGAGAGCGTGATGCTGAGGCGGCCCAATTAACGGCCGGTAGCAACTGCACTGAGGTTCCCTGACTGAACTTGCTCTGCGCATGTCTACGACAGGCACAAATGCTCATTTAAATAACCAGTGGAGATATCTAGTACAGTTATTATTGCAAATAAAGTTTCTTCAGACACTAAATAGCATGGTAGGCATGTGCGTGCGTGCGTGAGAGCGATAGAGATGAGAGACAGACAGACAGACAGACAGGTGGAGAGAGATAGAGAGAGAAAGAGAGGTATATTTTAAATGTGGATGGCCGGGTTGGTTGAATTGTATATGTTTAAATGTTCAGATAAATCTATAGTTATTTGTTTATTTTTGGAACACAGTTCTTATATGACGCAATAAGGTTTCCCTATGGAATTGTCAACAATTCCAGGGAAATCTTATTGCATCATATAAGAACTGTCTTCCAAAAATAAACAAATCAGTTACTTATTTTCCTTTTGTAAGTCTGAGGTCATTATTCACTGATGACATGTCTCCTTCACTGGACAGAACAGAGAAGAGAGACACATATTTTACATTTGAACGTGGTATAGGAGTCTTAACCCACTGACAAAGCAAAAATGCAACTGTTCAGTCCAAATATCACACGTTTACAGACTAAGAGATATTGGTATATATGTGACCTATATGGCAAACATGATATCCCCTTTTCCCCTGTTCCATATACCTTTGAGGACTTCAGCACTGATGTCATAGCACGGCTGTAATAGCTGACTGACATCATCACCGTTGTCGAACCACCAACCTGGGCCACACTGGGGTTATACAACTATCATAGTGCTGATACAGCTACCATAGTACTGAGTACTGCCAAATGGCAGCCTCTTCTCGCATCCTGCTGCTGTGTAACGTCAACAAACAAATAGTGTTTTATCCCAGAACTAAATTACACAGTACAAGTGCTCTCCAGGAGTTGGTTGGTGTGGTGGGGCTGGAGATCCATGCACAGATCCACTCCAACACAAAACTCTTCTCCGGCTCTCCGGTCCGTTTCATGGCACCACCAAATTCCATGGTGTCCTTCTTCGATGCGTCGTTGCCCGGCACATTGCCGGTGCTGAACAGGAGATCTGTCGAGGCAGCGGTCATGACGGGACTGGCTCTCAACTGCACCATCAACAGGAAGTCACTGTTCGACAGGAAGCATTACTTCTACGCTGACCTCCCGGCCGGCTACCAGATCACCCAAAGGCGCCGACCCATTGCCGTGGACGGTTTGCTGACCTACAGCCGCCTGGGAAGCGAGAAGAGAAGCCAGGTCGTCACCAAGACCGTACACATCAAGCAAATCCAACTGGAACAGGACAGCGGAAAGAGTCTGCACGACAACCGCCGCTGCCAGACTCTCGTGGACCTCAACAGAGCAGGAGTTGGACTGATGGAGCTGGTGATGGAGCCGGATATGAGCTGCGGCGAGGAGGCTGCAGCCGCCGTCAGAGAGCTGCAGCTCATCCTGCAGGCTCTGGGCACCTGTCAGGGCAACATGTCCAAGGGCCAGCTCCGGGTGGACGCCAACGTGTCGGTTCACAGGCCGGGAGAACCTCTGGGTGTCCGGACGGAGGTGAAGAACATCAACAGCGCCCGCTTCCTAGCCAGAGCTATAGACTATGAGATCCGGAGACAGACGGGGATCCTGCTGAGTGGCGGTACGGTTCTGAATGAGACCCGAGCCTTCGACTCCAGATCTGGCCAGACCGTCCCACTGAGAGACAAGGATGGGCTTCAGGACTACAGGTTCATGCCGGAGCCCAACCTCCCTCCGCTGACGGTGTACGACGACGAGGCGTCCCTGCCCAGCGGAGCGGACCCCAGCCAGGCAGTGCTGGTGGAGCGGCTCCGTGAGAGTCTGCCCGAGCTGCCCAGCGTCCAGAGAGACAGGCTGCTGCAGACCTACGGCATCCTGCCCGAACACGGCTTCACCCTGCTGAACGAGGAAGGGCTCGTGGACTACTTCGAGGCGGTCGTCGAGGAGACCAGTAGGGCGCCGAGGAAGGTGGTCGGCTGGGTGACCAACGAGCTGCTCGGTCTGCTCAAACAGCACCATCTAAAGGTCAGCCAGAGCCGCGTATCTCCCTCCGCGCTGGCGGAGCTTCTGCAACTCCAGGAAACAGGACTCGTCTCTGCCTCTGCTGCCAAGCGCGTTCTTCAGGAGATGTGGAGGTGTCCGGGGAAGACGGCCCGCCAGTTGGTGCAGGAGCAGGACCTGGGGATGGTCAGTGACTTTACACAGCTCCACAGCGTCTGTCAGAGGGTGGTGGACTCACACCCCGAGGAGGTCCAGCTCATCAGGAAGGGGAACAAGAAGGTTCTAAACAAGCTGATGGGTCTGGTCCAAAGGGAGACCAAAGGCCGGTTCGACCCGCTCTGCTTCTGCTCCATTCTTGAGGAGAAGACTTCCTGAAGGAGACCACACTGGATCACAGTCGTCAACAAGAGAGAGTTTGGACTTGGTGGACTTTTGTAGAACATTACACTGTAGAATCTCCAGCACTGATTCTCAACCTTTTTAATTACAAGGGACACCCTGTTTGATTAACAAAAACAAAACTGACCTAAAGGAATTCCTGTACATCGGTAGTAGACTAGAACTGACCCTTCCTTTCTACAGTCACCGTTGTCTGTTAACGCTGTAGTCCCGTAAACAGTCAGACTCCATTCACACTTTTGACGTGGCAAAGAAAAGGCCAAATCATAACAATATACTCATCGGAAAATCTAAAGGTCAGAGGTCTGTTGACGAATGACTGTGAGCTTCAGTTCCTGAGGGATCCTCACGGCCTTCTACCATATTGCCATGAAGAACGCCAAATCCGCAAAAATGGCAGAATTACACGGAAGGGGGTCTATGCCCTTTGGGCTTGACCCCTAAATAGAAAGTACTGTTCCTTAAGAAACAGCGTGGGCTCTAGTAGCTCTATACTATACTTGATGATGATGTATTGACCCACATGGAACCCTCCCTCTGTCTTCCGATTGGTTGGCCCACATGACGTCACAGCCCAGGGGACGAAAGGCCCGGGAATATTATGATGATAATAGTAGCCTAGCTACTCCAGCCCACAATAAGCCCTTGAGGCTTTTTGTCCTTTTAGCTCAAATGTTTGACTGTACCTGTTTACGGTTCCGTCTAATACAATATTCAATCAATCAATAAATTATCCCAATAGCATGAGTTAGCATGTGTTATCCTTTTAGCCTAACCTGTGACTGTACTACCTGTACTGCAGTACTGTAATAAAGTATTCAATTAATCATTCAATCAATCAGAACTGATGTCATAATCATGACATCACCTGCTGTCCACCTGTGCCTTTAAATCTTAAAGAGCATGTGCAAAATGTTTCTATTAAGTATAGCGGCGGTCAGTCGGTTCAGCCGTTGCTTAGATTGAGCGTCATTTATCTGTTTGTGACAATGCCTCGCATTGAAACTGACATCAAACTGGACTTCAAGGACGTGCTCCTTCGGCCCAAGCGGAGCACGCTAAAGTCTCGCAGCGAGGTGGACCTGACAAGGAGTTACACCTTCAGGAACTCAAAGGGCAGCTACAGAGGCATCCCCATCATCGCCGCCAACATGGACACCGTGGGAAGCTTCGAGATGGCTCTGGCGCTGCACAGGTTCACCCTCTTCACCGCCGTCCACAAGCACTACTCCGTGGACGACTGGAGGGCGTTCGCGGCGAAACACCCAGAGTGCATACAGGCCAGCATAGCGGTCAGCACGGGAACCAGCGACGGGGACTTTGAGAAGCTCTCGGCCATCGTGACGGCCGTGCCCCAGCTGCAGTACATCTGCGTGGATGTGGCCAACGGCTACTCCGAGCACTTCGTGCAGTTCGTCAAGGACGTCCGTCAAAAGTTCCCGACACACACCATCATGGCGGGGAACGTGGTGACGGGAGAGATGGTGGAGGAGCTGATCCTGTCCGGCGCCGACATCATCAAAGTGGGGATCGGGTCGGGCTCTGTGTGCACCACTCGCAAGAAGACGGGGGTGGGCTACCCGCAGCTCAGCGCCGTGATGGAGTGCGCGGACGCGGCCCACGGCCTGGGCGGCCACATCATCTCCGATGGAGGGTGCACCTGCCCCGGGGACGTGTCCAAGGCTTTCGGCGCCGGGGCCGACTTCGTGATGCTGGGCGGCATGCTGGCCGGCCACCAGGAGTGCGGCGGCGAGGTCGTCGAGAAGGAGGACAGCAGCGGTATGTACAAGCGCTTCTACGGCATGAGCTCCGACACGGCCATGAAGAAGCACGCCGGCGGCGTGGCCGAGTACCGGGCGTCCGAGGGCAAGACGGTGGAGGTGGCGTACAAGGGCCCCGTGGAGGCCACGGTGCGCGACGTGCTGGGCGGCGTGCGCTCCACCTGCACCTACGTGGGCGCAGCCAAGCTGAAGGAGCTGAGCCGCAGGACCACCTTCATCAGGGTCACGCAGCAGCTCAACACCGTGTTCGGTGATGACAACTGGACATATTTGAGGCACATATGACCTTCCTTATAGATCATATGAATCCTTTCATTGTCGATGGCAAATATGAGACATGTGGGGACAAAAGCTGTGTATATAAGAAGATCTACAAGCTCATAGCACGTCACCAAGTGCCACGATACGTGCTTTTTTTGTTTTTAACTTAACTCTTTGCTTCTGGGTCCCTGGGTCGGCGGCCAAATACAGATATTTTGGGGGGTCCTTGACATGAAAATGTTTGAGAACGACTGACAGAGAAACATGGTTTTTTCTGAAAATTGTCATGATTTAGAAGCCATTTTTTTAGAATCGGCCTCAGGTCTAAATGGGTACTTAAAACCGGAACGGGTGTCATTTTAGATTTTACATACTCTTTGTGTATGGCGACAACAGAAAGCGGCTTCTTAAAAATAGCATTTTACCAGCTCACAGCGAGCTTGTGTGTCTCCAATCTTTTAGGGGCTACAGCTTTTGTCCCCACATGTCTCAATATTTGCCATTGACAATGAAAGGAGAAATTAGGTCAAATGTCTGCCAAGTATGACGCAAAACACAAAGCGCCCGTCACTTCACACAGGTGATTTTTTTGACCATTTTTGAGTCTTTTGCATTTTGTTTGGTCTTCAATATCTTAGAATTTAGAATTATTTTATGTCACGTCATGTGGCAGCCAAGTCGATGGACTTTTTGAGTGGTGCAACCACTCCAAAGAATAGCAATGTCCGTGTCTGTGTGTTGTTCACCTATGTGACGTTAATGAGCACCAGTATATGACTAGGAGTACCAGTAGGTACCAATGCCAGGGTATAACTCTCGATGGTGACATAATAAAGATTTCAGATTACATAAATGTATACATAGAGGCATTACCTTTAATCCACCCGACACTGAAACATAAAGGTACATATCGTCATATAAACAGTACAACTTACATACATGTATGTTGTATACATGTACCGGTAGGTCTATATGTAATTTGTAAGTTGATGAGTAGTATACTGTGGTTACTTGGGTTGTTTTATGCGTATGCCGTAGCTGCATGATTTGCTTTACAGAGCAATGGAGAAAACTCAGTTTTTTTACATATTAAATCCCAGTTTATAGGCATTTTAGCTCATTTTAGCCACCGTGGACGCCATCTTGAAAACGATGCCTTTCTGGTTGTTTGTTTTTCCTAACATTTTAGCTTGTCATTTAGCACACCCAGCAACAGAATCCATTGAAAATCTATTTTATCAATTATTTTGGTTTACAACCATAGCTATACGTATCTGATATTTGAGTCTGTTCAAACAGCCCACCAGGAGGGCGCGCCCAACGTGTTTGCACAGCTTTTTGAAAACCTTATAAGTTATACCTATACTTAACACCAAACCAAAATTCAAAAACTAGTCACCAAAAGCCAAACTGTGGTGATCTTTTACGAGTCCGCCCCCAGCTACAGTATAAAGGTAGCTGGGGGCTGGCTACCCAGCAGGCTGACAGGCTGCAAGTTGTAAACCAACCATGGCCTTCATGTGGATTCTCTCATGCCTTGCCCTTGTTGGTGCTGCCTATGGTAAGTATAACTGCTGAACCTCCAAACACATTTTGCCACCTTCGACACAGACCATTATAAAAGTTGTTTTTATTTCATTTCTGTTCCTTTTAGAGCGAATTTAAGTATTTTTAAATGTGCTATGTAAATTGTCTGTATTATTATTATTATCGTTTATAACTATAGTCTGTTTAACAGACTATTCCGGAGTAATCTAACTTCCGCTGTGATTGGCCTAGCTTTGCATAACATTTGAAGCAGCTAATTGGCTGTTGTTGGTTACGTAACCAATCTATGTTTTATATCGTGAATGGCACAGAGATTACCCTGTGGGATTAAACTTCTGTACATATGCTTATTCTACCGTAAAGAAGACCCAAGAACCACAAATCAACCATGAATCCAAGAGTTATTCATTCAAGCAATAAGCAATGTGCATTTTATCAAGTTTTCACAATTTGACAAGTACACTCAGGCAACATGTTTGAATTGGTTGTAGTTTTTTTATTGTGAATCTGTCCAAAACTGTTACTTTTCAGGATTCACATTCAAAAGCATCAAAAGTAGCAGATCTACAAGTTCGAGCTTGTAGATCGACAATGCTGACAGGGTTTAGTTGGAGGCGACAGTCTGGTCAATCCAGGAACGCAGCACGGTGACGCGGGCGTACACGCCAGGCGAGTCCACGCTGCAGTATCCACTGCCCCAGGAGACCACACCAACCAGGGTCCAGGCGCCATCCTTCTGGCAGACCAGGGGACCACCAGAGTCCCCCTGAAACAACAAGCAGTCCAGTCAGATAACTCACCAATACATATAGATTGAGACTAATAATAAATTGCTAATAAAGTGTGAATATTATATTTGATATACCTGGCATTCAGGCTCTGCTTATACATTACTCTCTGCAGTGCACAGCACATTAGCAGATGGCCATTTAAGAGCAGAGACATATACATCTATAACCCCCCGGGGGGGGGAAACAAACAGAATCCTTAATGCCAGCCCACATAGGAATCCAATTCAAGTGAGATTCCGTTTTATTAGGGTGATTTGCCGCTCCCCCAGGAATATTTCAGTCAAAACGAACGTCCGCGCGGATTGCCGCGGGGCCACAAAAAGCTCCACATGAGTGTTAACCTCTCGAGATGAGTGTAATCTGCCTGAACTAGCTCGCAGCCAGGCTACGCTTCATTTGTGAATTGTATGTGTTTCATGTCAAAAGTGTCATCTTGATGTCACTCACCATGCAGGAAGAGGCCCCCTGGGCTCCGGCGCAGATCATTGAATCAGTGATCTTGCCGCCCCAGTGTCTCTTGCACTCGTCCTTGGAGAGGAGAGGGAGGGAAGCCTGCTGCAGCAGGGCAGGCGTGCCATAGGCTGGGGAAGAAATGAAGAAATCTCAAAGTGTTAGGTTTAATTGGACAGAACGTCTGTTGGGTCCGTGTCTGAATGGGTGAATGTTTTGTGCCGGTCCCTTACCCCAGGGGTCGGTCAGGCCCCATCCGGAGGTCACACACATCATGCCGCCGGGGAAGTCGTCGCGGCCCTCGGCCATGCACACGGGGGACACGTGCGCGCCCATCTTGGCAGGGCTTCTCAGCTTGATCAGCTGGATGTCGTAGCTGTTGCCGTTGGACCCGTAGCGCGAGTGCTTGATGTACTGTCAGAGAAGATTAAGTTACACACAACAGTCAACTGTAGCTGTTAGGAGAGATGTGTTAAAAGAAGTCTTCTTTGTTGAGTAAATGCATGTACGGCTTCAACAATATATTCCAATATGTGAAAAATGTTATAATGTTTTGCCATAGACATACAAAATGAGTGGACATTGGACAATAATATTACCAGAAACACATAAAGTGATAGCTCTGAATGACCATAAAAGTCCTGTAACAGAGGTTACGAATTTAATCAAATGGACCTGCAGGGTCCTTTTGGTTCCATTTGTGCACAGAGTTATGGGGGTCCATTTTGTCTCCCAAGAGAGAAATTTGTCTTGGACCCCAAGGACCCGCCCTGCAGCATACAAATACAATACAATACAATACAAAACAATACACAATACAAGACAACAAAGGCACACAGTGACCCGTACAACATTAAAAAACCACACACCAACATACCTAGTGCAAAAGAGGAAGAACATCACCTCATAACCTTCGACCCCTACCCTGTCTGCCCTCTGCAAGGACTCTGTTAAGGAGTGTGATTGACAGAGGGACAAAGGAATGCTTGTAGGCCTACCTATTATATTTGCACGCATGGACCTCATACCTCCTACCTGATGGCATTAGCCGATACTCAGGGTATAGCTAGGCGGGAAATAGCTGTTTTCAATGCATGATAGTTCAGTTGGTGATAGAAGCATAACATTTGGCACAGATGTCCTTCATATGACCCTAATCGATAATCAACCTCGGGCCACGCAGAATTCCAATTCCGTTTTGGACTATATCACTTCGCTGGGGCTGTAAATATTTTTATTTCCACTCATTTTGATGTAAGAGAATATGTTCTTGAGGTATTTCTACCAAGTACGATATAAAAAGTAAAATTAGGTTCCAATATGGCGGCATGTTTTCCAATATGGCTGCCAATAAACTGTATAAATGTACATCTGCTCATGGTTAATACACAGTTGGTGATGCAAACATGACATTTGGCACAGATCACCTTTATACCACACTAATTTGTAATCAACCTCGTGCCATGCAGAATCCCTCAATTTGTGAAGATGGCTGACAGGTTTACAAAATCCCAAAAGCCCAATTGACAAGTTGTTATTTTGTTATTGCAGTACCAGGGCACACTGGTTGACACTATAGCTGTGATACTCAGCATGGCCGGGTTCAATGCTAATACATTTTCTATAAGGTTTCCTAAATGCTGTTTAGCTTGCCCAAAATTAAAGTTAAACAGCTGCACCTGCATTGACAGGATGTGCCAGCACGGGAGAGCCGAGCCAAGGAAGACAGGGCTTTAGTCTTTCGGAAGGTGTACAGGTGATCTTACTTGTTACTTGTGCAAGCAGAGCGTGCAAGTAATGTTATCAGTCAGGTGCTACGATGCGTATGTCCCTTAGCAGCATATGATATGACGTCATATGTTGGCACAAAGCAGACCGTGCAGGTATGTTTTCGGTCATGCTACGAAGCATATGTCCCATGACGTGATGAAGATATGTACCAATGTCCCTTAGCAGTCATATGCTGGCACGGGACATACGAAAGCAGACCGTGCAGGTATGTTTTCCGTCATGCTACGAAGCCTATGCCCCAGATATGTACCAATGCCAGGGTATAATTGGTTTACGATGGTGACGTAATGATGATATGTTTCAGTGTCGGGTGGATTCAAGGGACATATGCATCAAACCACCCGAGTAACCACATTATACCACTAACCAACTCAGAAATTATACATGCATATAGACATATACATATATATAGACATACAGTATACGTGGTGAATATATGTACCAATGCCAGGGTATAATTGGTTATCGATGGTGACGTAACGATGACATGTTTCAGTGTCGGGTGGACTAAAGGTAATGCCCCTATGTATACACTATGTATGTAATCTGGCACCACTGCCATAACAGGCATAAGTAATCATTACCATACTTCAAAATACTACCTTTTTTCATCCAAAAGCAAGGTACATAGCAAATAGCTAAACCTAATAATTCAATATAGCAAATGTTCTTTCACAGAGAGGCTGAGATTTGAAAGTTTGTAGCGGTCTACAGTACTTGCACGCTCTGCTTGCGCACTAGTAGGCCATTTATGGCCTACTTGTGTCCAACAAGCAAGTAGGCACTCGACAGAGTGCAGTTCTAGTTAGAAATACCTCCAGAACATGTTCTCTTATATCAAAATGAGGGGGAAATTAAAAAAGAATTAGTAGTCCAAAACATAGGCACAGTTGAAGCCATTACAACTGGTGAAAACTGGCGGCCATCTTGAAAAAAGTAGGAATTATGCGTGGCCTGAGGTTGATTACCAATTAGTGTGGTATAAAGGTTATTTGTGCCAAATGCCATGCTTGTATCACCAACTGTGGATTAACCATGAGCAGATGTACATTTATGCAATTTCTCAGCAGCCATATTGAAAAATATGCCGTCATATTGGAACCTAATGTTATTGTTTTATCTCACTTGGTAGAAATACCTCCAGGACATATCTTATACCAAAATTAGGGGAAATTCTAAGTTTTATAGGCCCCGCAAATTGGTGTAGTCCAAAACGTATGTCCAATTGCAAACTGGCGGCCATCTTGGAAAATGGAGGAATTTTGCGTGGCCCGAGGTTGATTATCGATTATGGTCATATAAAGGTCATCTGTGCCAAATTTCATGCTTCTATCACCAACTGAACTATCACCTCTATTTCCCGCCTAGCTAGTATAGTACATGGGAGGGGTCAGACACAATTTTCTTAACCTGTCCAATGGTGGCCTGCTCAAAGATGACCTGGGGGGTGATCGGAGGTGTAGACATAGCCATGATCTTCCATGCCATATGGATGTCTCATCCCATTAGCAGTGGTGGAAATGAACTAAGTATATTTACTTAAGTACTGTACAATCTTTAGGCATTTGTACTTTACTTGAGTGCTTTCAACTTCCAATACTTTTACTTGTACTCCATTACATCTCAGAGGCAAATATTGTACTTTTATACTACATTTATTTTAAAACTTTAGTTACTACCGGTAGTTACTTTGTAGATTTTGATTATTATTAAAACACAGGCATTAACCTCCCCCTAGCTAGCCCTATGTATTTCGGCCATTCGAAAATATACGAGCTCACAATAGGTCACATTGTGAGCTTGTAGATCTGCCATTTTCAAAATATTTTCATAATTGAAAACGTGCAATGGGACATTCTGCATAATGTGTAGTTTCCGTACTACATTTTTATGTCAATACTTTTGTACTATTACTCAAGTATGTTTTGAATTCCTGGCTTTTTATACTTGCAACACAGTACTTCTATATTGCCGTATTGACACTTTTAATTATAGGACTAAATAAAACATTTGAATACTTTTACAGATACAATAGCAGATCTACAAGCTCACAAGCTTTTACATGTTGTACTGTAAGTGTTTGAATTTATTTTTTGATGATTGATCTTTTTTTAAATTATATATAATTTTTATCCCACGATTTTGCAACCCATTCTTTTCACCCAGTGTCAATTATCTAATGTAATCCTGGACGTTACACTTCCTCTGCCAACCTAGGGGGCAGCGGACTGACCTCATGCTTCCTTCTATGCATAAGGAGTGCAAGCTGCTTCTTTTCACCTGACAGGGGGAATATGCCCGGCCGGACATAGCACGTGGAACACGTTGTTGATTTTGCATTTCTTAACAAAAACGTTTGAGAACTACTGATTTAGAAGAATCTGCCTCAGGTCTTAATGTGTTAAAAACATACCTTTGACCATTTGATCTTCTGGATGTCCTCGGCGTTGGAGTTGCGGTCGTGCTCGCCCAGGACTATAACGGTATTAGTTCTGACACACAAAAAAAGGTTTAAAATTAATTAATGGTCAATTTAAAATTAATTAAAGGTCAATAAATATCCAATGCCTAATAATACCTAATTATCTTCAGTCAGACTTCTTAGCATTCACAATGAAAATACTGTAATTGTAATTATATTTTCCACTGGATAGGCTATTAGGCAGCTATTATTACAGACTATGATTTGGTGAGCCTTGTATGTACCTCTTGAACATTTTAAAATACTATAATTTTCTTAGGTCTCACTTTTGGAAATGCATGGGTATGGTTCTGTTATTCTGTAGTACTGTGTGTAGACATAATACTGGTATAATGTACAGAACCCAAACGTGCTGTCAGTATCATCAGTGAACAGCAGATGGCGCTGTTGGACTACTGTACCTGACAGTGCAGTGGGCAGCAGTCACCACCCAGTTTTCGTTGATCAGGGAACCGCCGCAGGAGTGGAAGCCGGTGTCATCCTGAATTCACATTGTATTTATTAGCAACCAACAACCGTAGGATTTAATTTACATACCGTCACCTTAATGCTAATAATGGCGTCTTGTCATTTCTTTTCGGAAAACGAATGAATGAACCAAAACAATATTTCTTAATCATTTCACCTAAAAAGTTTATAACAAATAACAATATATGACTATTGACATACAAATAGTCTGTCAGTTATGTAACAGAAGAGGATTAAATGACTTAGGCCATTTTGTGTTTTAAATTATACTTATTGTAAACCTGACTTAGGCCAAACTATTTCAGGCCAATTTTTTTTGCCTAATTACATCGTCTAGTCCTGAATGATATGCAATTTTACCAGAGGAGGCCACAGTAATTCAGCTATTATGCCAGCAAAATATTGACTCAAATAAAAGTAGTACATGACAGACAGACAGACAAACAGACAGACAGACAGACAGACATGTTTAATTTAAATCCTGAATGTCTTTTCTATTTATTTATTTTTTCACTATTTTTAAATGTATTTAATTTCAAATGCATTTAGTTAGTAGTAATATTCTGAATTTAAATGCAAATACAGTGTACATAAAAATGGACTTCTAGTCATTCAGCTACTAATATAGATTGAAGTAATTGAAGCAGGTTATGTTATGTTTGCATATTTGGAATTGGAAAACAGCTGAATAAATAAATAAATACTATATCAATATTCAGATATTAACCTGAGGGCCACATTAAGTGAAGGTGGGGGCCGCATGCATGTGCCAGTTGCCCATGTATTTCTGAGGGAAACTTCACTTTTACTTGACGGTAGTAATGAATGTAAAGGAGGCTCACCTGCATGGAGATCTGCCAGGGCCAGGAGTGTGGCACGGCCTCCTCACCGTTGACAATACGGGAGTATCCAGAGACCACTGGACTGATGGCTGGAGAGCCACAGCCTGGTGGAGAGATAAAATTACAAGTTCAGGAACTTTATGCAGAACAACCATTCAATCTAATAAAATAAATCAATTGAAGCGGGAGCAATCCCGGTGAAAAATGTTCCGGAGCATTCCATTATAATTGACCGAAAGATGGCAGGTAATCAATCATTATAGTAATAATAATAATAATAAATAGAATTTATGTATAGTCAAAGTCGCTAAACACACAAAAAAAAGCAGTTATATATTTACCGTAGGCAGCGCCAACAAAGGCAAGGCAGGAGAGAATCCACAAGAAGGCCATGGTTGGTTTACAGCTTGACTCTAGCAGGCTGACTGCAGCCTCCTTTATACTGGAACATCATATCATTCCATCTTATCTTCCTGGTGGGAGTTTGAACAGCTTGCCTTGCATGTCCTTAGTTGATCCTGCAGAGTGCACAAACTCTGTCCTTCATTGCACGTGAATAAAATATTTTTGGCATATGAACACAACATATTAGATGCTATGAAGCAATTCAATTGTAATGTGACATCAATTGCAATTTAATTATAGAACTGAATTTCTACATTTCCAAAATTTCTGAAAAACGTATGTTGCTATATCAGTTGCGCTCAAAACCTTTATGTCATATGTATATGTTGTAACTTGTTCCATGGACCCCCGGAAGCAAAGCATTCATAGCGTATATAAGTATATATAAGTATAAAGAACCAATGTGCTGTATAGCTATAACATCTAAAATGACAGATTATTTCCTGGTTTTAATGGACATGGACAAGGTTTTCTTCATTGCCTGAAAAAAATATATTGAAGTGACGAACACACACACACACACACACACACACACACACACACACACACACACACACACACACACACACACACACACACACACACACACACACACACACACACACATTTGAAATGTTTATTTATGTCCACATAATGAGAAGTACAGGAATACCTTGTAGAAAGGACATAAACACTGCCAGTGCAGTTTGACAGTTTCACTCACTCATTTTGCAAAACATTTTTGAATAGTTAAAATGGCCAGACAACAAGCTCACAACGTGTCAATGTAGATTGGCTAGTTGAACTATTCAAAAATGTTTTTCAAAATAAGCAAAGAAGTTTAGGGATAAGGGGTTTAGTGGTTACGAAAATGGAGCCCCAGGTCTGCCTGTAACATTGGAACCTGAATTATGAGGAGGGTCTGGACTCCTTTAATCATGTGGAGACCGGAGTTCATCTGTACTCTTTCACTGTTCTGCACATTGGCTGCACCTTCACCAAGAAACTATGAAGAACAGGTCACAATGTTTACACCGCCACAAAAGGCTCTGGTCAGGCTCTGCCAGTGGACCTAATTTGCCTAAGTACCCACACATGTAAAATTCCCAGGCTCACGCGAAACAGACATCACAGCCAATAGAAACAGGAACACAATATGTCCAGTACACACACACACACACACACACACACACACACACACACACACACACACGGCTGTGGGGCAACACCATAGCTGTGCACAGGCTGGCGATTGTTCCCGTGTTACAGTATCGTGAGACCAATCAAATGATGCGGGCTGTGAAGACACCCTCGTGGGGAGCACATAAAAAGACAGACAGCAACAACCCTTCTAGAACCCAAACTATCCACGGACAGTCGGACACAGAGACCACCTCACATGCTGCTGCTGACTCCTCAACTCCTGTGCTTGCTAGTTGCTGGGCCTCATGGCACTATAGGCAATATTAGTATTAAATGTATTATATGGTTTTAAGGGCCCCAGTTTGACATACATTAGCCTGCAGGCCCTCACTTCACGCAAGCCTTTTTGTCTCTAAATCCAATCACTGTAAACTTGTAAAGTGTTAATTTAACTCCGATATAATCAGAGTCACAGAACTGTAAGGGTCCATTTGACTCTTAACTATAAATAATTTAGTTGGACACCCCCCGGCGGGGACCCCTGGGAGTCCCCAGACCATACTTTGAGAACCACTCCCATATGGTTCCACATAAGGACATAATGGTTGCAACTTTATGTCTAACATCTTGTAGATGTTGATTTTGTGGATATTTGTAAGATGTGTGTGTGTGTGTGTGTGTGTGTGTGTGTGTGTGTGTGCAATACATACCTAGTCACATGACCTGGAACGACGCAGAGAAGAACTGCCGGTCTGAAGGTGCCCACCTTGTGTCCATCCACAGCGAGGAGGAGAGCACCTTTATCCGAACCCTGATCCAGAACTATGACCCAAATGGTCGGACAGGGACAGACCTGGATTGGACTGAATGATTACTATGTGGAGGGCGGATGGACGTGGTCTGACGGGTCTAATGTGAACTACACGTGGTGTAGTTCACATTAGACCTATCAGACCACGTCCATCCGCCCTTGTGGCATAGTGGTGAAATGGTAAAAACATAGTGGTGAGCCAAATGGTGGTACAAGTGAAAACTGTGTGCTAACTTACAGTGAACCTCAGTCAGTGGTGCGACTGTTCTTATACATTTCCATGTGTGTACTTCGTACATTAACATGTCCTTGTTGAGTGGAATGTCTGATTTAACGGGAGCATACCCTATGTTCCCCAGGTTCTATATATGTTCCCCACCATGCAAAAAAGGTTCTTTGTTCCCCACTTAGAATAAACCTAAACCAGACCTAGTAATGTTAGTAATTCTAGTAAAGACTAAACGTATTTTAGCAACTTAGTCTTAGTGTTACATACTTTTAGGAGCAAATCAGTCTTTGAACAATTGGACTTTAGGCCTGCCTAGGCTACTTAAACTATCTAGTCTTAGCCAACTAAACATTAACACTGGCATAAAATAAACAAAAACATAATTGCTCAGACTCTTCAACAAAGATGGAAAAAACAAACATTCTTTGTTCTGTACTTAGTCTTATACATACAATTGTATGGTACAAAACACTGAAGTCCTTAAACCAGAAACTTATAACGCTAACCCTAAACCCTAAGGTAAGTGGGGAACATAGAACCTGGAGAACATAGGGATGACCCCGATTTAACCACTGACTTGTACTGATATAGTCTCCACAATAAAAGTAATCCATGCCGTTTACTGGTGCCATCATTTCAGAGTGTCTCCATTCTTGTGAATCACATTCAGAGACATTTATTACAATAAACTATAATAGCTACGTGGACATGAAGTATACTTGAAGTTAATTAATTATTGTTGGAGCCAAATTACCTACCTGTTTCATTTTGTTTTGTTTATTTAAATGAATGCAGTGAAATTGCTAATTAATGAAATCATGTCAATCATGTGTCAGTCAGAGGGTGGGTGGTTACTATGGAACCCAGGCTATAGGTACTTGGTACAATGGCCTGTACATTATCATTCTAAATTGTTCATTCAAATTGTCTAGCATTGTCCAGCTACATTGCAAGTAAGCCTATGCGTGTGACATCATCAAACCCAGAAGTTATGCGGAGCCGGGAACGGTGGCCAAAAAGTACTTTCTGGCCTTGACAGCCCATACATCCAAACAGAAAAGTCCTATATGATTGCATTAAATGACGTTAAACCATGTTAAACTCAATTTGCCACTCGATTTGCCATTCACTTTATGTATGCGCATACCCTCTATTGTAAGATCTTAAAGGTTTTATGACATTCATTTTCATTTATTTTTCTTTTTTCTTTTAGGTTTTATGACCTCAATTACACCCAAAAAACCTGAACTTTGAACATTCAGTGGATTTTCTGTGGTCTGAAGTTTTCTTTGGGGTTTGGAAGCCTTTTGAGCTACAATGAAAACAGGCAACACAGTGAAAACAGTGACATCTGCTGGCAAATCCCATGGGATTTGCAGGCTCTTACATCACAAACTGCCGGCAAATCAGAGCACCTGTTTGAGCCAGAAAACCCCAGATCACAGAAAATCTACTGAATGTTAAAAGTTCATGTTTTTTGGGTGCAATTGAGATTAGAAAACCTAAAAAAAATAAGAACAATTCCAAAACTTCTTTTTAATGTCACAATCCCTTTAAGTTATATGTATATTGATAATATATCTTGTATCCCTGTATATTTGGGAGTTTAGGACTAGTTTACCAAGTTGGATATTTCCTCTGACAAAACTGCTCAACTTAAAGTTTGAGGCAGGGCAGATTTCAGCTGTTCAAACACCTTTAGCCAACGTAATGAAAGATATTCAGTGAGAATGGCAAATTACGTCATACAGTATAAGTTCTGTTCTGCTTTTCCACTAATTTGAATATCTACTGTAGCATTTTAAAATGATGTTTCAGTCAAAGACCCAAGACATTTACAGACATGAAGAGACCACAAGATGGCACTGTAGGCCTACTTCATGTTTGTCTAAAAAATATTATTAGGTCATAGCAGTGGGCATAGTTTTCTGGTTCCACTGAAAAATCGGCCATTCATTTTCCCCATAGAGATTTACAAAAATATCAAGCCATCCAGTATCCTGGGGAATTATGCCCGTAAAACCTTTGATACTGTGAAAGAATGCTAAACAAAGGGTGATTATTCAATGTAATTTATCATAATTAAATATTCAATAATTTCTATTCACAGTATCAAAGGTTTTATGGTCAAGATTCACCAGGATCCTGGATGGCTTGAATCTATAGGCTTAAAATAATTGATGTTTTTGTAAATCTCTAGGGGGAAAAAATGAATGGCCGATCTTTCAGTGGAACCAGAAAATAATGTAAACCATATAAGTTTGATATTTGTCTTTCTCAACTTTGTTGGGACATAACAAATATGTTTAAGAACCACAGGAACAGGAACAGGGGAGTCCTGTGGTGGTGCATGTTCCCATGATGAAATGACTGCATGCTCCGACTGGATGGAATTCCTCCCCGGTGAGGAATGTGGACCTTGCCCTCCCCCCCACCCTATGTCATCTGGCTCTAGGACACCCACTGTAAATCTGAGAAGTGTACAAAATTACTTTTACTTAAGTACTGTACTTAAGTACAGTTTTGAGGTATTTGTACTTTTCCCCCCCAATTTCCAATACTTTTACTTCTACCTCCACTACATCTCAAAGCCAAAATTTGTACTTTTACTTCACTACAATTATTTTTAAACTTTAGTTACTAGTTACTTTGGAGATTTTAATTTTGATTAGAAAACATACATTAACCACTTCAAAGCTACATACATTTCGGCCATTTGAAAATATCCGATTTACAAGCTCACAATGCGGCGCATTGTGAGCTTGTTGATCTGCTATTCAATAGATTCTGTACACATTTTGAACTTGTGAAATGGCACATTCCGCACAATGAGTACTTTTACTTTGAGTACCTTAATTACATTTTGATGCCAATACTTTTGCACTTCTACTCAAGTATAGATTTTCAATTCTGTACTTTCACTTGTAACAAAGTAGTTCTAAATTGTAGTATTGGTACTTTTACTTAAGTAAAACAATTGAGTACTTTTTCCACCACGGAAAATGACCAAATGGACCCGTAATGGTTCCTTTTGTAGACTCAAACTTTGCGTTTCTTGTCAAAGGGGCTTAGCTCATTCATGTCAATTTCTCTTTCATTTCACTAATTTTTGCTAGACTTTTTATTTTATTTTAAATAAGATGTGCCCAATATCTAGGGGGGAAATAAATACATAGGATATTCAACAATAGAAGACTAACAGAACAAAAAAGAAACATTACAAACTAATCTAAGCTAGGTTTTTTCCCTGAGTGAGTTTCCTTGAAAAAGGAAAGCAGTCCGCACACTGCTCCCAGGTTGAGTTTCCTTGCTCTATGTATCGTTTTTCCTCAACTACTGGTGCAAAGAAGACAAATATGGATAGCTGTTCCTTTAGTTTAAGGCAGTTGAGCCCTTGACAAGTGAGGAAATAAACAGGCCAGGGTCAACTGTATCCCTGCAGACATTAAAGGTCATTACAGAAGAGTCCTGCACAGCACTGCATTCTGTACAAATATTATAAATATAGAATATAGATAAGAATTGACAGAAGAAATATTCAGCAACTGTAAAAAATGTACTCCATGTGACTATTTACCTTGTTTGTTGACTATAATTTAGTAAACTCAAAATCAGAGCCAAGTAAACACAATGTTTACTTTGCTCATTCCGACTTGGCACTGGTCGGTCAGTTTGCTAAATGTTTAAACTGTATGTAATTGATCGTTTCAGTCCTCCTTTATTCATTCCGACACAGACAACAGAGGGTGGATGAAGTCGATCCAGCCAAGCACCTCATCTTTTTGGGTGAAAGAAAAGATTGTACCCATTATGTCCAAAACTGTTGCTTTTCAGGAAATGGGCGAGAAAATGTGTGCCAATGAAGTTCTTGATAATGATTTTCATTGGTTAAATATTTATAAAACTGAGCTACAAGCTCACAACGCTTGACATTGTCGTTTGAGCTTGTACATCAGCCTTTTTATCTACTTTTGTAGGACACCGTCATATCATATGACAAAGGCAGGCATTGAGTTACAAAAACGAAACGGCCAAAAAACGATGATAACAGCAGTTGGTTTTTTTTTCACATGAGGTATCGTCTTTCTTTTAATGTAAAAAATAAAAAGTTCTGCTCAGGTCTCATGGTTACCCTGTCTCCCATGGTTCACCTTGTTGAAGACAGCTCAGCATCATCACTTCGCATAATTCAAACATTTTTATACAATATGAATACCAGTTTAAAAAAAAACAAAAAACAAATAAATACAAAAGATAAATGCGAACCCATCAGACAACTTGACGGATGCACATTATAACGGCAGATACAAATTTAGAAAAATGTCAAGTCATGTCTGACTACTTAGAAGTAACGATTTTGAAAACTGTAACACTTAAAAAATACAAAATAAAGCATTCTAAAATAGACATCTTGTGACCATTACAATAAATCCTCCAGCATCTCTATACAATGTAAGCAGAGATCAGAGGCTCAGCTTACACTAGTCGTAATACCATCACTACCGTGAAAACAGTTCAAAGTGCAACAATATTACTATATTTTAATTTTATTAAAAAAAAAGAAAAAAAAAAGAGGTCTCCCTATAGCCAGCGGTTCTCAACCTGTGGCCCTGGGGCCACCCGGTGGGCCCTCGAGGATATCGCAATGGGCACTCAAATAATTGCAGAAACACTACGATTTTTATGCCAATATGATATTAACATTTATGTATATTAAATAAAGTAAAATCTAGTAGTTTGTTCTTTAAATCCTTGTAAAGTGAATTTCATATTGTGATACCGCGATAACTGAAAAAAGTATACAACATTTGCTCTATTGATCCAAGCCCGGAACACAACCGATCGACCAACCATTAAAATAAACATACACGTGGTCCACCGATACGACCTCTTAAACACTTAGACCGCCATGATGAATTAAAGAATGCTTACTATATGTATTTTCTCCTTTAACAACACCGTTTTCTCATATCCTCTTTTCAATGGGGTGCAGATGTTTATCCGACATACCAAAAATCCAACAGTCATTAGTCCGACAACACCATCACTCCCGACATACGTTGCCGGTTACAAATCTCCCGTGTCTGGTTACAAATCTCCCGTGGCTCCCGACATGCGTTGCCGGTTACAAATCTCCTGTGGCTGGTTACAAATCACCCGTGCTGCGGGTTACAAATCACCCAGTGTGCGGTTAGGGTTAGGTTAGTGTTTGGGATGGGATGGGAGTCGGACTCTTGGCATGTCAGAACACATGCCTGCAGCCCTTTTCAATATACAGTAGCAAATGACTGAAAACTCAAATCTCTTACAAAGATCCTGCATTCTTTTTTTTGTGGCTATTTTTTGCATTGATACATTTGATTTTTCTTTAAATCAATTTACATTCTCACCAAAATTGTTTAATGCCTAGCCTCGAACGCTTTGAGATTTACCAAGTGGGGCCCATAACCCAGAAAAGGTTGGGAACCGCTTCCTTAGATGAATAATAAAAACATAATTAATGTTAACGTTAACACAGCCCGTGAAAGACATCCTGTTAATACTGAGGGGAACACAATGTAAACAGCTTATTATTAGATCATGTCACATACCGTACGTCATGACATTTCACACCATCATTCAGTCTGAAAGCCCTCTCGGTGCACCGAGTACAGACGTCGTCTGAGACGTCTTCGACAGCATCACCAGACTCCTGCATTGCCTCAATACTATATATTTTCAAATGGCCTTGGCTAGCGATTCAGGCGCTGGAGCCCCGGCTATCTGGCATATCATTATTACACAACGCATCCACACATAGATTGGTTATTCGTCAAATGGCAAAGGATGTAGGGCTTGAGTACCGGTAGTTGGAGGGGGAGTTCGATTTTTGTTTGGCTAATGGCTACTAGTATTAAAGCTGCAATCTACAACGTTCATGTTTTAACCGGGGATTCTAACCCACCCAGTAAATACGTTATTTCCATTGAGTCTACCAGTAGGTCGCCTACCCGGCCACAGTATCTAGATGTCTCAGTAGCAGAGCTGAGAGCAGGCAGACCAAGTACAACCACCACAGTTGTATTATGTTATATTAACATACTGGTTAAAATAATGTTTTTATATACCGTAAAAACTAAAAAGAAATAAATAAATAAGATTAACGGTATCTATTGCAGCTTTAAATCCTCAGCTTTGGGGAAGATCTGGTTGCTTTTGAGAGGCGCTACTTGACACTGACATCCAGGAATTGAGCTGAACATGTTGTTCGACGTACCTCCAAACATGCAGAGAAAGTGGGTTAGTAAATAATTATAGTCAAATTCCCCCCAAAACCGAACTATCCCTTAACCACTTTCAGCTTGGCGTTCCCTATATCGGAATATAGTGAAAACAAACTAATAAATAATGTACGTCAAACTAATTTCAAATATTGAAAAGAAAATTACCGAAAAGAAAATGAAAAGATTTTTCTTTTTGTGAATAGGGCTTGGTTAAAGCCACAATCCTCAATTAAAACTGGCAGCCCACAATCCCGCCTACTTTGGTTGTTTGAAGGAATACGTTATGGTATGTAAGAAGTTTTAAACGCAGAGACACAGAGGGAGTGAACAGACGGTAACCACTGGGGTCGGAGCATCGTATATACCGTATATACTACTGTAAAAGGCAGTTATGATCCATGTAAACAGCAAACTGGGTAGGCAATACTGTATAGAAAAAATGGAAGGATTGTGCCTTTAAATTATTATCAGTTCTTGACAGTTAACAATAACAATCAACATATACTCACAGCATAAAAACACACTGGAGAAAAGAAGAACAGTTGACACATTCCAGCTGATAGTTCCTGATCGATGCCAGGAAGGATGCGTTCATTCCGATAGTTCCTGATCGATGCCAAGGACTGTCTAAAGAGGACAAGAAGCGAAGACCGTAAGGGCGCCACCATGTTGCTCACATGGTGCTCCATGGAAGGAAAGAAACATGCGCAGTTGAGACCAAGGAAGCTGAACGAGGAAGTGATGGCTGCATAAAGCCCATTGCGCATGTTTCTTTCCTTCCATGGAGCACCATGTGAGCAACATGGCGGCGCCCTTACGGTCTCCGCGTCCCGTCCTCTTTAGACAGTCCTTGATCGATGCCAGGAAGGATCTGTTCATTCCGATAGTTCCTGATCCATGCCAGGAAGGATCTGTTCATTCCGATAGTTCCTGATCCATGCCAGGAAGGATCTGTTCATTCTATAGTTCCTGATCCATGCCAGGAAGGATCTGTTCATTCTATAGTTCCTGATCCATGCCAGGAAGGATCCGTTCATTCCGATAGTTCCAACATTCAGTCGAGCAGTTAGCTGGTTGGAGAGACAGCATTCCTCTTCACACTGCAGTATGGAATATGACATTTCTCCCTTCTTACCAACTTGCTCAATCGTACAGTAACTCCAAAGATAAAAAAAATAATCTAGAAAAAAGACCGTAACATTTTCGTTCCAGACCTGAAGACTTTTGCCTGGTTTATACTTGCGCTTTGCGCTGCGTTTCCATTTGTGGATCTGCTACTTTTGCCGTTTTTTATTTTGAATCCTGAACAGTAAGCGTTTTGGACGTATGAGGTTTCCCCCGACAGAGACGGTATACTCTGTAGCATGTCTGCGTCGCTTGTCCACAATAACAGAGTTGACCACGTTGACCTTGAGGAGTGTAGAGTAGTATTCCGTTGACCTTGAGAAGTGTAGCGTAGTTTATCCGTTGACCTTGAGGAGTGTACAGTAGTTTTCCGTTGACCCCTGAGAGCCCCTCCCCCATCAGCCCGACAGGAAATGGACACAGCTCCCACTTCCTGTGGTGTCCAAATACCTCCGCCGGCGCTGCTAGAAAGAAAAGCTCAATAAATAGAAAAAACGTACCAAAAATAGAATGCTCTCTTCGTTCGTCAGCATTTCATAAAAATGTTAAAATAAACGTTTCCCCGTGTCCAGTGTCTTGTGTCATACGACGATCTTGCCCTTAATGTCCAGTTTGGCGACCTCGCTGGCTTTGATGTTCTGCTCCTCTGTGAAGGTGATGTACGAATACACCAGACTGCCCGCGATGCTGGAACCACACAACAACACATACAATGAGCCCTACTTGATCACACTACAACATGGGTTCCCAAAGTGGGGTCCGGGGACCTCCAGGGGTACTTGAGGGAGTTCCAGGGGGTACCTAGGTCAATTAGAGATATAAGGAACCAAATGGACCCTTATGGGTCTGTAACTCAGAGAGTGTACAAATGTATGTACATTTGTACACTCTCAGAGTTAAATTAACAGTGGTTTTACAATATAAATTGGGGTAACAGAGATAGAAATGCCATTAAATCGGGGGTCCGTAGCATAATGCGTGTGAAACTGGGGGTCCATGAAATGAATATGTTTCGGAATCACCCTTATCAGGGTTACTGGCATGTGTTTTCAAATGGGGGCTCCACGGCTTAATAAATGTTGATTTGGGGGTCCTTGACACGAAAAAGTTTGTGAACCACTGCACTACAAAGCATCAAAAGTAGCAGATCCACAAGCTCGACATGCGGTGCGAAGCAACGTGTGTCGAGCTTGTAGATCTGCTACTTTTTCTTTTATCCTGACAAGGAACATACTAATGAGTATAAAGAACCACTCTGTGGAGTCAGTGGTTCCTTCTCTTCCACCTGGGCCTTTATAATTTCTCAGTTTATCTGTCAAGAGTAGTTTCCCTGCCAGGTTTTTGTTGGATTCCTTAACCGGTTGGTTTCCTGTGGTGCTAAACCCTACGCTTTGCATTTAGTGTGTCTTGGACGACAAGTCAAGTCAAGCACCTGACTGACTAGCTGCTCTGTTGCCAACTGTTATAATAATAATGAGTTGCCCATGTCTGTGTACCTGAACGTGAGACACAGTATACTTGATACGTATTGTGTACTGCCTGAACTGTAGCATACTTTATAGATAGGCTATGAGAGACATCTCAGACAGCAAGGTCAGCCTTGCAGCAGTAGGCACGTTATTATGTCTCATATGTTGTTGTCACGTCATTATGATCCGGCACTATATATGTTCCGGTCTGTGTAATAAACTTTGTCAAGCTTTAGCGTGATACTGTCTCGTGTCGCGTTATTGTTCTCCCGAGCCCGCCGCCGCAGTCGCCGTACCGAAGGAATACTTCAACCGGATTATCACACACCACCCAGCCTGCACACTCTACCTGTCTGTCAGAACCACACACCACCCAGCCTGCACACACTACCTGTCTGTCAGAACCAGACGAGGGTCCAGTAATTAGATTTCACAGCACCAACTACCAGTGGTGAAAAGTAGCTAAGTACATTTACTGAAGTACTGTAAGATTTTTGAGGAGCTTTTACTTTACTTGAGTGTTTCCAATTTTCAATTACTTCTACTGCATCTAAGCATTTTTACACATTTGGAAACTTGTGAAATGGGACTTTCTGCAAAAGTATGAAAGTAAAAGTTTACTTTCAGTATATTTTAAATTTTGAATGTGAATACTACATGTTAAACACCAGATGTATTATTATTAGTTATTTGGAATTGGTACGTGAGTACTTCTACCACCAATGCCAACTACATGGTTGCATTAGTCAGTTCCCAGGCATGCGTGCAGATGTGTGTGTGTGTGTGTGTGTGTGTCTCCCCTTTTCAAGTTACCCCAAGCTTAAACAAGGCTTAGTCATCTGCTTGGTTTAGATAAGGGCAATCAAAATACTATCTTTAAAAGGACATTATCAACGTCACCATGTCATTGTCTATTGTCTATTATATAAACATATCAGGGTGAACATGTCACAACCCAGATTGCACTCATCAAACTGGCCCCGAGTTCCAAACAAGACCCAGCAAGACTGGAGCAGCTAAGTGTGAGTGAGGCCTTTTACTTTCACCAGAGCAAACTAGATATAAAACTATAATGAATAAAGCCCATAATAAGTTTTTATCTCCTACCAGGACCTCTAGTACTGATAGTTTAATATCCTACCAGGACCTCTAGTACTGATAGTTTAATATCCTACCAGGACCTCTAGTACTGATAGTTTAATATCCTACCAGGACCTCTAGTACTGATAGTTTAATATCCTACCAGGACCTCTAGTACTGCTGGTTTTATCTCCTACCAGGACCTCTAGTACTGATAGTTTAATATCCTACCAGGACCTCTAGTACTGCTGGTTTTATCTCCTACCAAGACCTCTAGTACTGATAGTTTAATATCCTACCAGGACCTCTAGTACTGCTGGTTTTATCTCCTACCAAGACCTCTAGTACTGCTGGTGCTAGTTAACTGGCGTCCTGGTCATCATTGGCCAAAGCCATCTAATCATAAACACTAATATAAAAATGTCTATCGAAAAAGAACATAAAGCCAAACACCCACAATGTCACGTTATTTGCTGCATTACAAAGCACTTCCATACCTGATGTTCAAACCTATGAAGTTTGTCCATGAAAAGATGTAGTCTCCACTGAACACCATCCCGATGTAGGTCACCAGGATATTCTATAGAGAACAACAACAGAGTAAAACACCTTTCTCTACAAGAATGCATATGAACATAGCTGATAGATATTCTATAGAAACAGCAGCATAAAACACTTTTCTTTTAGCTTAGTCATAGCTGGAGAAGAGCTTTATTCTCGCTATTATTTCACGGCTAGAAGATATGGGGTCCATGGCCAAAAGGATCAATCTTTTATCTGGGGGTCCTTGACATAAAAATATCTGTGGACTGGTCAAAAGTAAATGCAATGTCCCGTCTAAAGAAAAGTAAAAAGCATGGGGGTCTAGGCAAAACGAGAGGAGACGAACACCGTCCCCAGGATGGTAAAATATGACAGAATATTTTATATGAACAGAAATCCTCCCTGGGAACACATTTGGGACAATGGTTTTCATTCATATTTTGAGACAACTGTCATGCAATGACAAACTGTCATTGCAATGACAAGCGACAGGCTATAAGTCATGTTCAATGGAAGCCAGCAACAGGAAGCTACAAACGGACACCGTGACACTTGTCACTGCATCATGACAGACAGACCCTACAAATCAAAAATGGAACTGGCTTCAACTTTCCTCAGGGCTCCATTGACGCAGTGAAGCTTCACTCAAGTGTATTTTTGACAGCCATTACCAGTAAATGATAGACATGGTTATAATACTAGACAGGCACTAAGCTGTCACTGTACCATACCTCTACTACCAAGAACTAATGCACTTAAACCCATTACGATTCTACAAATACCAAATCAGTAGTTCTAGCACGTTAAACTTTTTGAAATGCTCATAAAATAGCAGCTCTACAAGCTCACAGCATGGCACAAACTGACGCGCTGTGCGCTTGTATATCTGGTATTTTTGAATAGCCAACACACAAATCTAAAATGCAGATGCTTTCCTGGTTTTAATGGATTAACAGTATACAGAGCCATTGCATACAGGAATGTGCTCCCCCACATTTGACTGACAATATAATAACATTGGTTTAAAAAATAAACTTAAGTAAGCAATAATAAGAAAGGAAATTAAAATTGGATTAGGTTGTTAGTATTGTTGTGTTTTTTTCACTAACATTGACCATGCTGCGCTGCATTTTATGATTTCTATTGTGTTTTTTTTTTTTTGCCAGGACCCCAGTAGGAAGAATAGTCTCCACCACGGTGTAGAGCAGACTAATGGGTCTAATGACTTAACAATAAAACAATCATGTTTTGTTTATTCATTTCCAATCCCCTTCTCTCTCTCTCTCTCTCTCCACGCAGTTCCTTCCTGCTGGTCTGTTAACCATTTCCATGTGTCTATTTATCACTTTTCATTTGGTTTGAGCAACACTTAAACGGTGACTCTGTAGCGGACTCACTATGACTATGTGACAAGATTTATAGCTTAGTCACTGCTAGTGTCCACTGCAGTGCATCAGAGTGGAATAGCACCGTCACTGGCTAACGCAAACGTCTGAATCTGGTCTGTGTGAAAACCAGGAAATGCCATCTCATAAAAGTTGCATTGTAGCAGTGTAGTGGTGGAAAAGTACTCAAATAGTTTACTTAAGTTAAGTATCAATACAGCAATGCAGGAATACTCTGTTTACAAGTAATAATACATTTAAATAATAATTTAAATTTATTTAATAAAAAATACAAAAGTAAACATATTTAAAGTACCAAAAGTACTAGTTATGCACAATGTCCTGTCTAAAATGTGTAAAAGTCTTTTGAAAATAGCAGATCTACAAAAGCTCACACGTTGTGAGCTTGTATGATCGTCTATTTTCCAAAAAAGTCAAAGTTTAAATAAGGCTGAAGTGTTTAATAATGTATGTTTTGTAATAATAATTCCAATCTACAAAAAATAGTAACTAAACTAAATTGTAGTGGAGTAAAAATTACAATATTTGCCTCTGAGATGTAGTCGTATTTCCTAATGTAACATGCGAGGTAGTCATGTTCTCATTGGTGTGAAGATTATAAAGCTTTACAATTTAGGCATTTAGCAGCTTTGCAAGTTTAACCCATTTTGGGCGGGAACCCCTTTTGTTTGGTGTTAGCATTATGTTATGCTTTAACTATTGAAAAATAGCAGATCTCGGTGGCGCGCTACGAGCTTGTAGGTCTGCTATTTTTGAAAAATCGAAGGACGACTGACATAGAAACATAGCTTTTTCAGAAAACTGTCAGGATGTAGAAAACATTTTTAGAATCTGATCTCAGGTCAAAATTACAATATTTGCGATTTGAGATGTAGTTGTATTTCCTAATGTAACATGCGAGGTAGTCATGGTCTCATTGGTGTGAAGATTTTAAAGCTTTGCAAGTTTAAGAGACATGACGAAAACATCACGTTCAGAAGAAATGTGCCGCTTTCACCCCCCCCCCCCAGCTACAGCTGAAGAGTTGTGTAAATGCTACAAGGTCAAGAGTGGGCTCCATTTACAGAACAAATCTGGACTGAAATGAAATGGCACATGGAAGATTGCCAGTGGATTTATGGCTTTGGGTGCCAGTGGAAAAGGGCCCGTGTGTGAGAGTTACTGCTGAATCTCGTTACTGGTCGGGCAGAAACCTCGTATTTCCATGTTTCAAGTTCTCTTTTAGGTTGAACGTAGAAGTGTCAAGGAAAAGTAATGAAATAGAAGTGGTTTAATCTGGGTTTTTAGTACTTTTTATTAATATTAAACCAATGAAAAGTAGTAACAAGAGCTTGCGACTAAATACCAGATCCCAGAGGAACCCATGTAAATATGTAGATATTTTGTAATGTTTTCCTTGTTTGATCTTCTTTTTGTTTGACAACATTGACACACAAAACGGCGTGCATCTTACCTTGATGCAGCCAACAATGGTGGTGGTCAGCGCCGAGTTGTACTGCGTACAGAGCACGGTGGAATACATCAGCACAAATCTGGAAAAACAAACGAAAACACAACCATGTTAAAACACACCGACTGCCATGGACGGAGATGTCCGTCATCTGGTGTTTTCAGTGTCCACGCTAGAGGGTGCTATTCGCCAACCTATGAATGAGTATAAGGATTTATAAAAATGCTTCCATCTCCGATCTATTTTCCCAGATTGTGTCAATAGTCATATTGAACTGCCCATAACTAAAGAACGGAATGTCGTGGTTACATTCCGTTACAATGTTGTTGTATTTTCGGCGGAAAGAAGAGAGACTCGTCATTCCAAAGTGACATCCTTGGAAAACGCTATGGAAATATGACATCATCCAGATGTTTTCACCCAGATGACATGAACGGAAAAACAATGCTTATGCAAAAATCATCATGTCATCATTATTATTTGACAGGTCAACATTATGGCTGTGATGAAAAACGCCCCCCTTCAAACATAATCCCATAACCCATAAATCTGCATAGGATCTTAATTAGAAAGAAATACTCTGTAATGATAATGATAATTATTAGTTAAGCGTAGAAGTAAACCACAGACCGTGATTTAATGCTGCGTCCGCCCCAGCAGTCGGCCACATGCGCAGACAGACCTATTGCTGATTACTCCAGAAATGTCTAAACAGCATGTCGTGTTTTTTTGTCTTCATACCAGAAACCAAGTCGCGATGCTGGTGATAATTTTGGTGACGTTGTTTCGTCACTGCGGTGACTGCAGATGTTTGCTAGAGAGTGCAGAGTGATCGTTCATTGTGGGGCAATTCACAGAGCCCCTCCCCACCCCCGCATATTGCAGAATTTAAACCAGGAACTGCCATAGTGAATTAATGCATGCAAACGGTCGTGAAACTGTAAACAAGGAGGCCATTTAAGCCACAGTCTTGTAGTTAGTTTGTTTCTAAACATTGGGCACTGAGGACTTCGATTGGGGTCCCAGAGATAAACATTTTCTCTGTGGCCTAATGCCAAATTAAACTGAGGGTCCCTTAAAAGGTTGAGATCCCTGCTCTCACTCACACACACACACACACACACACACACACACACACACACGCCTGTGTCTCACCCCATGATGCAGGAGAGGATGAACTGGGTTAGGAAGATCATATCTCCCCAGCCTTCGTAGTCTATCGCCTGGTGAGGAAATTCAACATACAAGGGTTAGCAATAAGGTTATAACAAGTTACTTTCAATGGATAACAAACTGACACTAAAAATTTTAAAATGCCTAAATTGTAAAAACATTGAAGTCAGCTTGACTTCAATGTTTTTACAATTTAGGCATTTAGTAGACCTTACTCGAGAGAGACTTAAAATAAGCAACAACCACCCAAGGTAACACAACAAATGCATAGAAATAGTCATCTACTGTAGGATGACTAAGAATCAACAGTAGAATTATCTGTACATTGACAATATAAACACTATAGCATATTAATGGCCTGGCATCTGTCTACAGATAACATCATGCTATCTAAATGAAATATTGTAGCCTTTGCATAAGCCTGCACGGTCGTCGAGGCTAGGGCAAGTATTTTCTTTGAGTGTTAGCCGCCACCAGAACGGAGAAGCTGAATTCACGCCACAGTGCCCTATAGTAGGCCAGCTGTAGGCAATCAATGCTGCGCTTAACGTGACACCGCAGCTATGACTGCGCCCAGCCAGGGCAGCCTGAGTGGATCGGGCGGCTATAAGGGAGCTGGATAGCTTGAGTGGTTTGCGAGTTAGCATCTTGACTGTAAGCTTAATGAGGCTTGCAGGCTGGGGCTGTGCTTGTGGTTATTATTTAGCTGTAAAATGCTGCTCGCAGCATAATGGCAGCTTTGTGCCTTCCACTGGCAAGCAGCCCTCCTCTCCTGGAGTCTGGAACGCTACAGGGACCCTGCCCAATCCACACACTGCTTACACACAGCTCGCACCCAGCACACACACACCCAGCAAGCACACACACACACACACAGGCGTGTGCACACAAACATGCACGCACACACACACCTTGTTTTTACTCATTTTAAATTAGGGAGGATGATGTTTCCAATTATTATTATTATCCAATATTATACTTATTAAGTAAAGGTTTATACGACAGCATTAATAATTGATGGTCATAAAATCTTTACTTGTTTTAAAGTGCAATACAATTTGGCCGATATATCGACCTTTATTATTTTATTTTTTTTAAAGATATTTTTGGGAGGGTTTTTAAGTAAAGGTTTATACGACAGCATTCATAATTGATGGTCATAAAATCTTTACTTGTTTTAAAGTGCAATACAATTTGGCCGATATATCGACTTTTATTATTATTTATTTTTTAAAGATATTTCTGGGAGGGTTTTTTGCCTTTAATGACAGATGTACAGTAGGTAGACAGGGAACGGGGAGAGAGATGGGGACACACAGCAAAGATCATCTGGATCCGGCTACACACTGTCATGCTGGATTACCATTTCTTTGATGATATCGGTATCAGAATTTATGCAGTCAATGTGTCCCTTTTTTGTTGTCTTTTCAACCTGCTGACTCCGTTTTAGGCATTTCATTATCCATGAAAAGTTAAGACAAAAAGTATCAAACTTGTTTTGCTCATATAAGTTCTCAAACATAAACTTTAATCTAATCAAAGGTTTGCCCTTTATATCAGTAAACCACTATTCTAAACAGGAATGCAGTGTAATTACATCATGTTATGTACCGAAGGCTATTTCATGTCCTTGTGTGTTAATGGTGTGTGTGTGTGTGTGCGCGCACTTTGTATCTCGTCAATGTTTTCTTCTACCACATTCTATCTACCACATGAAGCCAAAGACTATGTTCTCTATTGTCCCATAAGAGGAACTGGTGAGGTTTCTCTATTGTCCCATAAGAGGAACTGGTGAGGTTTCTCTATTGTCCCATAAGAGGAACTGGTGAGGTTTCTCTATTGTCCCATAAGAGGAACTGGTGAGGTTTCTCTATTGTCCCATAAGAGGAACTGGTGAGGTTTCTCTATTGTCCCATAAGAGGAACTGGTGAGGTTTCTCTATTGTCCCATAAGAGGAACTGGTGAGGTTTCTCCATTGTCCCATAAGAGGAACTGGTGAGGTTTCTCTATTGTCCCATAAGAGGAACTGGTGAGGTTCCTCAGTGACTGTGCTGTGAAACAGAGGACCTACAGGAGCTGAGAGCGGAGCTTACCTTCTGCATGTCCCCCGTCAGGTGAGCCAACAGCACTGTAGGAACGATCATAAATAATGCGTTATAATACAGCAAGCCATACCTCCCCAGCTCCTGAGAGAGACATAGCGATAGAGAGAGAGAGAGAGAGAGAGAGAGGGGCAGACATAACAGGGTTCAATTGTCACTCATGTTACAAGCAGTGAAATTCTGGTGGGATATCGCTGTTGGGTAGATACCTTCCATCTATCTACGTATTCTAACTTTTTGTGTTTTTTCCCCCCTCGTAATTCGTAAAAATCAACGCCCTACTTGATCATTACAGCATTACACAAAAGCATCAAAAGTAGCGGATCTGCAAGCTCGAAGCGAGGCGCGAATCGACACATTTTGAGCTTGTAGCAAAGCTACTTTTGATGGTATACACATAAGGGATGCCACGCGTTTCGAGCTTGTTGTGGATCTGCTACTTTTGAGTGACACTGTAGTATGATCAAGTAGGGCAGTGGTTTTCAACCAGTGGTGCGGAGACCACCAGTGGTCCTTGAGGGGGTTCCAGGTGGTCCCCACAGCTAAATGACGGAGTCCATTTGGTTTCATTTGAGACCTTGATATGAAAAGGGTTGAAAACTACTGAAGTAGGGTGTTAATTTACCAAAATACACAAAAAGGTTTCTGCACGACATATGTTACATTAGTGCAAGTAAAAGTTTCAGCAAAAACAAAACAGGTATTTACAGACCGAAGGCAGGGGGGGGGGGGGAAGAGAGAGAGAGAGAGAGAGAGAGAGAGAGAGAGAGAGAGAATGCAGTGAGATAAATAAATAAATCAAATGAGGGGAGGGGGTTGGTGAACACAGAGGGTTATTCATTTCACCAGGGGTCTCCTCTGGACTGACGCATACCTTTACACTGTCAAATCTCCAGTGTTCCTTTAACTCTGACAGTGTGCAAGTGGAACCAAATGGACCCTTCATGCAGTCTGCATACCAGTGACGGATCCATGTGGTCACAAATGGATAAATGAACACTGAGGATTTTAAACTGTGCACTAGCACTACTCAGCATGGAGAAATGTCATGCATGCGTGTCTAACACACACCTCCTTGATGTCACCCGTCCGTCTGGCTGGCACGCACGCACACACACACAGACCTCATTGATGTCACCCATCCGTCTGGCTGGCTGGCACACTGGCGCACACACACACACACGCGCGCGCGAAACGCGTTTCTAAAAGTGTCCCTGCGTGGCTCCAGCTCGGCTCCATAGTGCAAAGCGCTAAAAACAGCAGTGAGAGAGAGACCGACCCGCTTACGTAATGCCAATTGCCAACCACTTTTATTTTTAAACCACTGGCTGCTTGCCCTGGGGAGCACATTTAATCTAGGACTGTCACGATTACTTAAATTTAAGTTTGACAATACAAATAAAGTTGACAATACAAATAAGTGCGATTAACGATTTAATAGAGGGTATGCGCCCTTCATGCTTAAAGTGAATGGCACACCGAGTGGCAAAGCAACATGCAAAGTGAGTTTAACATTGTTTAATGTCGTTTAATGCAATCAGATAGGACTTTCTGTTTGGATGTACAGGCTGTCAAGGCCAGAAAGTAGTTTTTTGCCACTCAGTAGGCATTCCTGCATAACTTCCGGGTTTGATGATGATGTCACGCGCATTTCATTGAATCTTGACCTTCAAGTCAAAGGTCATGTCAAACCAGAAACAGGATTGTGTCAAAGGTCGTGTCTCATCTAGACACAGGATCTAAACGTGCCCGAGATGCATGTTAAATGACCAGATTTATCCAAATAAATAAATCCATCATTTCAGGAGCAAGAGCCTCAAAATGTCTCCTAAATCTAGTCTACAAGGCCTGCAGTAGGCTATGCAATGGAAAGATGACATTATTTCAATAGAGGGTATGTGCAGCAATAAAGTGAGGGACAATTTTGGCTAAGTGTCAAGTGCTTTGGCTAAGTGTCGTTTAATGCAATCAGATAGGACTTTTCTGTTTGGATGTATGGGCTGTCAAGGCTAGAAAGTAGTTTTCTGCCATTTAGTAGGCCAGGGGTGCACACACTTTTTGAGTGGTGCAACCACTCCAAGGAATGTCCGTGTTCACCTTTGCCTGCCCTGTGTTCACCTATGTGTGTCTGTGTTGGTTAATGAGCACCAGTATATGACTATGAGTACCAGTAGGGGCACTGTTGTGCCAGAAACAGAGAGGGATAGTGCTGCACTGTTGCCTGCTAATGAGAGAGAGAGAGAGAGAGAGAGAGAGAGAGAGAGAGAGAGGGGGGGGGGGGGGGGGGAGTTGCACCACTCAGTTCACAGGGGTGTGATTTTTTTGACTTGCGAGTTACTTTAAAAATGACCTCTCAACAAGATCTACCCACCAAAAAAAGTATTATCCCTTGCTGAAAATGTACTAGCGGCGCATTTGGGATGGGAATGGATGGAATTGGTAGGGGGTTTCATAATGCAACTGACGTCTATGCTCAACACTCTTGAAAACAAAGGATTGCATTGTGGGTGTGAGCTGACAGGCACTTTTTGATGTCAATCAATCAAGTCACCTTAATTCCAAGGGGCAGATGCCAAAAATATTTAAAATAAAATAATTACCGTATGTATATTTTTAGGGGCATGTCATGTGATCTACCTGCACAGCCTTTGTGATCTACTAGTTAGGTAAAATTAGCTTAAGTTGTGGCAAATCTGCAAAAGAAATGCTTACCACTTAGCTTTCTTCACAGATGTGTTCATAAAGGTGTCTACTATCATAGAAATGTGTTCCAACCGAACTCCCTTGGGGAACTTTGTGACAGCTGCTGAAAGTTGGGGTACCATTATCAACCAATATAAGGCAAATAATTCCAAATTTCATTATACTTTAAGTAGCATGTCAAACTAGGGGGTTTTCATGATGCTGAATCCATTCCAAGCATTAGTTTTGCACGAAAAACACTCCTTGGGCTAAATTCGGCCATAGCCAATAGTAGATAGTAGACACCTTTATGAACACATCTGTGAAGAAAGCTAGTGGTAAGCATTTATTTTCCAGATTTACCATAACTTAAGCTAATTTTCCCTTATTATACTGGAAGATCACAATCTAACTTTTGGGCAGCCCTGCAGTAGGCGTTAGAGTTCTCAAACTCTGCCCGAACCGGACCAGGCCCGACCCGACCCGACATTTTAGGGCCGGGCCGGGCCTAAAATGTATGCTAATCAGTAGGGTCGGGCCGGGCCTGGGGCTCCATGAAAAAATATATATATATTGAATTTGTTTAGAATAATAAAAATAATAGTTCTGTTCTGTCTGTTTGTGTATTTATCTATTATGAAGATGGTGCTGACTGGCGTTTCACTTTCACTCTGTGTAGAGTTCTCAAATTCTGCACAAACCCGACCAGGCCCGACCCGACATTTTAGGGCCAGGTCGGGCCTAAAATCTATGCTAATTAGTCTGGCCGGGCCGGGCCTAGGGCTTGATCAGTTAGGGCCCAGTTAGGCCCCACCTAATTTCCGGATATGATGACGTGCATGGCCTCTATTGAATAAAAATACAGGGAAATGTTAGAAACTTTAGCCAACTTAATCAACTTTAAAGTAATTATGTTTTCTATGAGCATTTCATCATCTTACTAGTTTATTCTATAGTATGCGGTGTCACTGAGCAGTATGGGTGGGAGGGTTGAGAGTTTTCTTTCTCTTTTTGTATTGAAAAATGTATTTCATATCATAATGTTTGTGTAACAATTTATAATCTGTTCTCAATAAAAACCTATTTGACAAAAAATAAACTTTAACGTAATTATTATTTATCACCGGTCCGGACAGGAGTTTTCATGACTGCTACATATAGTAGCAGTTAATAAAGAGACAAATAAATGAATGAATGAATACACTCTAACATGCAGATTCCGAAACAGGCAGAGCTGTGATTCTGAATTTCTGGCTTGTTGAACTTGGGCTTTAGAAGTCAAGTTAGTTGTCACTACCTCCAGATTTGCGGCTGTGTGTGTCTTTATTTTAGGTAAGTAGTCATATATGCATGCAGGTACAGAAGCCTGAGGCATTGAGGACAAAGCAGCATACTTCAATAGTAGCTTTATCTATGCTATTCCAGGATACAATATTAATAAGCGCCTAACTGCTTCCCTTCCCTGTATCTTATCTAAAAGCAGGCACTAAAAACTAACGGCATGATCAAAGACATACACAACAGTCAAAGACAAACACGGGTTCGCTGCCAAAACAACGAACAGGTCCTGAACTAAATAAATAAATAACTCAAGTCACAAAATACACTCTCTGAGCTCATTCCATCAACGACAGTTTAGGTTCCATAAAAGAAAATATTCACCCGCAGTCTGGCTCAATGTCAGACGCACCGAGGTACCTCCCATGCCAGACAATAGCATCATTCATCCATCCAGCCGCATACCTTAGAGTCCAATTTCTGTTTGACATAGGCCCCGTTGGCCGCGGTTAGCACGTCGTTGAGGAGAATGAACACGTAGCCTTCCAGGTCGAAGGAGAGATCGGCGCTGTGATGAGGGGAGATGAGAAAACAGAAACGTAGTCAGTCGAGGTCGGCCCCGAAGGTCACGGAACGATGCATGTTAAGTAAGTGATAGTGGTTCAAACGGCTCTCGCCTTTGGGGGCATGTCACTTCAAACGCAGCATGCTTTTAATTACTGTGTAGTTACCTGTACAATTACCACTACAGTTAACCACTTAAAGCCCCTATATACTTAGTTGAATGGAGTCCCCCAAGGGCTCTCTACTAGGTCCCCTTCTGTTTTCAGCTCTACACACTAAATATGTCCTGCGAAAATAGCTGGCTATAATGTTCGCCCCCAGAATACAGCACACTAGCTAGCAGTGGTGGAAGACGTACTGACATTTGTTTACTTAAGTAAAAGTATCAATACCACTATGTAGAAATGCTCTGTTATAAGTCTGGTGCTTCAAAATATACTTAAAATACCAAAAGTAAAAGTACTAATTTGTTATGTCCCATTGCACAAGTTTGTCATGTATAAATAAATATATTACGAAAATCACAGATCTACAAGTTCGCAACGTTGAACATAAGCTTGTAGATCGGCTATTTTCAAATAGTCAAAGTTTAAATAGGGGGCTGAAGTGGTTAATGTGTGTTTTATAATAATCTAAATATGCAAAGTAACTAGTTTTCAAATAGTGGAGTTAAGGTGGTTACACACTGGACGCGTATTTCGGAAAACCGATTACTTTAAAGTACAATGTTTGTCTGACATCTACTGGAGTAATAGTAAAAGTATATATATAAAAAATTTCTTTTATGAATACTTTACATTTGTCAGAAAACTTCAGGATTTTAGAATCGGCCTCGGGTCCAAATTAGTTAAGGACAGTACTTGAGTACATGTAGTACTTAGTTACTTTCCATCATTGAGAAAAGGGCATGCTAGGGTTCATGTCCTGTAGTTAACAGAGGACATACATCAATTACAGCCCTTTGTAGTGTGGTGGGACCTTCAGGTTTTGGTTTACGGCTGGGGCACCTGGCCGCTTACAACAAGGACGCTTACCTGGCAGCCACGAACGCCCCCAGGATCATTGTAAACACTGTCAGTTGCACGGGCCGGGAAAACTTCTTTCTGGTGGATTCCAAGAGAGAAGCAAAGCAATAAAAAATCAATTTGACAGGCCATGACACCGCCAATAAAACGTAGCAACGAGAGAGTGGGGGAAGGCTTAGCGTATAGTGAATCAGCAAGGTCCCCCAATATGAAGTGGCTACAATATGATGCAGGGATTAAAGTTTTGTTAGGTCTTCCCAGCGTGATTTGTGAGACAGTGTGAAAGAAGTCGCACAGTCGCTAGCTGCACCATTTCCTAAACAATGAACACAATACCAATTACAATGTCTATTTGCAGATTCAGGCTCTAACCTTTGCTTTTATGAAATATCCGAGAGGAAGACTGAAGACGCGCTTCTGAACATTGCAATCTATTGCTAGTTTGACCCATTTTAATCCTCTTCAAACTCATAAAATGACTGAAAAGTCAGTCACAGTGACTGACAACTTTAATCCATTAGCTGCAGATTGATGCAGTGTAGTGAAAGCTTACTTCAGTAGGAATCCTTCGGCCATCATGGTGAATAAAATGGAGAACCGTCTCAGAACGGTGAACATGGGAAGGCTAAGGAAGGGGGAAGAAGACATGAGTTTACTTTCAACAGCACATCATCACGCTTAATTCAAATTAACTGTAGACCCATTTTTAACCACTTTAAGCTCTACTTTATACTTTAGTTAGATGTTGTCACGTAGCTAAAATAGCCGATCAACAAAGCTCACAAGTCGTGGGCTTTGTAGATCGGCTATTTATTTTAAAACAAACTTTTCAAAGTGTTTATATGTCAACAACAAATGATGAAAGATGATATTTGTGCTGTCGTGGAATTCTAGATCAATCAGAAATTTATGAAGCAATGGGCGTCGAGACAATATTCTAAGAAGTGGAGATGGTTAATGAAACATGATATTATGGGGAGAAGTACAATAGCATCCAGGTCAGTGCTACGGTAGTTCTGCCAAGGAGCACAGGGATCAAACAATAGTTATAGGAAATAAGAAGTATAGCCAGCACACAATGAATCTCCTTTTCACATGGTTTATCTCTAAGTCATTCAACGGACACGTTTTGACCCGATAGGCCTTCCTCAGCGTTGAGGAAGTTTCATTCATTGTGTGCAGGCTACTTCTTCATTCTTATTGCACTATAGCCTTGCGAGTTAAGTCTTAAATAGACAAAATAGTGGCCGCGGCGCACACACTGATAGCCACAACTGCCTTCTTCAGGGTATCTGAAGAAGGCAGTTGTACCTGCCGAAATGTTGGTTTCTATTCTACTCTGCATCCAAATAAATAATCGGCACTTTGGCTATCAGTGTGTGCTGCCACACTTTTGTCTTTAAGACTTAACTCTTTAGATGTTTCTGCCGTGAGCTGGCACCACTGTGCGTTTAGCATCCTCCTGCACACTATTGAGCCTTGCACCTAAAATACTATTCATCTCATCTGGACTCTGGACTGGACTGTTCCTGGGTTTTTTCTGCAGACATGTTTTCTTCAAGGACAAGCTGAACCATAAGACAGGCTTTAACCAAAACCATAGGCTAGTCAGGCCTAGTGGAGACGGCACCTAGGATAGTAGGCTTGTATACAAGCAACCACATATCATAATGTATTATACAAGTACAATAAGTGATGGTTAATAACAAAAAGGTTAGATAGAAGGTTATATAAACAACCATTATATCAATATAGTAATAATTCTTCTGCACTGCCCACCCAGTCACCAGCATTTTTGCTCAACTTACTTGAGCCGTTTGGTTCCAAACAGCCCAGTGATCTGATTCCCCACATAGAGCAGAGGTAGCGGAAACGTCTGTAATGAAGGAAGAACAATAATTCATTCATCGTTTTTGCAACGAGCTGCGACATAGCATTTGGTGGCCCACCACGATCGGATCAAAAACCAAGACATGATGTGATATAAGTAAATCAAGTTCTTTCTCACCTTCCGAGGGATGCTCTCATCAAAGTCTGGGAAAGTGATCACCCTCGAAGCCTTGCCCACCCACAGCACGACCACCGTGGCCAACATCTACACACACAGACAGACACACACTGAACTTGAATATAATGATGCTATGCAGCAATGCAATGTCTGAATGAGAACAGCTCCTCTGTGCAACAATGAATGATACAGTGAGAGGGGTGTGCCGTCATTGAATGCATGCTGCATGCATGCATGCGTGGTGCAACAATAAGATAAATATTAATACAATCTCATAACTTTTTTACCTGTCCAATGCCGACACATATTGAAGATGGGAATCTGCAGGCAGTAAAGGACACAGCAGTGTGAATTTAAAAACACGTTTTGTTGGAAGTTAAAACAATAAAAAATAAAGAGTTCAGTCCTGCACACAAACTAGTAATAAACACACAACTATCTAAACGTATAAAATCTCTTTATAATTGTATTCTACACACCAGGTTTAAACACAACAACTCGGGCCTAATAATAAGACTTTGTGACAAACTTGCAGCCAAAGCTTATAAGATAACATAGTAACTGTACACAAAGTACGACCTAAAAAGAACTGGTCCACAGGCTTGTAGACCTGTTCTTTTTAGGCAACAATAAGCGACACAGACCGGGACAGAGCTTTAAAAAGTTACTGTTTAGTTAGCTGGGGGTTAGCCTCGACTAGAAGAAGAGCCGGTGTTTTGGGGTTTTTTGTTATTGTTGTCGTTTGTTTGTTATTTACCCGTAGTTAGTGAGGACACTCTTGTTGACCACGACGATGAGGAAGGAGCTGATGCCATAGAATCCTGCGGCGAACAGCTTGCCGAAGACCGGGTCGGCCATCATTCATTTGGTTTCATCCCTCGGTGTGTGTGTGTGTGTGTGTGTGTGTGTGTGTGTGTGTGTGAGTGTGACCCGTCCTCATTCATGTGGATGTGCTGTTCTCTCTGTTGCTGCTGCTGCTGCCATCACTGATCTGTGTGACTGCTGACTGACTGGACCGCTACAATGTAGCAGCCTGCCTGGCCTGCATGTAGCCGCTACTACATGCAGGCAGGCAAACAGGCAGGGTTGCCAGATTGTGTGGGAGAAATAAGCAACCGCGGGTCTGTGGAAACAAGCACAAAAGAAGCGACATACCTGTACACATGAGCACTGACTAGCTGATAATGCATTGGTTATTTTCAAACAAACAACAAAACAAAATCTTGGGGAAAATAGTGTAAACTTTGAAATATTTTTTTGAAACAACATAAATCTGGCATGGGGAGAGCCCCTGCTGGCACAAATTACTTAAGTTTTAGGGGCAGGGGTCGTTGAAATGAAAATGGTTTGAGAACCACTGGTATAAAACAACATTAGGAAACAATAAGGCCAAATAAGCAAAGTACACTTTACAAACAAGCCCAAACAAGCAACTACACTTTAGAAACAAGCCCAAATAAGCAACTATTGATTGATTGATTGATTGATTGAAGTATGTATTAACAGTTTGGATAATTACAGTACATTTCAAGCACAACTCATGCTATAAAAACCCATTGCTTTTAGCTTGTTAACCAGTATGGAGTGGTTCATGGTGTCAAAAGCCTTTTGGAGGTAAAGCATGACCATGCCACAGTATTTGCCAGCATCAACCTCGTGTTTGATGTGGTCGCTCAAATAGAGGAGGCATGTGTCAGTGGAGTGGGATGTTCTGAAGCCAGATTGGAATTTGTACATTTCTTTTGTGGCAAGATACTTTTCAACTTGTTCATAGACAATTTTTTTCCATCGCTACACTTTGGAAACGAGCACAAATAAACAACACTTCAGAAACAAGCACAAATAAGCAAGCAACTATAGAAACAAGCCCAAATAATCAACTACACTTTTGAAACAAGCACAAATAAGCAACTATTTTAGAAACAAACCCAAATAATCAACTACACTTTAGAAACTAGCTCAAATAAACAACTAACTAACTACACCTTAGAAACAATTAAGTTAAGTCCATAAAAAACGCGAGTTTAGTTAACTTTGGAGAAAAGCAAGCCCAAAGTAGCTTACAATAAGCAGACATGGCAACATTGGTAGGCAGCAAGCACCGTGTACATATTTTTACCATTAAATAGATTACTGTATGACACGTTCCGTTATTTTAGCCTTGGATCAAGACTATCGTAATTCATAAATAGATGTAGCCTATTTGATTGAGTCCGACTTTGACTTTCGTATTCATATCTAATTAGCTATGCAAAAATGTAAATGTCAGAATCGATCAAATACCCAAACCCAAAACCAAAATGAAATAGAGAAATAAACGAAATAGTTGTTGAGGAGATACAGGGGGCAGTTGGGAGTGGACCCATCATGATAATAAATACACATTTTAATTAATTAATTACAAAAATCGAATGCATTAAATAATACATTACTTTTATTGTCGTTATTTATTTCACTGTGTTTGTATTTCATTCCGGAACTTACGTACGCCTACGTGGTCTTACTGTATGTGTAGAAAGTTAGGAACCAATATAATAACTCTAAGGTAGGAACGCACACTTGTATACTTGAGGTAATACTTTGAGGTTAAATTTACCCTATGCCTGGGAATGCTGACGTCTCACAACTTCCGCCAGAAGTGAAGAGTTTAAATCCCATAGCCCGGTGGGACGGTCACGGTCTGGATTGGCTAGACGCTAGATGGTTGTTAGGCAACAAGACATCAAATTTATCCACACACAGCAATGACAGCATTACCCAAAAAAAAAAAAGTGTAATAATAATACATATCCTAGCAGTGTGGGCTGGCGATATTTAGCCTACTGTAGTTTATTACAGAGGACGAGATCGTTTTTAGTTTTCCTTAGTTGGGACATGTTTGAAGAGAGATGATGAGCTTAGCAGAACTAATGTTAGACCAAATCAATTATTAGCTTTGTGAGGTTAACACAAATGTTATAATTTATCAATAAAAATATGTTTACAAAGTCAATGGTTTTGACTGTATAAAAAAAAGATTAGAAACTCATAGGCTCGGTTGCCTGGCAACCGACTAGCAAATCACAGCAACACCTTTTTATAGTTTAGTTATCAACCCCTATCTGAAAATATTTTTGGGCCAGGAACACCTAACCATACTAATCTCACTGCGAGAATATTATGCCTGGGGCAATTTGCATGGCAAAGGCAGATAAGTCTTTCTATGCGAGGCAAGGAACACCCATACAAGATTACTTAGTGTTGTTAAAATACTTCAAATGTTTTGTAAAACTCCTTGGACTGAGACTTAGGAAAAAAATATATATATTTATTTTAAACATAAAGTGCTCTGTGCTCAATGTGCAATTAAAAAGCAAACGTTTCGGTCCTAAGACCTTTGTCAGTGCTATGATAGCACTGATTATAGGCTTAAGTGGTTAAACTTTTGCTGGGAGTCTGGGACCCCACTTTGAGATAAGTGGGGTTTTAGACATTGCCATAAATGCCTCGACTTGAATACAGGTACCAACCTGTATATACACACACACACACACACACACACACACACACACACACACACACACACACACACACACACACACACACACACACACACACACACACACACACACACACACACACACACACACACACACACACACACACACACGATTCCCAACTGGTGTGAAGAATCCTCAAAAATGTTTGCAATGGATTTGCATTCAAACAGCAACATGCAATTGAGATTTATTACATAAAACACACACGTCTTATTGGTAAGCAAGCGCTATATATCATCATCATGATCACATAATGGACTTTGTGTTTACACTATATGTAAACATCTACAGAGGCATGCACAATTTTTCCATTCCTCTGACTAGATTATGGTGAAAGCACATTCTCCTCTGCAGTAATAATGACTTGTTGTGGCTCTACTACTTCGGGAAACGTAGTTGTTTTGCGGGAGTCATCATCAGTGTCCCTTAATTGCTCCAGAGACCACAGAATGTGACTGGGATTCCTGGCGGAGGGAGGAGGGGGGTCTAACAGAGCTGCAGGCGACTAGTGTAGCTTGAAACAGGGTCTGCATGTCATGATAAAGAGAATGTGGACATTTGGCTGCCCAATGTGCCCATTCTGGCAGAGAAGAGAAGAGGCTTTTGACCCCATGTACTCTAAAGGCCAGTTCTTTCCCATGAAGGAAGGAAGTCATTTTTATTGATCTGAATGGGGCTCTGCTCTCTGATCTTTGTGGCGTGCAGAGGAGGTGTGGGCATGTCTCTTCTCGGTCCCACGGCTGAGCAGTGGACTGTAGCGTTCTAGCGTTGTGGCTCCGTTTCAGTTTGGGCTAGTCTCCTCTGGGACATGCAGGCCGGACCACCCTGGAGGAGTCGGACCCGTGCATTTGTACAGAGTCCACTGTTCGGGTGAATAAGCGCTGCATGGCCGTCGAGGGAAGGCTCGACTCGTCACTCGAGGCCTCCAGGAGTTCCTGACGTATTGGACTGTCAAATATTTGTCTCCACCAGGCCAAAGAATGGGGAGAGTATGTTTAGCACTCCAATCGTGTGTGTGTGTGTGTGTGTGTGTGTCCGTCTGACTGTGTACAGTTAATCTCCGGCACCATTGGCCCGGTCGATGTCAAACTCTGCACACACACTCACTGGATGCCAACAACGAACGTCTGCCCCAATTGTTCCACAAAGGCCTGTTATAGTGCCACCATGAGGAAGAAATGCCACAACAACATTCCCCCCCCCCCCCCCCCCCCCCCGAGGGGCACTTTTTCTAGTTAGCTATCATTTCATGATTGTAAATGTAATTGTATATTTACATTCCATTTACTCCACACCCTCCACTGTTGTTGGTAGCCAGACGACGAGTCACTCCTTTGATAAGGAGATATAATAGGGGGCCACCGGCCACACCCCACATGACACCTCCTTTGTGTAAAGTCCTGCTGAGAAACAAATGAGATATAAAGTGACTGGAAGACACATGTGGGGGTCTGGGGGAGCTTTTTAAGGAGATGGGCTGACTGAAAGGACATGCTGTTGGCTTGTTCGATAAACTTGGACTTGTGCATTCATCTTCCCGAACGGACAATATTATATTATTTCCAAAACAGTACTACTGGCATGGGGGACAGAGAAGCTCGGGAATGTCAGTGGCTTCTCGTGGGACAGGGAGGGGGACTCCTCCCGGGCCTCAGCCGAGAGAACCCTGGTGCTCGCCATGTGGCTCCCATGTGGGGGTGGAGGTCTTGCAGGCTTGGCACGCAAGCCTGCAACGCCTCCACCCACGTCGGAGCCTGATCCAGCCTCGCCTCGTCTCGTCTCTGTCGCTCCGTCCCCTCATGGTGTCTGGACCATGTTAATGGAGCCTTGGCCTGCCCTGAAGGGACACGCCGTGACAAGTATGATGGCAGACAGGACAGTCCTGCTGGCAGTTCGCCCCTCTAGTGGCGAAAAATAAAACTTCTGGGAACTCAGATTATGCTGGCAGTGGCTCTCTGACAGGACCTTTGGAGGGACTGGAAGCCAGAGGAAGCGAGTGGTTCGCACTCGTCAGTGCTGGGAAAAAAGTACTTAAGTAAAAGTATCAATACTTCAATGTAGAAATACTCTGTTACCTTTAAGTAAAAGGCCGGAGTTCAAAATGTACAAAAGTATTGATATCAAAATGTATTTAAAGGACCAAAAGTAGAAAGTACTATACTCATTAGGAAGAATGTCCCCGTTTCACAAGTTTTCAAATGTATACAAATATTTGGAAAATAGTATATGTAGTAGCCTACTATTTTCAAATGGCAGAAATGAAATAACAATAAAAAATAAGTTATTAACTAAAGTATAAAATAATGGTAGTGGAGTAAAAGTACAATATTGTATATGAGTAGAAGTACTCATCTCTTGGAGTACAAGTGGAGTATTAAAAGTACCTCCTGTACTGTACCTAGATACTTTACTTTAAGTCTTGCGGGCGGTCTGTGGGGACACGCAACCATTACACAGAGTTGTAATTGCATGCAGTGCAGTCTACCCAAGTGATGCAACACAGCACTGTGTAGCCAGCACCAATCTGAAGGCATTATTTCCAAACCACAAGCAGTCATTTTTTTATTGGACACTTCTGAATCAGGCCACAAAACCTTAAGGAGAACCCTAGAACCCTGCTGTTGTAATGGAAACAGTGCCAATGAAGGGAGCTCAAATTAAAGGTTAACTTTGTTAAAATAGGCGTTAAATAGCTCTATATTCACATGGTTATTATTGCAATAGAGTGTTTGTTCAGTAACAGCTGGGACCTCCCCGTCTCTCCAGCTCTTTAATAAACATACATTGTTTATTACATAATTGGAATGTGGATACATTGGAAGTGACGAATAAAAATAATCATAATATTTCTCCATTGATCCGGCTTGGATCAACAGAACCAACGTAGTATACTCTAACCACTTCAACTCAGACTTTACTTTAGTAAACAAACAGACCTGAGTTCTACTTGGACTGTGTTTTGAGCTTGTAGATCGGCTAGTTTTGGGTTCCTCCCAGAATGGGGGGGGGGGGGGGGTCCAAGTTGTTAATTATTTCTTGGAATATCCTCCCAGCCTAGTGGCCCACAGGTTGAGAATAGCTGATGTAAGCGATTAACCAGCTGCAAATCCCTCACCATCTCTATATGATACACTGCATGTGATTTCATTTAGAGATGGTGATGGATTTGCAGCTCATGGTTAATGTTGAGGTGATGACATACTGCATATCATACAGTATGTCATTGTTAGGGACTGGCTGGTTGCCACACACACGTGCAGCATATTCCCCAGCTGGTGTTGCTGGTGTACCACCCTGATCCACTGACGCAGAGAGGCACGCACGTTGGATCTCATTAACAAGTTAAAGATTGCCACAGTTTTTGTATTATTCCAGTTTTTCATGTGACTAGTACTTCATTAGACACCCTGGAGTCGTTTCTATGTGCAATGATGTATTCCCTTTGTATTTAGGGTTTCTTTCTGGAGGCTGAACCAGTAAGAAAGAAGAAAAACAGTAATATAGTGACATCACATTATCAGCCTAACCCCTCCCCCTTTATCATACAACTACAGCTGTGGGTGGGCTTAAGTTCAGGTGGATCACCACCCACCAGGTAAACCAGGCATACTTAATGAACTGGTGGCGTGCCCACATAAAAACGACATTTTAACAAATACTGTACACTTTTTTGAAAGAATTCTTCCTCCTTATATAACAATAAGACCTGATGATCATGTTTTATGGTGGAACAAAATCATGGCACTCCATCTTTAAGAGAACACCTTATGCAAACAATCCTGTAGTAACCTCTGGAAACATATTTGAAATGTAAAATGTGTTGAAAGTGATTCATTTAATTGCACTACTTCTATTTTATTTTTTTATTTCATTTTTATCACTATTTTCTATTTTGAGTTAGTGTTTGTAATTGTAAGTACTGCCTTTGTTAATTGTTTGTCGGTGTTGGACCGCAGGAAGACTAGCTTTTGTTATGGCAAAAGCTAATGGGGATCCTAATAAACAATAAACAACAATAAAGCGAGCACGCTTTATTTTTTTTCACACACTGATGGCAGAGGAAACAAGTGTAAAATCTGCTATTACGACGCCGTCAAGAGTCTCAAGACCCGCCAAAATACATTTTAGCCGACAAAATCAACTGCAGATTGAATAAAATCTTAACAATATTTACTAAACTAAATAAAGATGTGCTGTCAAAATCAACACTGATGGAGTCGGGGTGGCAGTCAGGTGTCCAGCCCCGCCTACATCTAACCCCGCCCCCATTACAGCATGCTGGTGGCCTGCAGGGGTTACCAGGTGAGTTATCAGGTGAGGTGAGGAAAGAAACCATTTCTGTCTGACGTGATTTCTGTCGCTTCCAAGATGTCGTTCATGGAGATGATCAATGAAATGCTCGAGGAGATGCGCCTCGACGAGGCCAACAATCCAAGACCAAGACCCAAGACTGAGGTATTAAACACTCATCGCTTGTCAATGAAGCAACTGCGGTTTCTTCGCCCCCCCGAGGGACCAGTAAAAGTTGTGTCATGTTTTTTTTTTATCTCCTTGCCTTTGGACGTGACTGTCAACCCGACTGACCGGCTTTGCTTGTGAAAACAGTGGCGGAGAGCGTCAAAGTAAAACGAGTTCTGAAATGCTTTGAGAAAGCAGTGTGGCCCTCGCACTGACGCTCACATACAATAAGCGTGGTTGGGGGCATTTTCATGTAGGATTTTTGAGGAACCTAAATTGGAATTAACTTTTACCCATTGCTTATGTAAATAATAAATGTGTCCAATCTGTATACAATATACAATGACATACAATTGGGGTGGTTGTATTTTGACTGTATTTATATTTTAGATTGTGTCAAAGGTCATGTCTCACCTAGACAGGACCTGACACGGATTTGGACCTGATGGACCCGACGTTGCTACAGTGACGTTTTCTGGGTGTTTGACCGTGATTTTATACATGTGTGTTGTGTTGCAGTGTCTTTATTTCTAGATATTCTTTTGTGAACCCATTGAAACTGGGAAAGCACCTGTCATTTTAGTTGTTTGCGTTGGCTATTAAAAAAAAACATGCTATTTTTATATATATATATATATATATATATAATATCTTGAAAGTGTGAGAACTACTGATTTAGAAGGAATTTGTAGAATCAGCGTTAACATGAAAGTGGTTATAACTCTACACTGATCATTGCTCTCCCCTGCTTACTTCACATTTGACAAGATATGCAGAATACACTAATGACCTAAGTAAGTACTTACGAGTGTGTGTGTGTGTGTGCGTGCATGCGTGACCCCTTACTACACCACTGCCTGCATGTAGCCCCCCCCCCCCCCCCCCCCCCCCCCCCCCCCTGCCCGGCAACAACAACCAAGGCCAATTATCTGACCTGACCTTGAAAAGAGAGAGCCAGTCAGTGTGTATTTTGGCAGGTGCTGTGGGACAAAAAAGCGTGGCATTTTCCCCCTGATAAGACGTGTCTCTGTCGGCCATACGCCACGTTGTCAGACCGAGAGTAGAGAGAGAGAGAGAGAGAGAGAGAGAGTTTACACACTCATTCATTCAGTCGTTTCTACCTTGTCTTTTCCCAACCAACGAAGGTTAAGCCATCATCTTCTTCCCAAGGAACGAAGGTTAAGACATCATCCCCTTCCCAACCGACGAAGGTGAAGCCATCATCCCCTTCCCAACCGACGAAGGTGAAGCCATCATCCCCTTCCGAACCGACGAAGGTTAAGCCATCATCCTCCTCCTCTCCTGACCCCGTGGACAAGTACGTCATGGCTGGCCTCAACGCGTCCATCGGGTACTTCCTGACGGCGCTGGCCGTGGGGCTCTCGGTCAGAGTGCTGCTGAGGAAATGGCCTCGCCTGGGCTTCCTCTCCGAGCTGTCCGGGTCGCTGGTGCTGGTGGCGTGCTGGCTGGAGGTTTGATTGATTTCATTTGGTACTTAATTAGACAGAAATGTAAAAAACAGCAACAGAAATAAATAACATAATATTATACAACAATAAAATAACAAAATCATTAAAAACGATATGTATGGAAGAAAAAAAGAAGGTGGTTGTAAAGAGGGCCAGATCACCTGTCTGTGGGAGAAGTGATCATTAAGGTGGACATTCAGGCCCGTTTTAAAGGATGCCAGGGATCTGCATTTGTTTTGAGGGAAGGGGTCAGGGCATTACACACGTGGGTGTCAGTGCTGTAGAAGGAGAATTCCAGCCATGTTTGTTTTTAGGTGCAGACCATCGTGGAGGTGGGCCAGTGGGACGGGGGCCCAACGTCACCAAAACCATGCTGTCATGTTTGTTTTCAGGTGCAGACCATCGTGGAGGTGGGCCAGTGGGCCGGGGGTCTGGGCCCTGACGTTACCGTCACCATGCTGTCATGTTTGTTTTCAGGTGCAGACTATCGTGGAGGTGGGCCAGTGGGCCGGGGGTCTGGGCCCTGACGTTACCGTCACCATGCTGTCATGTTTGTTTTCAGGTGCAGACCATCGTGGAGGTGGGCCAATGGGCTGGGGGTCTGGGTCCTGACGTTACCGTCACCATGCTGTTATGTTTGTTTTCAGGTGCAGACCATCGTGGAGGTGGGCCAGTGGGCCGGGGGTCTGGGCCCTGACGTTACCGTCACCATGCTGTCATGTTTGTTTTCAGGTGCAGACCATCGTGGAGGTGGGCCAATGGGCTGGGGGTCTGGGTCCTGACGTTACCGTCACCATGCTGTCATGTTTGTTTTCAGGTGCAGACCATCGTGGAGGTGGGCCAGTGGGCCGGGGGTCTGGGCCCTGACGTTACCGTCACCATGCTGTTCCTGGTGCTGCTGAGCCATGGCGTAGTCTGTGGCGCGGGGGCGGGGAACCCCGGCATGACCCTGCTCAGGTTTTTACCTGCTTTATTTTCAGTTGTTCTCAGAGTGGGGTCTGGCCTGACGGCTCATAGTTTCATAGGTTCAGGATTTGTAGTGTTATTACACTGGCCCGGTCAGTCACAACAAGTATAGAAACCCCGCAGGGGTCTTTGAAGGGGTTCCAGGGGGTCCCCGGGCTAAAATTATTGATAGTTGGAATTTGGAAACCACCTGGACCCTTATGTAACTCTGACAGTGTGCAAATGTAATTCAAATTAATTTGCACACTGTCAGAGTTACAGCACAGAGTATCAGCTGGAGGTCCTTGAAATGAAAAGGTCGTGTTATTATACCGCTGTAGTGCTGTACCTCATGTACTGCACCTGCTGCCGTTTTTTAAACCCGTCTATAACCTCATGTACATGTAGCCAACACACAGCTCACCTCATACTGTATGTCTAACCTCATGTACATGTAGCCAACACACCTCATATGTCTAACATCATGTACATGTAGCCAACACACATCATATGTCTAACCTCATGTACATGTAGCCAACACACCTCATATGTCTAACCTCATGTACATGTAGCCAACACACCTCATATGTCTAACATCATGTACATGTAGCCAACACACCTCATATGTCTAACCTCATGTACATGTAGCCAACACACCTCATAATGTCTAACCTCATGTACATGTAGCCAACACACCTCATATGTCTAACATCATGTACATGTAGCCAACACACCTCATATGTCTAACCTCATGTACATGTAGCCAACACACCTCATATGTCTAACCTCATGTACATGTAGCCAACACACCTCATATGTCTAACATCATGTACATGTAGCCAACACACCTCATATGTCTAACATCATGTACATGTATAGCCAACACACAGCTCACCTCATATGTCTAACCTCATGTACATACCTGCTAGTTTTTATGCTATGTATAAATGTACATATCAATTCTTCTTTTGACCCCTTGCTCTCCCCCTCTCTGCATGCACAGAATAGACTTTCACTCAATTCTTCACACCTGTAAACGTGTTGATTGTGATTTTAAGGTTCCTGTCTCTGGACGAGGGCGCCACGTTGCCCTCCACCGTGCTGGCCCTGGCTCTGCAGTTCCTAGGTACGGCAAAAAGTACTATCCACCAGTGGTGGAAAAAGTTTTTTAGATGCCACTAAAAGTAACAGAGAGGGTGGATATAAAATCAAGCTAACATGTTTCTACTCACAAAGGAGTCGTCATCAGGACAGGTATATAACTACTCGAGTAACTCAAGTACAAAGGTATAATACAGTATTATTGGTATCAAAATGTACTTAAAGTACCAAAAGAATATCCCATTTCACAGGTTTTCTAACATAAAATGTTAAGAAATATTTTGAAAATAGCACATCTCTAAGCTCACAATGTTGTAGATCGGCTATATTCAAATGGCAGAAATGTATATAGGGAATGCATCTTTTGCTGCTGCAATAATAATCAGTAGTAGAAGTAGAAGTGAAAGTAGTGAACATTGGAATTAAAGATATAGTAAATACCAGTACATTTTGTGACCATATCGAAAAAGTAGATGGTTTTTCCGGGTGCTTCAAAACGCCACTGAGCAACTTCCATCGAAATGAATAGCGGGGGGTGATCGGCCTCTATCCTTGTATTACTCTATCTAATGTTTTCACCCCCGTTCCGTCCCGTAGGGGCCCACGTGGGCCTGCTGGCCGCGGGGTACTACTGGCGCATGGAGCTGACCGACATGCACCTGATCAAGAACCTGATGTCCAGCTCCTGCAGCTCGTCTCTGCTGGTGTCCCCGACGCAGGGCTTCTTCACCGAGTTCATCTGTGCTCTGGTCTTCTACCTGGTCCACCTGAGTCTGAGGCGCAGGTATGTGCAATCATCACATCAAAGTCATCTAGTAAGAGAGCGGCGACACGCTTTGATCTCGCCGCAAAGCGGGTGCCGGCTATACTGCCTATATAGGCTATAGTTCCAAACATTGCTCCTATACTGTATGGCTGGAACTATCGCATTGAGATTTGAATGTGCACTTCCGCATTCCATTGTTACAATGGGAGTCAACGCTAGTGTCGCAACTCTCTTACTAGATTACTCTGAGTCTGTGTGACATCATGTAGATCAGTGGTTTTCAGCCCTTCTCACATCAAGGTCCATTATTGTCTCCACCAGGCCGAAGGCATGTGGGGAGAGTATGTTTTGCACTCCGTCCGTCCTTGTGTCCGTCCGTCCGTCCGTCCGTCCGTCCGTCCGTCCGTGTGTCCGTCCGTCCGTCCGTCCGTGAGCAGCTAATCTCGGCCACCGTTAACCCCGTCGATGCCACATTTTGCACACACACTCCCTGGATGCCAACGATGAACCTCTGCCCCAAACTTTCCAGAACGGCCTGTTATAGCGCCACCAGGAGGCCGCTTTGTGCAAAACAAGTTTTTGCACAGTACACCTACAGATTTTGTCCAAACATCACGCAAATTGGTACACAGTCTCTCTAGAGCCATTCAACGAAACTGGTCTTTCAGATTTCTCACACTCCATCCTGATTGGTTAAGATTGGCTTCCAAAGTCCACAGGAGTGCTCAGTTTCAAACAAAATGCTGCAAATCATGAACACATCGCGTGATTTCCGTGAAATTGTGCACCCACATTCCCACTAGGCCGAGGACGAAATGCCACATGAACAATTTCAACTCAGACTCAAGGTGGCGCTATAACTGGCCGAAAAGTGTTTTTACCTCTAACTGCACGGATCTGTGGATCACTTTGTATGCCAACTCCCTAGAGGCCAAGGAAAAACCTTTGCCTGGAATTTTTCACATCTGCTCTTTATAGCGCCACCAGGAGGCCGACATATGTAAAACACATTTTCTATTATTACTCCTTCAGATTTTATCCACATTTCACGCAAATCGGTATACACTATCTCCATAGTCATGTGATCAACACGGAGCGCCACCATTTCCCATCTTCCATCCTGATTGGCTAAGATTGGCTTCCAAAGCTCACACGATTCGTCCATTTCGAAAAAAGGCCACAAATCACAAACACAGTGTGCAATTTCCGTTAAATTATACACGCACATTTTCACTAGGCCGAGGACCACATGCCACAATTCTTTCCTCAAAATCAGCCTCACGGTGGCGCTATAACAGGCCAATTCCTGTTTTTAGCTATAACTGCATCGATCTGTATACAACTTATGTATGCACACATGGAAAAACATTGTACCTGCATCCCTCCAACACGAACCTCCGGCCCAAATCTTCCTCAACAGCCTGTTATAGCGCCACCATGAGGCCACAACCTGACCTGCCCTGGTGGAGACCTGTGCCGATTGGCACTTTGTCTAGTTTATTCTGCATTTGAGCCACGGACCACCATTTGACGAGATTACGCCTCGCTGATCCAAAACTAAAGAATATTTTGTTGTTGGATACGTTTTTGTCCACAATTCCATGCTGTATTGATGTCGGTAACATAGGAGAGATAACAGGCAAATGTCGCTCAAAATAAAAAGAACTTCTACATTCTCCAATTGTGTAGCGTAAAATAAAACCAAATACTGTATGGTTTCATTTTACACTCTCAAGAGTGATCTATAGCTTTAGGGAGACCACCTGGAACCCCCTGAAGGACCACTGGTCGTGACCCCCACAATATAACACAATATAAACCTGTGATGTGACAAAGTTGATTCTGGTTTGGTTCTGCAGGTCAGCTCTGATCCAGGTGCCTGTGGCTGCTGTCCTGCTCACCTTCATGTCCCATTCTGGTGAGTCCTAAACTAGCTAAAGAAACCTTCTTCCATTGTCTAAACGGAAGTCAAATAATAATGGTGCATTTAAATAGTGCTTTTATCCAAAGCACTTGACATAGATTGTGCATTACATTCACCCATTCATACACACATTCACACACCAATGGCGGAGGAAATCATGCAAGGCACAAACCTGCACATCGGGAGCAATTATGGGTTCAGTCTTGCTGGGTTCAGTCACCCATCCGACTGCTCTACCGGCCACTCTGCCCCTGAGCCACCGCACGGCTCCCATCAGACTGCTCTACCGGCCACTCTACCCCCTGAGCCACCGCACGGCTCCCATCCGCCTGCTCTACCGGCCACTCTACCCCTGAGCCACCGCACAGCTCCCATCCCACTGCTCTACCGGCCACTCTACCCCTGAGCCACCGCACGGCTCCCACCCGACTGCTCTACCGGCCACTCTACCCCTGAGCCACTGCATGGCTCCCATCAGACTGCTCTACCGGCCACTCTACCCCTGAGCCACCGCACGGCTCCCATCAGACTGCTCTACCGGCCACTCTACCCCTGAGCCACCGCTTTTTCAGAAAACTGTCACGATGTAGAAGACATTTTTAGAATCTGATCTCAGGTCAAAATGGGTTAACAAGGTAATGTCCCTGTCATGTTGTGTCTTGCAGCCAGTGGATATACATCAGCATACATAAACCCTGCCCTGGCGTACGCCATGACCTTCCAGTGTTCCGGCTTCACCGTGGCCCAGTACGCACTGGTCTACTGGCTCGGACCTCTGACTGGTAACGTGCATCACCCATCATGACCATTTACTTCATGGGGATTCGTAATTTCATTCCGTTTTTTGGTATTGCACATATTTATAAAGATAATACATTTCTGTTCAACTCTTAGCCTTTGTAAACACAAAATGCACTATTAAACCAACAGTTTAAACCAGTGATTCTGAAACGTTTTCATGTCCTGGATTTGGCGCCACAGCTAATCTATAAAGATCTTGTGCCAGACAAATTGTGAAAAACACTTTTTCGAAGTAAAAAATAAATAAATAAAATAGATTGAATCATTTTGAATTCTTCTTGAGAATTTCCGTTCTGGATTCCCACCTCAAAATCGTATATTTTGGGGTAGCAGTCCACAGGCGAATACACATCAATTTAGAATAAAAGGTTTGAACACCACTGTTATAATAAAGGACATATCCGTGTGACCCGTAGTAACTGTTAAGCGTTAATAGGTATAATTCCCACTGGTAAAGAGTGTTTCTTTCCTTCCAGGAATGACCGTGGCACTATTCTTGTATATGGGTCACATTCCAAGGCTCTTTATGAAGAACCTGCTTTATTCTCAGAAGACACGCTTCAGAGTGCCAAAGGCAGAGCAAGGAGACAAGAAGAAAAAGTGAAAATGCTTCGTCCGACATATTTTGATTCATGACATGTGTTTTTATTTCACCCACTAGATAATAAACGTTTACAACAAATAAACTAAAGGAATTCATGTTTTTCTTTTTTAGGGACATTGTGTGGGTTAACCCATTTTGGTGTTTTAAAGCATTATGCTATACTTTAGCTATTGAAAAATAACAGATAACAAGCTCATAGTGCGGCACTCTGTGCCACCGAGTGGCGCGCTACGAGCTTGTAGGTCTGCTATTTTTTTTTTATCGTGAAAATGTGCCTAAAATCTTTGAATATATATTATTACAGAGTGAACATTTTAACTCAAATCTTTGCTTCTGGGGAGGTCCCTGCTGGAACAACATATTTTCAGATGGGGGGGCGGAGGCATATTACATATAATTTTTGGGGTCCTTGACATGAAATATTGGGCGGATGAAGTCTGGCGGCGCCAAGCTAATATTGAGAACCACTGATAAGGTTTTTCAGAAAACCGCTTTTCCGTTTTTTTTTTTAGTTATTCCATAAATGAATGCAATTGAAATTTTAATATTATTTATTTTTCATTTCCTGAAATGTTTCTTCAATAATGTTCAATGGGAGAGAAAAAAGTGTTTGTTTGTTGAGCTTTATTTAGTAACCCATATAATTTCACTCAGTAAACAAAAATGAACATTTTTTATGTATAGAAAACTGTTTTGGAAGACATTTTTAGAATCAGGTCTCAAAGTGTTAAAGCCTGTTCACACCAAGCATGAGAACGATAATTAGACGCTTGCTACGTTCTCACAGTGGCACAAGCATTTTGGGAGGCAGGCCACAACCACCACACACCTCCCCCATGTGACAGTGGGGGAAAAAATGGGGGTAAAAAAAAGCAACAACAAAAAAGCCTAAGCAAGTTAACTTCTTGGGGGATCTCATCTGTTAAGCAGCAGAATCAGGCAAATTAAACATTGGCCAAATTTGTAAATAACATATCTGTAAGGGTTCAATTGGGTCCCACCTTGACAACCACTGAGCTACACGTTTTTACATCCATCTGCAGACTGTATGACTGTCATAAATAAATTAATAAACACACTGGTAGTCCTTCAGGTGTGAAAGATGGAGTGCCGTAATTATTCTCCCACCCTAAAACATTTTTTACAAAAAGTGTACAGTATTTGTGACATGTCCACCAGTTCGTTAAATATGCGTGGTGGGTGGTGATCCACCTGAACTGGAGCCGCACCCACAGCTGTGGTTGTATGATAAAGGGGGAGGGGATGATATTGTGATGTCACTATATCACAGTTTTTCCATTCGCACGTTTGACCGCACGTTTTGAGGTTTCAGCCTCCAGGAAGAAACCATAAATACAAAGTGAATACCTGTACATCATTGCACATAACCACACAAAGGGGTCTAATGAACTACTGTCACCTCATAAACACAGCACTCCATCCATCCATGAAGTACTGTCCCCTCATAAACACGGCACTCCATCTTTTACTGCTAGCTCCCAGAAGGCTCAACAGAGCTTTGTTGTGAGACCAGGGTGTTCTTCTTCTTGGCCTGTGCTTTACCAGAGCCTGGGGGGGGGACAATGACACATTAGGACCAAACTAATAACTGATCAGAAAAAATGTATACCGGTAAATACAAATAATCAAGAATCAACTTTATTGTCACATCACTGGTGTAAGCAATGGATTTGCAGCTCGACAAAAACTAATTTATATGACGGAGGACAATTTCACGATAAATGTAAGTATCGACAAGACAATTATTGTCATCACGATAATAATGATAGTTGTCATTTCTCACCTGACGGTGTGGGGGTCTGGTGCTGGCCCTCAGGTCGCTGTGTGGGGTTCAGGCTCTCCTGCTGGGCCTCGGGTCGCTGTGTGGGTTTCTGGCTCTCCTGCTGGGCTTCGGGTCGATCCACCCACAGCACATGTTCGGGATCGTTCAACAGCTTCTTGCTGTGGCCACAGCTCAGACACCTCGACACGGTGAAGCCAGTCTTTCCTTTTTTCCCTTGTGGGACAATGAAAAAAACAGTCATCTAAAAAGGCTAAATCTAAACTCGTTACCCCATCGTCATCAACATTAGCCAAAAGACTAAGAAGGAATTACACCTTCGCTAAATCCCACCTCAAAAAGCGATTGTCCAATGCCAACTGTTGCTATGCAGGTCAAGCTATCGCCACCTCATAGCTGTCAATGCTATTTTGCATGGCTGTGTTGTTGAACATATAAACGGCTTAACGTCGAGAAAGTTACATGACTGACCCACCCAGGTGATGGCAATAATACTAATGACCGTAGTCTTACCGTACAACATGAAAACTCCTGCCCGGGTGGTCGTTAAAAGTTGATTTCTCCCCCTGTCATTTCCTCGTATTTATTGTTTATTTAAATAATGTCATGCAAATTTGTCCAGTGCATATCCTACTGCAGGCCTGGTTGTCTAGATTTAGAAGACATTTTGATGCTCTTGCTTGGTGGTCGATGGAAATTAAGCTCCACCCACGCGGCTGACTGCCGCGGGGGCAAGCGTTTCCGGGAATCTGGCCGTCGCAGGCATTCAGCCCCGTGGGTGGAGATTCTTTTCCATCCACCAGCTGTCTAAAAACCCGGAAAAGACGCTGGCCGACAGCAGAACACGGCCGCGGCTGTCGGCTCAGGTCTGGGAACGCTGTATGGGGGAGAAGGACCGCTTGCCCCGTCTCCTCGCTGCAAACGTGCCTATTGGACAAGGACGTGTTGGGGAGGGACTTAGCAAAGGGCTAATTACGTTTATTATGACTTACTTTTCTGTCTTGTCGTGGCAGTTATTCCCGGCACAAGCAACGAGCAGCACTTCTTGCACAAGGTTCTCTTCACCGAAGGGTCTCTGATGGGAAACACAGGAAAAACACATGGGTTTAAAGGAGGATGCGACTCTAGGCTCATTTTGTAGTTTTGCTTTCATGTTCAGGTTAAAAACGACAGCAGATTTAAAACATGACAGACTACATAGACCGACTTTATATTACACCACTTCTGTACCTAAACAAATTCATAATGGGTGTGTGTTAGATTTCGTTGTGCCCGGAAGTGTGCAATCACTGACAATACTGCCGACTACCATTTAATGCTTGCACATTGACTCTTGTGCAGGCTTGCAGCTGTGTTGTTCACTACCCACTGAGCCGGCTATTAGACGTGCGTCTAAAAATGGGATAAAAAACGACTGTCTATATATAGACATCTAATCAACCGCTAATCAATGTCTAATCTAAGAATAGACGTCTAAAAAAAACTTTCATTTTTCGACGTTTTTTATCGCATATTAGACCACAAAATGCTCAGTGGGTAGCCTACCATGTTTTACCCTGCCTGTTGTCGTTTTTAATCCCTGGGTTTTCATGCCCCTTTAAACTCACTCACGCCCTCCGTCCCAAACAGCAGAGTTTACCAGACATACTAATATAAAATAATGCACCTCCAGTCAAGACTATTAATATCTCTCAAAACTGCTGGAAATCCTGTGCCAATAATAGACAACTATATTACCTTCATCACTAGATTTAGTATCGTCTCTGCCGGGTGGAAACCTCATATGTCCCAACAGTAGCAGATCTACAAGCTCAAAACACGTCAATTTGCAGCGCTCTGCGCTTCAAGCTCGCAGGTCTGCTACTTTTTATGCTCTTGTGAGCCACAGGCAGATTCGTGTCTGGCCACTGTGAGGCTAAGGCAGTTCCTGGGACAAACAATATTATATATATATTTAGATACATCTCCAAATACTTAATTAAGGGGCAACAAGAACAACACAGCTGCATTTAAAACATGTTACTTGCTGTCGTCCTCATCCATAATAAAAACCAATCGAACACACAGAACAATCAATGGACTTACTGTCTGAGCACCAGACGTCTTGCGATGGTCTTCTGGGTGAAACAGTAGAACCGGGCCAGCTCCACGTTGTCAGGGTTATGGGCCAGAACGCAGTGGGCAGCCTGCAGCGGGCAGTGTTGATTTTTCACAGGATGTTTAGTTTACTCAATACGTCTTTTGAACACAATTGTGTTAGGGTTTTAGTCATATTTTAGTCACCTGAACATGTTTTACTTTTAGTCCAGTTTTAGTCGACTAAATATCCTTCAGGACCAGAGCTAACAGTTCCTCTACTAGAATATTATTTTGGCAGCCAGGCCTTGATGATCCATCAACATATACCAAAAGTAAAAGTACTAAAATGTTTGAAAAGATCAGGTTTACAAGCTCACAAAAGAATAGGGCTAAAGTGGTTAATGTGTGTTTCATAATATATAGACTAAAGTAAGTCAGAGAGGCTAAGGGCTCGGTATCAGTCAAGTCAGCAAGTTTTCAAGTAAGTGTAGGCCTAGTGGAGTAAAAACTACAGAGAGTAGAAGTATTAAGTATTAAAAATAAAACACTTCAGTAAAGTAAAAGTACCTCAACACCATACTTAAGCACAGTACTTAAATGTAATACATGTACTCATTTACTTTAAACCACTGAAAACAGAAGTCTAATCATATCAAGACAGATTGCATACGTTTCGATCTATCAAACATTAACATACATTTATACTTGACGAAGCTGAGCGCCCACAGAGCTTATAGATCGGCGCTTTCTAACCACTGACCAGCGACGCGTATTGCTGGATTAATACATTAATGAATTACCTGATAGAGATAGTTTAGTCTCTGATATGCCTCTTTATCTTTCATGGGCGCCGCCATCTTTGTTTTACAAAAGATAAACAAAAGAGAGGAAACCGGAGGCGAATTCAACTCATATCCGCTTCCCGTAGAGTAGATCCCATAGCTGGGGAGGAGTGGCTTGATGCGTTGTCAAGGAAACCTTCGACCGCTGGCTAAAACGTTCTGATATTATTATTTTTGGCTAATAAATATATCTATTAATTAACACAAGTTTTAAATTGTTACATGCATAGGCTATAGTAATTTGGTAAGAATAACGTTTATAACAACAACCTCCTCTTATAATGACTATTTTTGGAATCAAAATGCTGTCATGATGACATCATTTTGATCATTTGAACATCATTCTTTAAACGTATACGAATAGTTATTTTGTCTTCCTGATGCATGTCTTGTGGCATCCCTCTGAGAAATGAAAACTCAGCAAATCCACAACAAAAACATCAAATTATGATGAATGACCAAAAATCTCTTAAACTGTGGTGTATATATAGTAGCCTAGTGTATATCTCTATTTTATTCCAAGGATCTCCAGATTGATTTGCATGTTTTATCCATTAAAAATTGATTATTATCGCATCTGTATTTACAAACTCTAACCTAAACCTACAGATCACAAATATTTTTTTCAAACGCTTAAGGTGTGATGGAATGAATCTGTAAGGGTTCATTGATTCCATTTGTTGTACACTCAGAGTTAGACCTTTTACAGACGTAACTCCTCCAAAACGATTATCTAGTATAGTGTGCAAGTTGTCATTTGGGCCTAAAGGTGGCACTATAGGACAGGCTATGCTATGGTGTCACCAAAATCAGTAGAGTTTAACTTTTAAACCCTATCAAAGTGGATAACCTTTAAATAAACAGAGTTGGAATCACTTTGAATATGCGTCGTTGTCATAGAATTATCTCAGCAAAAAATGATGTCAATAAAGAAATATGTCTGATTAATTAAATAATATCTTTAACACCCAAAATCCATATGTGATCTCTCTTGGGCCCTGACTGGGGAGCATCAATTCGATAATCGATTGATTGGATTCTTTATTGGCCAGAAATGGAAACAGCACGAGGTACAGTCAGACAATAAGTCTAAAAGGATAACACACAAAAATATATAAGCACACAACACACCACAATGAGACATAATGTGAACTTGTAGATCTGCTATTTTCACTTCTCCTCAGACATTTTTCTTTTTTCTAATTTAAGGATTCTTTCTGAAATTCCTTTGAATTTGATTTTAATTGGGGGAGGGGGGGGATTTTCTTTTTTCATCTTTTGAAATAGTAATAATTACAAAACAAAATGTAGGAAACGAAAAATGATTGGGACCCAGTGTTTGGGAAACATGCATTAGACTCAACAGTGGCTGTGGCTTAGGAGGTATAGAGCAGGTCGTCCAATGATCCATGGGTCGGCGGTTCAAATCCCGGCTCCTCCTGTCTACATACATGTCGAAGTGTCCTTGGGCAAGACACTGAACCCCAAATTGCTCCCGATGTGCTGGTTGGTACCTTGCATGGCTTCCGCCACAATCGGTGTATGAATGTGTGTGTGAATGGGTGAATGTAATGCACAATCTACATATGTAATGCGCCTTGGATAAAGGTGCTATATATAAATGCACCATTTACCAAGAGGTACTGGAGGTGTAGCCTAATTACTTAGCCTATACTGTAAATAAAATGCATTAGGCCTCTTATTATAATTACTGGAGGTGTAATCCCATCCATGTTTATTTAAATAAGGCACACGTTACAACCAGAACCCAGCCCTCTATACCCATCACAAAACAGTAACAGTACAGACCACCCATACACAAGGATCACAAACAAAGGGGGTGCAAGTGATGTTTTTGTTAAAAACATCAAACCTACCTATATTCTATTGTTTGTTCGGTAACGGGGTTTACTACTCTACTACAACTTTTTAGTAAGTACCGGTAAGCAAGATTCGGGATTCCAATCTTATTCCAATCATGAGAGAGAACCCCACAAAGACCATTTTTTACCAGCTTCAATTTTATAGTCTTAGTTTTTTTGTTCATCACACCGAATTGCACGTTCTTTTTCTCTATGGAGTTGTCCTTCATGATTGGATACATGTTTCCCCCCAACCTGAAAATGTATCGTCTGTTTACCAAAGAGCTGGAGACCCTTTTTAACTGAACAAACACTCCCCACCACCCACCCCTTTTCCCCCTCACTGTATGTTTCTTTTCCCTTTTTTACCTCCTTTATGATGAATTCCTGTTGTTCTTTGACTATATAGAAGTGTCTAATTGTATGTCTCACAGACCCCTTTTCCACCGGTTGGTTCTCAATGGGAACCTGTTCAGTTCTTTTTGGTTTTTAGTCCATGAGCCAGAGCTCTAAAATTGGTGGGAAACTATACCCTATATTAAATTGTTTATAGGATCAATACAAGTAAATTAATACATGATAACCCTTCCACAGTAGTAGCTTTATCATATTTTCGACTATTTTGCATATGTTCCTACATAATGCCTCATTTGCATATTCAAAAATGTAAAATTTGTAACACAATAAATCATTGTCTTCGTGTAAGTACTCAATTGGGGAAATTTCATGGTGATAATAATCTAATATAGGTATGGTTTTGCTCCACTCAATTCATAATTTAGTGTTTCAATGTTGGAGCTCTGGCTCATGGACTAAAAACCAAAAAGAACTGAACCGGTTCCCACTGGGAACCAACCGGTGGAAAAGGGGCCTAAATGTTTTGATGAATTGAACAAGGTGGACCCTCTTGTAAACAAGTGTAATGCTTATAACTGGGTCGTCCACTCACAGTTAACGGTCTTTGTATTGAGTTTGTGCTTGAAATGTACTGTAATTCTGCAAACTGTTAATAAATATTTCAATCAATCAATCAATAGCAATGATCACTATCAGAATATACAACTATAAAGATAGAATCCTGCAGAATTGCAAGTGTGGTTGCCTGACTCCACATAGGAAACCACACTATTATAGGCAAAAAGAGTTTCACAGAGTTGGGTATGTCACCGTATACTGTCCAATCAGATGAGGGCAAAGCGCACAAAAGCCTGGGAAGAGTTCCGAATCGCTGGCCAATCGGGGGGGAGAATAGTTATTGCAGGATTTTAACATACAGTATTTAAACGATTTGCAGTGCAATAACAACAGTCTGCTTGCAACCACACTAACTACCTAAACACTTATACGATAACAAAAACATATACCACTTTTAACTACAGCATATCAAAGTTTGAGAACGACTTTTGACAGAACTGCCGTACAGATTTAATGTAAATCCTTTAGGTTTAGTTACACAAACCAACACGTTCCGTTTTCAATATACAGTATCATGATATCATCAGTAGCTATTTAACAAAAATATATAACTGCTCATAAAAACTAAAAGCAACAGCATTATAAAACATTACATTACATTAAGAACAGTCTTGCATAACCAAACAATCAGAGATCTCTGCCTACTGATGTGTCTGTTGACCACTGAAATGGGTGGAAACTATTCAGGAATCCAAAAAAGAAGAAAAAAAAGACAGCATCACAGAACCAGCTCAAAGACTTTAGGACGGTCCGTCATATTGAGGACCAATCCTCCATCTCTTTAAAAAAAATCTTTCTTACAGTTTATTATTATTACCTTGTTGCTGCATTGTCTGAAAGTAGCTGAACAAAAAGGTACTCTTATGTACCTGTACACAAGATGTAATATTATGTAACATCCTCCGGAGGCTTTTTTTTTTTTTAGCTTTGATAACTTTAACATTTTCAAACAGGTTGGGGTCATATACAAGACCCTACATGGTCTGTGCCCACCCCCCCTAAGTGAATTAATTAAACGAATGAACGGATGAAAATTAGCAACTGTGCTATATCCGGTGTATTTACGTCCATTAATATGCATTGTCCTGTCCAAATAAAAATAAAAAAGTAAAAAGCTCTCAACCTTCAGGACTTCAGTTTGTGGTTGCTGGTTTTCTCCACTGTCCTTCCCCGCATGCGCCACTGTTTCCCAAAAAAGTGTATTTATTATTAGATTATTGTTTAGAATGGGAACACCAGTGGACTGGATATCTCTGATCATTTGGCTATATATCCCAGACTAGGTTGAAGATAACAACGTTATTCCAGGTTCGCAACTATAGCAAGAGTATCACACACAACATGACAAACAGGACTAACTGGATCTTAAGTTGGAGTGTTGGAGGCTTTGGAGTTCCAGCAAGCTGACTGAAACTGGACGGAGCAGCATTCACACATTCAGTGGAAAATAAAGCACCATGCATTGTTTGTGATGTGAAAGCCACAATGCACTTTCTTAAACCACAATTTCTAAGACCAGAATGCGCTTTCTAAAACCAAAAATGCGCTTTCTAAAACCATAAATAATCAGGCTGCATTCCTAAGGCCTTAATGGTGGTCGTAGTTCAGTCCACAGCATTAGGGATAGGAGGACGTTTTTAAAGCTATGGTTGTCGTAAGGTCTTCCTGTGGCGTCAACGTGTAGAAGCGAGCTGTGATGTGAAAACAGAACAAAGCGTAACACCACGAAGTTCCGCGTCGGCTTCACAGGTGTTTCAGGCACAATCGCAGCTGTAGAAATCTGCTCCTGGTGCAAATCCCGGGGCGAAAATTAGGTGAAAGAGTGGAGTGGACGGGTTGAGCCGGTGTGCGTATTTCAGTGGTTCTCACTCAAAGTTGGGTTTCCGGGGATCCCCAGCGGTCCTTGAGGCGGTTCGGCTTGGATCCCTAAGGGTCCATTTGGTTCCATTTGGACACTCTTGGAGTTGGACACCCAAGGGTCCATTTGATTCCTAACCAAAAATGGATCCTTACAGGTCTGTAACTGCAAGAGTGACACTCTTAAGAGTTATGGGGGTCCGAGGCCTAATTCATACCAAGCTGGGAATCCTTGAAGTTTAAGAACCATATCATAAAATGATCATTTCCGTCTGGCGGGCATATTTTATTTTCTGCCCAAAAACTGGATTTTACGTGCATTTGTTTCGGTGAGTAGCGAAGTCCTTTTTACTACAGTTGGGAGACCTTGCGCGGTAGAGAAAGATAAAGGTCTTATAGAAATGCACCATTTCCCCTACCTACAGCGTGACGAGGTTCTCGGCGGTGTAACTGAGGCTGTAGAAGTTGCAGGCGATGCAGCCCAGGTTGCACAGCGAGGACAGCAGCCGGTAGAGCCACAGGCGGCCGCTCAGATGCTTGTACTTGCTGTCCGTGTCGGCAAGCTTGGCGTACGCCTCGCGGTTGGACCCTAACCCGATGTCCTGGCCCAGGCCGCACGCCTGCTCGATCAGGTGCATGTCCGCCATGATCTCCGAGGTCATCTGACCGAACCACTGGGCGTTGACGGCCGACACCGTCACCGACACGAAGAAGATGAAGATCTGGGGAACGGCGAGAACGGAGAGTTTTGTGTGTTTCATGGACATTCATGGACATTTCATTCATTCAAACCTTTATTTATTCTCAAATTACATTGAGGTCACGCTCATTTGCAGTGTCGTCGAGATACAACATTTCCTCATCGCCACTTAAAAAAAGGACTTAAAAACTGTAATTGATCAAAAACACCAATAATTAGATTAGATTATAAAACTGTTTTTCTTTTATTATTGTTGTTCTATATTGTTTGTCTCTATTTAGTTTTGTAGATTTTTGACAGAGGGTTGACACGCTACATAGCGTACCTGGAAGGCCTCCCGTTCGTCCAGCAGGTCACTGGGGTGGTACACAGCATAGATGGCCAGGTTGAGGAAGGCACAGGCGGAGCCCATGTGGAGGTAGAAGGGCACCAGGCGGCTCTGGATGAAGCCGTACGTGTGTCTGTTCAGGTGGCTGTTCATCACGAAGCCTGCATGAGGGGGAAAGCAAGCGTTGTATCATTATTACCGCTGAGTCTCGTTTTAGCCTACCGGTGACTGAATGCTAATAGCTAGGATGTTAAATTGTGTGTGGCGTGTGTTATCGCTTGGTCTACAAGCTCACAATGATGCGTTGTGATGTGTTGCGACTTGAGCTTATAGATTGCCTATTTCTTTGCCATTCATGAAAATGTTGCCACGCTATGCGTTGTGAGCTTGTAGATCTAACGAACGTTCTCCCCAGAATATGGAATCTAGGTTTTTCCAAATGGTTTGACCTTGACATATTACAGGTGGTGACGAAGTGTGGGTACAAACCTGATATGAAGGTGACCCAGATCTGCATGCCCCAGTAGGTGGAGAGCAACAGCAGGTGCAGCAGCTTGGCCGTGAAGTTGGGGTCCCGGTCGACGGCCATGATGCTTTCCTGCTCACGTTTATCTCCTCAGTACTCAGGACTCAGGACTCCACAGAGTCGCGTTGCACCCCGAAACAACCGTGCGGCCCCGCCTCTCTCTCTCCGCACGATGTCTGACTTCTATTCTCTTCTGGAGCGTTATCCTCCACTTCAGAGAGTCTGGGAATGCAGACACAATCACACATCCAACATTACATACTTTTTGGAGTGGTTCACATATTACTGATGGAAAAACTGCTGCCTAAAATGCTGGTATTGGTATCGGCGAGAATGACGGTCTATGTCATTCCCATACCACTTTTTGTTTTGTTTATTTACTTATAGCTGCACTTTAACAATTATTAACAGGATTTTTATTTAGCACAGAATGTGATGATTTGCTTGGCTGATGTGTGATGATGTATGATGATAAGAGCGCCCCTCACTTCACACGAGTGTGACTTTTTAATGGCGTTGGCGTTGGCATGTTATGAGCAACTTTCTGAGTATAAACGGTGACGTTGACATTGTGTTGGAAGCGCTCATTTTGCATGAATTTCAAAACAGGTTCAATGCAGTCAGACAGGACTTTTCTGTTGTCAACGTGAAGGTGTTGCAACGTAGATACTATTATAGATACTACAGTATATATACACAGATTTAAGTTCAATGGGTTTATATATGAGGGGGTCGTGTCTGGAAATTAATATATAAATATTTAAATATTGAATCAAGCAACTTAAAAACTGAGTAGACGTTAAAGTGAACCCAGCAGTGTTTTAAATACCCCTTTAAAAGCATACATGGTTAAAAAGCCTTATTTTATACCTTATTACCCTGTAATTAACTTAACATTTTTATTTATTTTAGAAATAATTAATATTTTACTCAAGGGGGACAACGACGTGCGTCGCTCCCAAGTTGATGTTATTTGTCCATGTGCTAATACAAACTTTATTTAAAATATTGTTTTGATGCTCATATTAACCTTGGGAAGTAATATGTTGTTTTTTAGTGTATGAATGAATGAATGAATGACTTTATTTAAGTGTCATGCCACCATGTGGCCCATCCCTCATGGATTCCTAGAGAGTATGCACATGCATGATTTTCCCATCAGGACACGCCCCCCTCATCTAGACTGAGTGGTAAAACATTGAGCAGCATGGAGTGTTGGAGTTTGGAAGCGCTCGTTGGAAATCACTCAGTCGTCCTGCCGTACCACCTGTTTCTAATTGTCACATAATGCAGGAGGCAGCAAAATGTGGAAAACAAGCACTTCCAAACTCTGACATAATGCAGGGCATTTCTTGGCAGAAAGTAGCTCATAACGTTTCTATGGTGGATTTTTATGAAACAAAAACTTTGCAGATAGAAAGAGGATAATTCAAGCTTTTCGTACAGCTGCAATGTTGGTGAGTTTGATGTTCAGACAGGACTTTTCTGTTTGGATGAATGGGCTGTCAAGGCCAGAAAGTTGTTTTTTACCACTCGGTGGGCGTTCCCGCATAACTTCCAGGTACTATGATGTCACACGCATACCCTCTATAGTGTATGCATTCCATAGGGCGAGACCACACGTGCACAAATTACAACATCAACTTGCAACAGGCGTTAGTAAAATATGAACTATTTCTAAAACAAAAAAATATTTAAGGTGTTTTTTGAGGGGCACTAGCTCCTCCAACGTCTGTTTTTCTAAATTATGTCATATGGCAGCCAAGTCTATGGACTTTTAATGTTTGTTTAGGGCACTACAAGCAACATCACGTGGTAGCCAAGTCTATGGACTTTTTCGCGACCATAGGTCGCAGTCAGTCACGCTAAAACCAGTCAGTCTGTCCGTCCGTTCGCCTGTCACGCCTTGTGACATGCCGTCTCCATATATGAAGATCACGACACTGACCTCATCAAACCGACAAACCCTGGATAGCAATGCATGGAAAAGACAGGATCATCTTTTTCTCATTTTTACTCGTTTACTGCCTTAGGCCAGCACCTCACCAACACTGGTGTGTTTACTGGTTTACTGCCTTAGGCCAGCACCTCACCAACACTGGTGTGTTTACCCCTTTACTGCCTTAGGCCACCACCTCACCAACACTGGTGTGTTTACCCCTTTACTGCCTTAGGCCAGCACCTCACCAACACTGGTGTGTTTACTGGTTTACTGCCTTAGGCCAGCACCTCACCAACACTGGTGTGTTTACTGGTTTACTGCCTTAGGCCAGCACCTCACCAACACTGGTGTGTTTACCCCTTTACTGCCTTAGGCCAGCACCTCACCAACACTGGTGTGTTTACTGGTTTACTGCCTTAGGCCAGCACCTCACCAACACTGGTGTGTTTACTGGTTTACTGCCTTAGGCCAGCACCTCACCAACACTGGTGTGTTTACTGGTTTACTGCCTTAGGCCAGCACCTCACCAACACTGGTGTGTTTACTGGTTTACTGCCTTAGGCCAGCACCTCACCAACACTGGTGTGTTTACTGGTTTACTGCCTTAGGCCAGCACCTCACCAACACTGGTGTGTTTACTGGTTTACTGCCTTAGGCCAGCACCTCACCAACACTGGTGTGTTTACTGGTTTACTGCCTTAGGCCAGCACCTCACCAACACTGGTGTGTTTACTCGTTTACTGCCTTAGGCCAGCACCTCACCAACACTGGTGTGCCCTTTCCTGTTTTGTCTACAAACAAAGACAGGATCCTAGACCTAGATCTTGACCACGGCTGCGGCTCACCGCTCCTTAGCTGCGGCTCACCGCTCCTTGGCTGCAGCTCACCGCTCCTTGGCTGCAGCTCACCGCTCCTTGGCTGCAGCTCACCGCTCCTTGGCTGCGGCTCACCGCTCCAAGAGATGGGTCAAATGCGATTACAAATTTCACTGCGGTAACGTGTGTGACAATTTGACAAATCGTAGTTACTTTTGACTTTTAGCCAGGGATTATTTTAATAGCTTACCTATACTATTGTATGTTAAAAGTGGTGTTGCTCTGTCGCTCCTGCTCTCTCACATTGGAGAATGTAACACCTGTGGCTGTCAACATGTCAGCCATCAGTAATGACTCGAGTGAGTGTACAACTGTGTTTGGCGACAGACACGCCTCGAAGGTTCAACAGGAAACAATGGAACACTTTTCAGGTTAGTGGGGCAGAGGTCAGGGTCTTCCTGAGCAGGTCAGACAGAAACCAAATAGCCCCCAATTGTACACTCTCACTCTCTTCTTGTCTTATTAACCCATCTGTGACACATTATATCTCAGCTAAAAAGCATTATACTGGTTTTTGGGGAAAAAATAGCAGATCTACAAGCTCATAGGCAGCGCGTCACTTCGTGTCGCACTACAAGCTTGTAGATCTCCAAATAATAATAATAATAATAATAATAATAATAATAAAAAAAAGTGAAACTGTGTGTGCAAATCTGAATATATATTCTTTAAATTTTTACTAATATCTTTGCTTCTGGGGGTCCATGGAACTAAATATTTTGAGATGGGGGTCAAAGGCCAAATACATATACCGGTAGTTTTGATGGTCCTTCCTTGACGGTTTAAGCAGCACCACTGTTTTTCAGAAAACTGTTAATGTTCTGCAGTACTTGGGATAGAGGGTATGCGCGTGACATCATCATCATACCAGGAAGTTACGCAGGAACGCCTACCGAGTGGCAAAATACTTCTTCTTTCTGGCCTTGACAGCCCATACATGCAAACAGAAACATCTTATATGCTTGCATTAAACAACGTTAAACTCACTTTGCCTCTCGATTTGCATATATACCCTCTATTCTAACCCGGGTCTCTCTCACACGAGAGAGAGAGAGCAGATTTCTACCGGCCATCAAAGAGGCAAATCAGGCAATCCTTGCCTGGCCATGGGAGAGATATTATTGGACTTATGAGCGCCAGGCAGTACTACTCGACACCGGGGTCTAAATAATGTCTCAATAGAAGAGTAGAGAGGACACCTCCAACAAACTGTAGTTATATTGTATTGACATACTCTACCATACAGACTGGTTAAAATTAGAGATGTCCCGATACTGTATCGGTATCGATCAGCCCTTATTTGTCATATCGGTATCTGTGAATATGCCAGTCTAACCACAGATCCGACACAGGGGTAAGGGGTTGACAGTTGACACTATGGCAGGTAAATATAATGTTGGGGCATGTGGAGTTTGCTTTGGAGTTGCCCAAATTGCAAGTGCACATGTGAAGAGTCTGGTATAAACAGTAAACACAACATGAGATATATAGCTAGATAGCTATAAACACAACATGAGATCACGACACTGGTATCGATATTCTGTATTGGTATCGGCTAACACAGAAATTGAGGTATCGGGATCGGATCGGAAGTGAAAAATTCGGGATTCGGGACATCCCTAGTTAAAATCACATCTTATTCATACTGGGATTGCAGCTATTACACTCGGCAATCATGTCATTGGTATTCACTCGGCAATCATGTCATTGGTATTCATGAGTTTAAATTATTCTGCTTTTTTTTTTTTTATCGCTTATACTGCAATCATGTCAATTGTAGGCTAATTCTACATAATAAGCATAATGCATGCTAACTTTGTCGGCTAATTGTTGTTTGCAAATCACGTCCTACCAATGTTTATTATTGTGTTATAAATACAAGTACAGGCCTGACATTTGCTTCTAGCCTCCTCCTGGCAAATTTCCCTCCTATATTTTGTGTTCTGTTTTTACTAGTATTGTTGTTGTTTTTTAAAGGACAACTTTAGTTTTTTTCAACCATGGTTCATGTTTTAGGTTGTTATTAGAGAAAGTAAAAGATGAGTGTTAATTTCTTTTAATTTGCTGCTTTCTTTCGTTTTAGGGATTTTAGCTCTTTTTGACAGGGGGGCGGGGGCATTCGAGCATGGGGCTAAATATGTATGGGGTTTATTAGGACTATAGTAAATAATAAAATAATAAATCGCCATAATATTTTGTAAAAATACATATTTAGCCCCATGCTCGAATGCCCCCGCCCCCCTGTCAAAAACTGCTAAAATCCCAAAAACAAAAGAAAGCAGCAAATGAAAAGAAATTAACACTCATCTTTTACTTTCTCTAATAACAACCTAAAACATGAACCTTGGTTGAAAAAAACTAAAGTTGTCCTTTAAATGTGTGCAAAATAAATGTAATCAAACACGCAGAACCCTTTTCACAGTGTAGCCTACTGTACTGTACCTACTGTAGCCTACTGTACTTACTGACCTTAACTCAATGACACACCCACAGACAAGGTGTTAACTCTTGTGTGTCTGCAGTACTGCAGAAGATTAATATTGCTCACTTCACTCAAACACAACCCATATGGTTCAAAGTCACCTTCACCTGACCAACTTCTTAAGTGTTTTATAATACCCTGGCGGTTATAATATGCACGCAGTGCAACAGTTACGTAAACTGAATAAAATACAGTTGATTATTATTGCATTTCATGTAATATCGATTTGAGGGTAAATAATCCTTCATAATAACAGATCGGCTTTCCCCCCCCGATATAATCGGCTATAATCGCGGAGGAAATAATCGATCGATAATATTTCCTCAGCTGTTGCTAACATTGTAGCAACGTGCAAAAAGAGAATATACATTTTATACAGTCTGCTGCGTTGAGCATGTCATTATGGATCGTAAAGACACAAAAGTTGTGTTTAAAGACAGACAGCTGCACATGATCTGCATGAACTAAAGTTGTAAATGATCATCATGATATAATGATAAAGGTGCATTAACAACGCCAACCTACCTTCCTTCACCCCAGCCAGCCGCTGTTGCTGTAAAGAAACACCACTACTGTTCTGTTGTTGTCTGTTGTGTTGTCTAGTAAACTTTCGTCTGTCACTATATACTTTAACGGTGCTACTTCCTGGCCTGCACCTTCCCGTTGAACTCTGGGAATCTGAGTCCAACGAACGTGGGCGTGTAGTATCTTAGACTAGTATCTAGCCCTGGGCAGCACCCTAAGGACAGCACTTTGTGAAGATGAGTCCGCCATTCATGACACTTTGCATCACTTTATAAAAACTGTCCTTATTCACAGTCAGTGCCTACATGCTTGGCCTATTTATATGTCTATCATGTCTATTTTAGTATTTAAGCTGATCGTTTTATTATTAGTTTCATAAATACACTTTACTGTGTGATAGGGGTTGTAATATTCATATATAATAATAATATTCATTATAAATTGTATTTCCATATTATTTTAGATTTCTCATTAGTCATTTCTCATCATGTTTCCCTTATTATTATTATTGTTATTAAATATATAGCCTATCCTTCCATTCCGTCTCCCTTTGAGAACAGTGAGAAAGCAACATTGTGTTTGTTGACATTCTAACCGCGATACATAACTAATTTGCATACTTAAATGATTGACGTTCGGAGGATCCCCCTCATTCCACTGGTAACGCTATGAACTGTGGGTAATTTATTTGCCAAAGTCAGCTTCGATGCTGACTTTGGCAAAGGGCACATAAAGGGGCGAGGCTGAGCCCTCACTGACTTACCGATTTCAAATGGGACATCCCTCAAGCCCTCGCAGACTTCACATGAACTCGCAGCTAAATCAGTGAGGGCTCATTGAGTCAGCAAGGGAGTGGATTGGGATTGGGCCTAAGTGTAGTATGCCTTCCAGGAGTGTCCGTACACAGAGATGATATGTGTCCGTGGCAAATTTTATATATATGTCGCTCAAACATAGTGAAAATAGCCAAAGAAGCTCACAATGCATCACAACTTTTTTTTCCCACAAACCTTTGCTACTCAAACAAAGACGGCTTTAATGTGCTGAAAAACTACTGGAAAGACTCTCAGATGTAAAATACACATTTTTTAGGTGACAAGGTGACCACTGAAAACTACAACATGACGTCACGAGCGGTGGTAAGTGACTCACCGGAGTCACCGCTCACCGAAGCATTAAGGCTCATACATAGTCTGGATTTTCGGTGGTGAGGTGACCACCGAACTACAACATGACGTCACGAGCCGCGGTGAAGAGCAAACCACCGCCACCGCTCCAGACCTTCTCTCTGTTTTTACTTTAACGTTGAGCGGTGGGCTCAACGTTATTTCAGCACCGGTGGTCACCTCACCACCGAAAATCCAGACTATGAATAGGCCTTTAGTCACCTAGGGTCTTGAGCTCTACAGTCTACAGTGTTGTTAGCTAAGCTGCTGCGCCGCAGTGCGTCTACGTAGGTGATGCTTCTTGCCTTGCCTGGCTTTGCCCCATGGGTTGGCTCCCAGTGTGTCAGGTTTGCTTGCCTTTAGTTCCGGGGTGTCTGATGCAGTGCTCTGCCTCATTAAGCCTCATTAATCGTTGCAATATAGCCCGATCAAAGTACTTGGAAGCCAGTCTGATGTCATTGAACTCATGAAACATATTATGGGCAATACTGACGTCATATTGGTCAGGACAGGTCGGCTTAAGAGTGGCCCTCACTGAGGCAGTATTTAGAGTTACCGTTTATAAATAATAGAACAGGTTGAAACTCAAAACCTGTAAACTTAACCTTCTACTGTAGTCACATTAGTTACCATGGACAGCCTGCACTGGGCCAGTTCCCAGTAGGGTTTTTACAATTATTACAATCCTGATCAGAGTAATAGCTATTAATCTGCAGCTACCATTCAGGAAATATACTATATATATTTCTTTTCACCTTTGTAGAAATGATTTCTGCCAGCAGTCTCCTGTCTGAAGACCAGTTTCTGTGTTCTATCTGTCTGGATGTGTTCACTGATCCAATAGCCATTCCATGTGGACACAACTACTGTAAAACCTGTATCACGCAGTACTGGGACAGTAATGATGTGTGTCGGTGTCCACTATGTAAAACAACTTTTTATACAAGGCTGGAATTCTCTGTTAATAAAATTCTGTCTGAGTTGACTGAACAGTTCAGGAAGTGTCATGCATTGAAAAGTACTTACAACACGAGCCAAGAAGCACCTGTTAAAGCAGATGGAGTCTACTGTGACTTCTGTATTGAAACCAAGCTCAATGCTGTGAAGTCCTGCCTGGTGTGTCTGGCCTCCTACTGTGAGACTCACCTGGAGCCTCATCAGAGAGTCTCTGCGTTTAAACGACACAAACTAATTGACCCTGTGAAGAACCTGGAAGACATTATGTGTAAGAAACACGACAGACCTCTGGAGCTGTTCTGTAAGACTGACCACATGTGTGTTTGTCAGTTCTGCACAGAGTCAGACCACAGGTTACATCACATTGTATCTCTGAAAGATGAATATGAAGAAAAGAAGTTTGAGCTGGGAAAGACAAAGGCTGAAGTTCAGCAGATGATCCAAGAGAGACAACTGAAGATTCAGAAGGTGAAACACTCAATAGAGCTAGGCAGGAAAGATGCAGACAGACAGAGTTCACACAGTGTGCAAGTCTTCGCTTCTCTGATCAGCTGCATTGAGAGAAGCCAGGCTGAGCTCACTGGTGTGATCGAAGAGAAGCAGAAAACAACAGAGGAACAGGCTGAAGGAATCGTGAAAGAACTGGAACAGGAGATCACCGAGTTGAAGAAGACGAGCTCTGAGCTGAAGCAGCTCTTACACACCAAAGACTACCTCCACCTCCTCCAGAACTTCAGGTCCGTCAACACCCCTCCACCCACCAAGGACTGGACAAAGGTCAATGTCAACCAGTCTTCACATGGAGAGACTGTGAGGACAGCTGTGGCTCAGCTGGAGAAGACACTCAGTCAAGAGATAGAGAAGCTGCGTGACGCTGATACAGAGCTAAGTAGGATCCAACAATATGCGGTGGATGTAACTCTGGACCCCGATACGGCACACTGCAAACTCATCTTGTATGGTGATGGAAAACAAGTGAGCGTTGGCGACACGAAGAAACTCAGAGACAACGCAGAGAGATTCTCTGCATTTCTTTCGGTCTTAGGACAACAAGGCTGTTCCTCTGGAAGGTTTTACTACGAGGTCAAGGTCAAAGGGAAGACTGACTGGGATTTAGGAGTGGCCAGAGAGTCCATCAACAGGAAGGGAACAATCACACTGAACCCCAGCAATGGTTACTGGACAATAGTGTTGAGGAGAGGAAATGAGTACAAGGCTGCTGCTGGCCCTTCTGTCCTCCTCTCTGTAAGAGAGAAGCTCCAGAAAGTGGGAGTGTTTGTGGATTATGAGGAGGGTCTGGTCTCCTTCTATAATGTGGAGACCAGAGTTAATATCTACTCTTTCACTGGCTGCACCTTCACTGAGAAACTCTATCCATTCTTCAGTCCTGGTGTTAATAATGATGGCAAAAACTCTGCCGCTCTGATCATCTCTCCTGTCAATCACATAGACTAGTCTAATCATCCACTTTACATGAACATGGGTTTGGCCTGGGGCTGGGAGGCTAAGACTATCAGGACAGCGGGAGGATATTTACAGTAGGAGGTTCTGAATGTTTAGGAGGGGGTGCGCGTGCATTAGTGCGCGCCATGAAATGCACATACACGCCCCTCGTACATGCACATTTTCGCGCATTTTCACACGGAAAAGTCCACATGCAAGTTATATGAACAAACTGACACAGGCAACTAACCAGGATAAAGCGCTGTAATACAGCATATTTATTAGGCCTATAACAGAAATTAGTTTTGATTAAAATTATTATTATTTTCCCCCTCCTGTCCGAGGGGGGGGGGGCTGTGCCTGCTCCAGCCCCCCCAGCATCCCTACTTCCCCTCAGCCATGAGAGACTATGTTCTTCTCGCCCCCTGTCCAGTGCCCAGTGCCCATGATAACATGCACCAACAACAGGGACACCCTGTTGAGGATTCACATGAGTACTTGGAGGCCAGTTGTGAAACTTCATAATTCTGGGCAAGACTGAAGTCAAGTATGTCCATATTTGGACAGGACTGATGTCATATTGATGTATTCAAGGTAGTTGAGCTAAAAGCGGAGCACATGGAATGCCAGGGCTAGTATAGAGAGACATATTGAGCAAGCCAGTGGGCCAATTGGGACACGTTATATAAAGGTAGTATTCTGCTCACGGTCACACCAATTACCATTCCTGGATCGTGGTCAACCCTTTTAAAGTTGTTTTTAGACAATTATACTAATCCAGATCGTAGAAATGGCGTCTGCCAGCAGTCTCCTGTCTGAAGACCAGTTCTTGTGTTCCATCTGTCTGGATGTGTTCACTGATCCAATCACCACTCCGTGTGGACACAACTACTGCAGAACCTGTATCACACATTACTGGGACACTAGCGATGTGTGTCAGTGTCCACTATGTACTAAAACCTTCATGTGGAGACCAGAAGTCTGTGTGAATACTTTCATTTCTGAGATGGCCGATCAGTTCAGGAAGACGCAGCAGTGGGGCAGAAATTCCAAAACAAGCCTGCACGACGAGCCTGCTCAACTGGAGGAAATCTCCCGTGATGCCGGTGCCACGCACAAGGCCCTGAAGTCCTGCCCGGGATGTTTTGAGGACTGGGAGAACAAAACACTTGAGGAACTCACGCTCGAGGACATGATGGACCTCACGGCCCGCATGGACAATCATCGGCATGAGCATCAGCGGCCGGAGAAGACGGGTAGACGTGCACTAACCCAAGCTTTCCCATCACCCGGACCGGAACCGGAGCCTGCGCGGTGGTCATGTTCAGCCGGAGTCGCCCCAGAGCAAAGGAGGCGTAGACGTATGTCGAGTCGAAGCTGCTTTAATTGCGGCAAGAAGGGCCATTTCGTTGCCGCCTGTCCCGTCCAGACAACAGACAAATGCTGCATATCAGCAGGCGGAATACTGACGAGCAACATCTCTGCTTTAAATCAAAAGATGGTCAGGTTGTCGTGGAGGTCCCAGAGCGTCGAGGTTCGTGCCGTCATATCGACAGGATCAGAGACCAACTTCATAGACAGCGCACTCGTTGACCAACTGGCCATACCCACCGAGCCGTTGAGCAAAGCTATCGAGGTCAGCGGCCATCTGCCCCACATAGGCAGGATTGAGGCCCTCACTGTCCCCGTCTCCCTACTGTTTAACGGCAACCACACAGAGTGGCTGAGACTGCCTGTCCTTAGCCCCTTTAAAGCCCCCATAGTGGTGTTAGGACTCCCCTGGCTTAAGGCCCATGTGACCCTGCTAGACGGGGCCACCACGGACATCATACAGTGGAACCCCCAATGTTTCTCAAAGTGTTTTCGTCAGCTCCCCCACGGCCAGAAGAACCCCGCGGACCAGGAACAACACCCGGGGACCCGCCGGGTTCCACGCAGGGCCCAGACGGCAAGGAAGATGCGCTGGATTTGAAGCCCATAAGGTCTAAGGAAGTGCTTTATTAGGACTAAAGTTCTCATTAATGGACTATAGGTTTTATGCTTGTATTCAGCCGCTAGTTTAATGTCTTTCAATTTCCTGCCATGATATGTTTTTTTTTTGGTAATTGCTGTTACAATAGGGGAATGCTGCTTGGAAAAAAGTGGGTCTGTAACCTCCTCTGAACCTCTCCCAGGGTTGCCTCGCCACCATGCCCACCTCGCGATGTGTACATTACTGTTCCAGCTCCACACAGTCTCTAGCACTGCAGGCTCCTCCCCATTGAGAAACTGGACTGCCTGACACACAGCCCGTGTCTGGCAGCCCAGACTTACAGTCTTTACTGACTTTGCCGACCTCCCGGTCTCTCTCTTACAGCAGCCTGTGTTCCAACGGTATTCTGTTTTCCTGGCCTCCCAGGGTCATTTGCCTGACGTAGCCCTCCAACGTCTGGCTTTCAGAGATAACGTCATGTGGCAGCCAAGTCTATGGACTTTTATGCCCCCCCTGCAAAAAGACAGGACCCGTCATGTGGCAGCCAAGTCTATGGACTTTTAATGTTAGTGTTAAATGTTTACGCAGTGAAGGTGAGAAGCAGTGAGTGAGTAAAAAATACGAGTGTGATTTTTGAGTGGTGCAGCCACTCCAAGGAACAGCAATGTGTATCCCTTTGTATGTATGTATGTATGTCTGTCTGTATGTCTGTCTGTTTAGAGTACCAACATGCAGGTGACAAAGTGGCGCTGTTGAGCTTCACACTGTGCACAGCTGCATGATGGGAAGCTGAGTTTTTTGCAGCCATTACGATTACGTGATTTCGGGTGTGACAGTACAGTACAGTACAGTACAGTACAGTAGGGGACCCCCACACGGTCATTTCTCAACCGTTTCAGACGCGGGGCGGCTAGCCGGAACCGGGCCAGCACCCTGGGCTCGTTCCTGTGGGTCTGGAAGTTTCAGGGACCCCCTGGGACCCCCACACAAGAGTTGCACCACCTCAGTTCACACGGGTGTGATTTTTATTTGATTCCTGAAAAGTAAACATTTTGGAGGTCTCCATCCGACAAAGACGATTTCTGTATTGTAAGGGTGGTATTCTAACAGGATCATTTTACGTTTTGATTTACCTTCGAGATAACTTTTAGTGTCATACTCTTTCCAGACAGATTATTGTCCAATATGCATCCCGAGTAAGTAACTGCTTCTTTGGTTGTGATTTCTGTGTCACTTTGAACCCATAAGACCTCTTTAGTTTGGCTGTGGACCCCTAAAATCCCAACTCAGTTTTTGCAGAGATGGACAGACAATTGTCTGCTAACCGGGTACTAGTTTTCTAAGCAGCCCGTCAGTAGGGAGCGTTGGGCGGGAGGAGCAAGACGAAGACTCCACATCCTCCCGGTGAGGGCTCCTCACTGACAGGAGAGAAGACTCCACATCCTCCCGGTGGGGGCTCCTCACTGACAGGAGAGAAGACTCCACATCCTCGCGGTGGGGGCTCCTCACTGGCAGGAGAGAAGACTCCACATCCTCCCGGTGGGGGCTCCTCACTGACAGGAGAGAAGACTCCACATCCTCCCGGTGAGGGCTCCTCACTGACAGGAGAGAAGACTCCACATCCTCGCGGTGGGGCTCCTCACTGACAGGAGAGAAGACTCCACATCCTCGCGGTGGGGGCTCCTCACTGGCAGGAGAGAAGACTCCACATCCTCGCGGTGGGGGCTCCTCACTGACAGGAGAGAAGACTCCACATCCTCCCGGTGAGGGCTCCTCACTGACAGGAGAGAAGACTCCACATCCTCTCGGTGGGGGCTCCTCACTGGCAGCAGGAGAGAAGACTCCACATCCTCCCGGTGGGGGCTCCTCACTGACAGGAGAGAAGACTCCACATCCTCGCGGTGAGGGCTCCTCACTGGCAGGAGAGTCAGTGGGACACGGCAGTGATAGTTGATAACACACACGGTGATAACACACAGTGATAACACACACATGTTTGTGGGAATTAAGGAATCAATTGGCAAAAAAGCGATTAAAGTGGGGAGAAAAAAAAGGGTAAAAAATAAATAAAGTTAGTTTATAAAAAGAAAATAGGACCTAAAATGCTCTATTGATGATAAATATGAAATATTCATTAAAGATTATACCCCACATGATAAATCCTTATGTTTTATATTTAGATTAAAGCTCAACCCAAATCCTTGTTGAAGCTATAGCCTTTCAACTTTCCATTATGACGCAGCAAAGAAATAACCAACAGATCTCGACAGTTTTTTGAGGGTCTAGCCCAGCTTTGAGTCTGTGTGAACCCCATAGCAATGATGATAAGGGCGCCCCTCACTTTTTTAAGATTTGTTTTTTGGGGGCTTTTATACCTTTATCGATAGGGAACAGTTTTGTCAGACAGGAAAGCAGGAAAGGGCGAGAGAGATGGGGAGTGACACGCGGCAAAGGCTCAGGAGTCGAACCCACGGCACGCCGTCCGGCTGGCTTGGCAGCCTAGGTTAGGTGCCCAGACCGTCCGGTTGGCTTGGCAGCCTAGGTTAGGTGCCCAGACCGTCCGGCTGGCTTGGCAGCCTAGGTTAGGTGCCCAGACCGTCCGGGCCGCCCCTCCTTTTTTTTGAGGTGCGCTCCTTCGTGGGTCTGTGTGAACACAAGCATTGGCTTATGATTGGCTGATCACCCCATAGCGATGATTTGATTGGCTGAGCAAAGTATATATTGAAGATAAAAGTAAGGGCAAAAAAGTGAAGACGGCAAAAGTGATTGGCCCGAATGACATTTGTGATGATTCGATTGGCTGAGCATGGAATGTGATGTATGGCCATGTATGATGATAAGAGCGCCCCTCACTTCAGATAGGTATTTTATAGAGTGTCGCAGTCCCGCCCCCTCGAGACACCCGCAAAAGAAATTCCTATTCATATTCCTCATAGACTTTTCAGAAAGTATTTAAGGACGTTTACGCCGCAGACAAAGCCAACTCTTGTCGTGAAAATAAATAAGATAAACAAATAAAAAATGTCGGGCTGAACAAATAATTACAAAGAAGAAGAAAACGGCAGGTTACAACACTTTTTTGTGGTTTTTCTTCTTTGTAATTATTTGTTTGGTCCAAAATATTGTGTTTGTTGTCATGATTTGTCACGACAAGAGTTGGCTTTGTACGACGCTTATAAGGTCTTTAAATAAATACGTTTTGAAATGTCTATGGGAAAAATCCATTGGGAACTATTTCCTGGGCCTAGCGTCGTCATGAAAGGGGGCGGGACTGCGACGCTCTATTTTTTTGGACAAAGACACGTAAAGCCAAACGGTGGTGACATTTGAATGGTTTATTAAAACACCGTCCATTACTTCACTTCCAGAGTCTTGTCTCAGACAGAGTGAGGGTCACACAGTGGACATTTTAAGAAGGACAAGAACTGAAAAAAGGAACATGTCTCGCGTGGACAAAGTGACACGTCATCGGTGAGAGCACAGAGGAGGACATAGCAGCTCACTCCCACCGCCATACTGTCAGCGTCGACGAGAAACCTTGTAGGCCTTTCTCCATATTTCAACTGTTCATGATATTTTGTTTTTGTTTTGTTTTGCCTCTCATAAATTAACACCTTAGACTTCAAAGTATTGAAAATGTCCAATCTACAAGTTCACATAATGGTGTCGCACTGCGACGTTTTGTGAGCTGGTGAGTTTGGCTTTTTTTCCCCGCTTTTTTCGAAACTTTCAAAGTGAGTGAAAGTGGTTAAGAAGAGTGTCTGGTTTTTTTTAATAAATATTGAACCAATGGAAAGTATTAACTAGAGCTTGTAACTAAACAATTGGATCATTGGATCCATCTGAACTTTATTTTTATTTTTTTATATCGTCTCTGTCGGGTGGAAACCTCATTATGTCCGAAACTGACTTTTCAGAATTCAAATACCAAAATCCCAAACAGCAACAATGGCGTAAGTATAGCTGCTCAGCAAGCATATGATACGCGTCACTTCGCCCCACATATGGAGCCTGTGGATCTTCTGCTGTTGATGCAGAAAAGCTAAAATATGGATAAGAGGTTTCTTGCCCGATATTTTCAACGATATTTTCAGAAAAGTAGTTTACAAGGTTTCTGTCCGACAACAGTATCCACGCATCAGAAGATCATTAATTGGCAGGAACAGAGTAGAAAACCCCCCCCAACACTATTCAGAAAAAAAAGGTAGTGAATTTCTTCTTTAAAAAAAAGAACTTTTTTAAAGCTAAATACTGTAGTGGTAACTTTTTTTTAAATGTTCAATTCTGTTTTCGACGTATATCTTTTTCACGTTTAATTTTTTTTTCAGTCTTGAAAAGAGTGAGGACCCCTCTGCATGCTGATTGGTTGATTTGCCGGGGCCGATAACATACTGTAACATCACTGGATTCTATTCTATCTACAACCGTCTCAGATGAACACTCACGCAGTCACGCACGCACACATCACATACTGCTTTTCAGTCATAACAAATAACCTTTTGAGTTTGACTATCTTAGTCATCTGTTTCGCTAAGTTATTTTAGGATTGATATATAATAGATTGACATTTTCCTAGACGCCGTAGTCAGTGGGTGGAAAACATCACTCATTCTGTGCAGCTGTCCCCATGAGAGTTCTGTGTTTTTATTAGGGATGCACCGATTTATCGGCCGATATTTGCCGTTATCGATCGGTATCGGGAAATGAAGCCGATGGCAGTAGCCGATATTCATCTGTTGTTGATGAACATACATTTTGTGCTGGTTATGTTGGTGTGTTGGTTATCTGCACCTACCAATCTGTAGATTCTTATTCGGTATTTGAACGCATTTGTTTCCCTGGCACGAAAGGGGTGAATAAATAAACTAACACCAAATAAACTAATACCGGTATCAGTGTCGGACTATTATTGTCATTTTATACCGATATCAATATCCATACCAACTTCCCAGAGGGAAGTCTGGAGCGCTCTGGTGGAGCTGTTGCCCCGCGACCCGACTACGGATAAGCGGTTGAATACGGATAGATGGAATTTGTATCGGCCAAGAGTTTCCATATCGGTGCATCCCTAATTCTTATTCTAATATTAGCCTACAGGGTGTGGGATGGAACAGTCTGGGTGATTTAAAATTCTCAGCCCATTCATGTGAAAGGCTCCAGAACATGGGTGACATTGCACTGACAGACCATATATATATATATATATATATATATATACACACACAGTATATCATTGCCGTCAGGCAGGAACCTTATATCACCCATATTTCATCATCTTCTCTTTTTATAGATGAATTTTACAATGGTAACGCTTTCGAAAAGGTTACCATGATGGTAAGGTTGCATTTGCGAGCAGCAAATACTGGTTGGTGTGCAGATTGTTTTATTCTTTCTTGTACACTTTGTTCCAGATGTCGGATGTCTTTTAGCCGCTCATCAGCTTCTCTCTCATTTATATAAATATCCAATGGATAGTAGTAACAAGAGCTCGTGACTAGGGCTGTCAACATAACTGAGTTATGAGTCAATTAATCTGTGAAGTAGTCATCACTCTGGTATCTGATGGTTGATAGATCCAAAGGGGAAAAAAGTTACATAAATAAACGTTAAATTCCCACAACAATATACAGAAAAACATGGCATATTTTGCACATAGTTCGAATGGTGATTAATCTGATAAAAAATTGTAATCGTTTGACAGCCCTACTCGTGACTAAACAATAAAACCACATTGGATCCGTTGGCACATAGGTTTATATTTTCAATTTCTTTGAAACGTTTAACCGTTTTGGACGTACAAGGTTTCTGCCAGACAGACAGCGACGCTATATGAATTATACAGTGGTTTAGAAGTGGTTGGCTGCTGCAAACAGACATTGTGATTTGCCAATGAAACAAAGTGAACAGATTGTTAAAACATAAAATAAAAATAATAATAAGCGCAGAACAGCACAGAAAAAAGTGGAATTGTTTCCCCAAAAAACATGTGAACATTCTTTTTTTTTAAGCCCAGTTAGGTCAGTTTAGTCAGGGCTTTCAGTCTCTGTTGGGGTCCTCAAAGCACCCTCAGGGTTCCTTGATGGGGTTCCAAATGGACTCTTAAGAGTCTTTAACTCTGAGAGCAGACAAATGGACCCTTATAAGTCTTTAACTCTGAGAGCGGACAAATGGACCCTTATAAGTCTTTAACTCTGAGAGCGGACAAATGGACCCTTATAAGTCTTTAACTCTGAGAGCAGACAAGTGGAACCAAATGGTCCCCGACGGGTCCATTTGGTGCCATTCGTCCACTCTCTCCGAGTTCTGGGAGTCCTTGAAATTCAAAAGGTTTGTGAGGTCCACTTAGCGGTACAAACGTAACTCCTCCGTTCAGGACCGGAACCCGTGAAAAGTTCAGCACACGATGAGTTGAAAATGGAGGCTATAAACAGCATGGCGACACCTCCATTATCGTGAGTTCAATGTTCACCATCTCAAGACAGAGACCCCTCCAAAACTGAGATCTTCTTGTCCTGTCTTCCATTCTCATGTGTGATGAATTTACTCTTATTCCATCTAGTCTGTATATCGTTTTTTTATTTTACATTGTAGTACTGTATACATCGGTGTACACGGTACTATTGTCTATTAGTAGTGTGTGTGTGTGTGTGTGCGCGTGTGTGTGTGTGTGTGTGTGTGTGTGAGAGAGAGATTTCAACCATCTTGGTTGATGTGTCACCAAAGTTAAAAATAAACGGAACTAGAAACAACTATGCACTATTAAAAAAAAAACCTCAAAAACGCATCCATTCTGTCCATATTCCACAGACAGACATCCATTCTGTCCATATTCCACAGACAGACATCCATTCTGTCCATATTCCACAGACAGACATCCATTCTGTCCATATTCCACAGACAGACATCCATTCTGTCCATATTCCACAGACATCCACATTCAGTTTCCTAACACAGTGACACAGACCAAAAGCATATAATATTATGGTACATACATATACACACGCTACTCCCAGAAGGCATTAAGGAAAATCTGCTTCAAATAAATAAATATAAATTAAATTGTGTAAAAAGTGGAGGGTTATTTAACACATTACTAACACTATTAAATACAGCACGAAAATAAAGACAAAATGAATAAGACAAACAATAATGGCCGATCTCTGAAAAACAATAATTTACACGTGGATTCAAGAGATTGGCACGATGGCACTGCCATGACAGACATTTAAGGCCAATGTATGCTTTGAGTGACGGCCGCTATTTTCAGAGCCAAACACTCCAGTGCAACCAAACGTTTGGTTGCACTGGAGTGTTTGGTATCATTTACTTCTACTGGATCTCTTCTCCACTAGTCACATTGTCAGTATATTTAGTTTTAGTCATCATAGCTTAATTGTCGCCCTGATGAAGACCTTTCATGGTAAATGTTGGCAGTTGCCTTTTAATTAAATAAAGGCTATTCCTATTTTTTTACTCTCTTGTTTTTTTCTATAGCTTAGTTTTTATTTAGTTTTCGTCAATATAGAATTAGTCAACGGAAATTAACAAAGCTGGAGACAACGTGGTGCGAGGCGTGCAACGTCCGACGTGCCGCTCGGCCCTCGTCTCCCAAAAAGCATAAATTGACCTTTGAGACTTTGTTGCACGACGGTGTCTCTGACAGGCTTAGAGCTCCTGATTTCACCCAGCGACACCGTCGCACCACAGCTGAGCATGAGGCAGACACTTGTAAACAATGACAGACAGACAGACAAGACAGACGGACGGACGGACGGAACAGTGCACGAACATGGCGGGCGTTTAGTTATCAGCTCCTCGCTCGGACATTCACAATCCATATCAGTCAGAGCAGAAAGGCGCACGGGGGCTAAACGGTGTGTGTGTGTGTGTGTGTGTGTGTGTGTGTGTGTGCGCGTGTGTGTGTTGCAGTTAAGAATAGGGCGGGAGGGGCGTGTGCTGCTCCTACGAGGTCAGAGAGAGAGCGATGAGGCCGGTCTCTGATTGGCAGTGCTGCTGTTTCCATGGGAACGGACATGCCCCCCCCCCCCTCGATGACAACGTATCACACCAGACCCCCGAACGATAATTCATAAACAATAAAATGGGTGAAAGATGGCGTTGGCTCTCAAGGTGGGGGTCCAAGGGTGATAAAAATAAATCAAAGGTGCTCTGAAACCCTGGATGGCATGGCATCGTATCGTCGAGGGCCCCTTGCAGCCGACGGGAATGCCCATGTGGAGAAGACCCTCTCGTCTCCATCCGTCCACAGTAGTCCATTTGGGTCTGGGGTCCTCTAGAGTGGCGCTCAGTGTGTGCTCAGTGTTGGTGGGTGTTGACAGTTGGCAGGTGGTCAGTCAACTGTATCACCAACTTACTTTAGGCTCGATATAATAGATTGATAAGTCGAGCAAAAAATGTGCAAGGTCGTGGGGTTCCTTTTTTCTTTCTTTCTTCTTTTGTTTGGATTGGACTTGGATGTAAAGTATTGTCAAATTGTGGCACTGTGCATCCAGTCCCCACACGGGCCAGGAGCCGAGGGGTGTGGGCTGCGTTTCGGGGAAGGGCTAAGTGTGTGTGTGTGTGTGTACTGTACGTTATAGACAATAGGTCAATACACTTGTAGATCTGCTATTTTCGATGCACGACACCTGCACCACGTATAAATCCCGCTCAAAGGCTGGGTTGGGGTTTAGGGACGGACGGACGGACGGACGGGGTTTAGGGACAGATGGACAGACGGTGGTTTGGGGTTTAGGGACAGATGGACAGACGGTGGTTTGGGGTTTAGGGACGGATGGACAGACGGTGGTTTGGGGTTTAGGGACAGATGGACAGACGGTGGTTTGGGGTTTAGGGACGGATGGACAGACGGTGGTTTGGGGTTTAGGGACAGATGGACAGACGGTGGTTTGGGGTTTAGGGACAGATGGACAGACGGTGGTTTGGGGTTTAGGGACAGATGGACAGACGGTGGTTTGGGGTTTAGGGACAGATGGACAGACGGTGGTTTGGGGTTTAGGGACAGACGGTGGTTTGGGGTTTAGGGACAGATGGACAGACGGTGGTTTGGGGTTTAGGGACAGATGGACAGACGGTGGTTTGGGGTTTAGGGACAGATGGACAGACGGTGGTTTGGGGTTTAGGGACAGACGGTGGTTTGGGGTTTAGGGACAGACGGTGGTTTGGGGTTTAGGGACAGACGGTGGTTTGGGGTTTAGGGACAGATGGACAGACGGTGGGTGCACGGCCACGGTGGGTGGGGGGGGTGGGTCACAAGGAGGGCTATAGGATGCCGTCCATGAAGCTGGTGTCCAGGCGCTGGATGAGGACGCGCATGAAGGACATCTCCTTGCGCGTGTTCTCGAAGATGACGCGCGGGTCGTCCGAGCGGCAGCGCAGGCAGTTGGGCGCCATGACCATGGCCAGGTTGTTGATGTCCATCTTGGTGATGGTCACGTTGGCGGGCTGGCCGAACACCTGCGGAGACAAGCATGCACACACGCACACACGCACGCATGTACACACGCATGCACACACACACAAGGTTATTATTCAGTATGTAAGTCCGACGTCATTTTGTAGTGCTACGTTACGTCCGGGTCCAAGTGGCACCAGCTCCCGTCCGCATCTCATTGTAAATAGAATATCTAAACGCGTGAATCTTTTTACAATGACGTTATTTTTCAGAAAGGAAGCCATTGAGGGTTAAAATGGGTCTCAATGCTTCCAACTCGAGTAGAATTATTAATGTTTTGTACAAGTGTCCATGACAAAGAAAATATATGATGTGGAGACAATAAAGACTATTATTATCATTATTATTGAAGGTGGTCCATTTGATCGGTAAAATATTTCTGGGGTATATTTAGAATGTGTGCAGGCTTGAGTATGTTGAATCTAGTTTGCATTAATGAGGATTTAGTTGACACAATAAAATAAAATGGCGATAGTATTCCATGTGGGGCCTGTCACAGCCAGATTTGGTCTCAGATTTAGTCCGACGGAGCGTCACAGTATAACTCTATGTCTATGGGGACACAAAAGCGACACAAAAGTAAGACCCGGAAGTATCTCAGGAGGGGGCGCTCACGTCACAGCTAAAATACTGAATAGTTAACTACAACTAATGAAACAATAAAAACTAAAAAGAAAAAAGAAAAAAAAAACATTTTCTTGAACTGAACTAAATAAAAACTACAATAAAAATAAATGAACGATAACTTTGATTGATTGATTGATTGAAATATTTAACAGTTTGCAGAAAGTACATTTCAAGCACAAACTCAATACAAAGACTGTTAACTGTGAGTGGACGACCCAGTTGAGCATTACACTTGTTTACAAGAGGGTCCCACCTTGTTCAATTCATCAAAACATTTAGAGACGTATACAAATAGACACTTCTATATAGCCAAAGAACAGAACAGGAATTAATCATAAAGGAGGTAAAAAGGGAAAGTAACAGGGGGGCATTTGAATAAGGGAGGAGTGCTCATTTCCTATTTTTCTGAAAGATAAAGCAAAATTAGTCTTCAGAATAAACCAAAGTGCAATTCCAATTAAATAAATAACAACAGATTCTCTCCTCCTCAAGGTTAATGGGAAATATATATCCTCTTGCTGTTTAGGTAATTCCTCTTGCTCGCAGTCAAGTAGGCCTACTTTTGGGGTAGTTGGGGTACCTATGTTGGGGTACCTATGTTCCTTCTGGATATGGTTAACTCCAGTGGCGTGCACAGACATTTAGAGGGGCAGGTTCTCAAGTGAAAAAAGGGCACCTAGCACGTGGAACCGGCCGGTTGCCTTAACCCATTCTGACCCGAGATCAGATTAAAAAAATGTCTTCTACATCCTGACAGTTCTGATAAAGCTATGTTTCTATGTCAGTCGTTCTTCGATTTTTCAAAAATAGCAGACCTACAAGCTCGTATCGCGCCACTCGGTGGCGCGCTATGAGCTTGTAGATCTGCTATTTTTCAATAGCTAAAGCGTAACATAATGCTAACACCAAAAGGGGTTCCCGCCCTTTTTTTCTCTCAAAAGGGCACATTGCCAAAAGGGCAGGAGCACTCTAGTGTCTATCTGTGCACGCCACTGGTTAACTCCAAACACAGGGAAATCCAACTCAACGACAACTCCTGCTCCAAACGATTCACCTCCTCAGCTCCAAGTCTCCCTGGATTCCAACCGCAGTGGAGTCTGAAGATCTGCACGCCTGTTTTCACACTGTAGTGAACCGTAGGGTTTGTTTAGCTAACTTGCTCCAAATTGAGCCAAATTGCTGGACACTGTCCTTGAGAGCTGCTGACAGCATACAAACCAACTGATTCTTCCACACGGATTCACACACACCTGTGGCGATGTCAGTGGTGAGCAGGGAGATTGCCAGGTGTCAATCATCGTTGAGTGGTGATGGCTTGTCAATTAGTCAATTAGGAGTCAATTGTGACTCTGGCCGTCACAATATATTACCAGTGGCAGTAACTCATCAGTATAAATACAAGTAAGACGCGCAAACGCGTGAAGCGAACGCAGCTCGTGTGTGCGTGTGGTTGTGTGTGTGTGTGTGTGTGTGTGTGCTACAGCTGCGCCCTGTGTGTGTGTGTGTGTGTGTGTGTGTGTGTGTGTGTGTGTGCTACAGCTGCGCCCTCTGGTGGCGGGCCGGTGGTGTAACAGCGTGACACACACACACACACACACACACACACACACAGACATTCAGCCCTTGCTGTCATAGTAAGTGGCTCACTGCGTTCGCAATAAATATGGATATGGCAATAACGCATATATATATTTATCATATCACTCACGAAATAGCTGAATCATAACAATGCGACAACTATAACGGCGGTTGCCCATATACTTAAATATACTGACATCATCATCGCCATCAACAACTGACCAACAGAAAGACGCTTCATAGCGTCTCGTCTAATAAAGGCCAGATTGTTCCTAAGTCTCGAGGTGAGTAAAGTGACTATCTGAGAGAGTTCTGACACGACATGTCTTTTTATACATGTGACGGCATCATGGTGATGACATCATTACATAGCATACCCTATTTGAACTGGCCATCTTCCATTGGTTGGTTTGTTGTTGTTTATATCACCATTATGTGCCTCCTAGTGGTGGGTCCAGGGAGGTGAGATGTCTAGAGGCTAGCCTAGTGTGTGTGTGTGTGTGTGTGTGTGTGTGTGCGTGTGTGTGTGTGTGTGTGTGTGTGTGTGTGTGTGTGTGTGTGTGTGGTGTACCTGTAGGAAGCGTATGAGGTAGCATAACACCAGTTTGTTGATGTGGGGCAGACCCAGCACCACGTTGATGTGTGTGTGTGTGTGTGTGTGTGGTGTACCTGTAGGAAGCGTATGAGGTAGCATAACACCAGTTTGTTGATGTGGGGCAGACCCAGCACCACGTTGACGGCGGCCTCAGGACTGTCGTAGTGAGTGATGCACTCCTCGTAGAACTCATGAGGGATCAGAGGCTCCTCCAGCTCTCTGTACCACAGCTTCAGCAGGGAGGCTGCACGCATACACACACACACACACACACACACACACACACACACACATGTTTTATTTTGGAATCGTACTGGAAATAGAAGTAGCTATGACGAGGAAGAAGCCTATAGTTGACTTGAAAATGAAACTAAAATAATAATAATAGAGACGTATTGTATATTGTAATGTGCATTTGGGGTGGCGGAGCGCCCTCTAGAGGTAGGCCAAGCTCCGGCTGAACTGGGGGTGCCTCAACGTCAGCCTCCTACCTACCCGAGAGGATCCTACCGTACCTATCGTCTTCCTTGATTGGTCAACCAAGACCACCGGCTTCACGGATTTGCCAGACTTTGCGTGGCGTTCGTGCCTCTGAACCAATATAAGTGAAGATGCAGAATTATCTGTGCTTTTACAAAGCAGGACTCGACCAATAGGATACCATTGACCAATAGGATTTATCGCCCGTGCTACTGCTGTGAGTAATGTTATGCTGGGCGGTGCATCTGAGAGGACCAGAGGCAGCCGATCAAAGAGCTGTGACAGTGAGACACTGTGTGTACTCCTTTGGAGGAGACTGTCTGGACGTCGAGAAGAAGATCGACGTGAACGTCTTCAACACAAAGTCTTTGATCTGGAGGACGTTGACCCCAGAGACCCGTGGAACAGGAGAACAACGCCAACATGAGGTTCCCTCCAGGCGCTGGTGCCACACAGCTGTGCCGATTGAAGACACCGTCTACCTATGGGGAGGGTGGCCTTTCCGCAACGACCTTCACGCATATGACGTCGACGCCCACAGATGGTTCAAACCACAGGTTTCTGGGACCGTTCCAAAGGGGAGGAGGGACCACTCGGCCTGTGTTTTGGGGAAGGTCATGTATATTTATGGAGGATACACCGAGACTGGACCCACTAATGACATCTACAAGTTGGACACCACCACAATGGTCGGGACTTTAATTAACGCCAGAGGAACTCCACCCCCTGCTACAGAAGGTCACTCTGCTACCATCATCGGGACAAAAATGTTTGTATTTGGAGGCTATGGGTCATCAGTCATCAGTCATCTGTACAACAACACCATCAGAGTGTTCGACACAGAGACCAACCTCTGGCTGGACACACCTTCTACACAGCTTCTTCCAGGAGGACGCAGGGAGCATTCAGCCTTTACCTACAATGCAGAGCTGTACATATGTGGTGGCTGGAAATACCAGTCCTTGAATGATGTGTGGAAATTCAGTCCAGAGACCTTCTCCTGGAAGAAGGTTGAGCCCAAGGGGAAAGGACCGCCCCCCAAATATAGTATGTGCTGTTGCATGATGGGAGATTGTATCCTCCTCTTTGGAGGATACAAACACACCGACGGTGTGTTTGGGACATCCAAACACACATCCTATGGTGACATGTATGTCTTAGACTTCAGTCCTAGCCTCAAGACATCATGTAAGCTAGCAGTTATTCAGTACGGTCTGGAGCAGTCTGGACTCCCACACAACATCAGGTGGGAACTGGCAGACATGACTAGCAACAGCAGCTGAGCAAACCAACACATAACATAATAAAATATGTGGACTGTATCTAACAAAAAAGTTGTGCTTCTGGCCAAATGATCCATGCTCTATTCTGGCAATAAAAAGCTTTGAAAACTACATTGTAGCCTGTGATAGTGCCTGTGATAGTGTGAATGGTTGCATGGATGAACCCCCACCACTATTGTGTCAGGTGGGTCTCCGATGGACCCACCCGTCACAATAGTGTTGGGTGTGGGTCTTATAGTCAGGATGGTGGTCCCTGCAGGGTCAAAGAAAGTTGTAAACCCCAAAGCCATCATCACAGCGTGCCTTTTTTAAACAAAGCGTTCCGCTTGTCAGGACATGTAAAACAGAGATACACAGGGTGTTCATTGACCCAATGCCCTGCACAAGCTGCAGTCCCTCCTCCCAGAATGCTTTGCATGGAGAGAGAGAGAGAGAGAGCTGTGCTATTAATACTGAAGCAGAATCAGAGCCATACACAAAGGCCTGGGGCTGGTGTGTGTATGTGGAGGTCACCGGGTGTGTGCGTGTGCGTGCGTGTGTGTGTGTGTGTGGGCGTTTATATTACTATGTTTGTGAGGGTCAAATATCCCTTTTTTTTCTCTTCCTCTCAATTGCATAAGCTGTACTCCTGGGCGCTACTCTCCCTCTGCCAACCCGGGGAGAGGCCCGAACTGAGTTCATGCTTCCTTCAATGCATGAGGAGTGCAGCAGGTCGTTTCTTATCACCTGACAGGGGGCGGGTTTCCCCGGTAAAACGTAGCGCGTGGAAGGTCTTCTAGACTTATAGGCTCGACTTATACTTGGGTGGGTGCGCTGCTGTCGCACGCAGAGAAAAGCCCATCTACATGCTTTAGGTTTATATTCTTCAATTAACTGCATGTGCGTGCGTGCATGCGTACGTACCAGGGATGTGTGGGTCTTCTAGTCCAGTGGGGATCTTCCATTGGTCCACCTGCAGCTTGAGAGCGTTGACCTCATCAATGTCACCTGGTACCCTAGGAGAGGAGCGGGGTCAAAGGTCAGATCGGGGTGGTAAGTATACCAATACTTTTGCACTTTTACTGAAGTACATTTTGAATACCGGTCTTTTTACTAAGTAACAGAGTACTGTACTTGTTGGACCATGTCACTAACCTGAAGATGCCCTCTGTCTGGTCCCCGTTGAGGCCCAGGACCTCCTCAGACAGCCGGGTCTGGACCCAGGGCAGCTGGCTGTCCGGGTAGCGCTCCTTCTGCAGCGTCATCACCTCCTCCAGGGAGGAGCCGAACATGGACGGGCTGAAGATGGCCAGCCTGGCGTGCATGATCTCCTCCACGCACGGCTTCTGCAGGCCCTGCATGTGCAAAGTAAAGCAAAGGTACCATGTTTACCCAGGGTAACTGGACTAAGGAAAGGTACTATGTTTACCCAGGGTAACTGGACTAAGGAAAGGTACTATGTTTACCCAGGGTAACTGGACTAAGGAAAGGTACTATGTTTACCCAGGGTAACTGGACTAAGGAAAGGTACTATGTTTACCCAGGGTAACTGGACTAAGGAAAGGTACTATGTTTACCCAGGGTAACTGGACTAAGGAAAGGAAAGGTACTATGTTTACCCAGGGTAACTGGACTAAGGAAAGGAAAGGTACTATGTTTACCCTGGGTAACTGGACTAAGGAAAGGTACTATGTTTACCCAGGGTAACTGGACTAAGGAAAGGTACTATGTTTACCCAGGGTAACTGGACTAAGGAAAGGAAAGGTACTATGTTTACCCTGGGTAACTGGACTAAGGAAAGGAAAGGTACCATGTTTACCCAGGGTAATTGGACTAAGCTCAAGAACTTGTTTACAGCCAGGCCCTGCTCATAGAACATTTCATGGTAGAGGTTCAATGCCTTGCTCATGGGCACTTCAGCGGTGGTAATTTTAACGTGCCGGTCCGGGGATACGAACTAGCGACCTTCCGATATCAAGACCGCTCCGCAAACCGTTCGGCCACCGAAAGGGCATATTGGGTGTGCAGTAACTAAGTACATTTACGTACAAGTATGTAAGTAAAATCTTTAGGTATGGTATTTGTACTTTGCTTGAGTATTTCCAACTTCCAATACTTTGACTTAATCTCCACTACATCTCAATATTGTACTTTTATAATATGCAATTCATTTGTCTTTGGCTTCGGTCCATGTGTACCTATGATATCACATCTATAAACTTGGGCACTTCAATTAGACAAGGTATATCAAATCTCTCTCTCCGTCTCTCTCTCTCTGCACATTTCATTAACTAGAAAAAGTGCCCTTCCGGGCACAGGTCTCCACCAGGTTATCCACAGATCCGTGCAGTTAGAGGTAAAAACACTTTTCGGCCAGTTATAGCGCCACCTTGAGGCTGAGTTGAAATTGTTCATGTGGCATTTCGTCCTCGGCCTAGTGGGAATGTGGGTGCACAATTTCACGGAAATCACGCGATGTGTTCATGATTTGCAGCATTTTGTTTGAAACTGAGCACTCCTGTGAACTTTGGAAGCCAATCTTAACCAATCAGGATGGAGTCTGATAAATCTGAAAGACCCGTTTCGTTGAATGGCTCTAGAGAGACTGTGTACCAATTTGCGTGATGTTTGGACAAAATCTGTAGGTGTACTGTGCAAAAACTTGTTTTGCACAAAGCGGCCTCCTGGTGGCGCTATAACAGGCCGTTCTGGAAAGTTTGGGGCAGAGGTTCATCGTTGGCATCCAGGGAGTGTGTGTGCAAAATTTGGCATCGACCGGGTTAACGCTGGCCGAGATTAGCTGGTCACGGACACACGGACGGACACACGGACGGACACACGGACGGACACACAAACGGACGGACGGAGTGCAAAACATACTCTCCCCACATGCCTTCGGCCTGGTGGAGACAATGACAACAAACAGAAAAACAGCGCGGCCTGCTGGCCGCTCCGACACATTGCGGCGTCTAAAACAACCACAGTTTGGTCTCTGGGGTTGTGCCTGTTGGCCGACATGCCGTGCCAAGGTCCTTGAGAAGAGGATTATTTCTTCAGAGGGCAGCGAGAAAGATCTTTACGCCTCTGGCTCCAAGACAGGGGAGAGAGAGAGAGAGAGAGAGAGAGAGAGAGAGAGAGAGAGAGCGTAATCCAGTGTTCCCAGGAGAGCTTGTATAGGAGTCTACAGTGCATTAATGTGCTGCTTCAGGTCACCAGGTTAATATCAGTCAAATACATGAAGTGAGGACACAGCCTGCAGCCAGCCAGCGTGCACGTGAGAGACGCCATGTGCACGTACGTGTGCTACCCGGCATGCGCGTGAGAGACACCAGCTCTTAAGACTGACAAGGAGGTTGTGTTGCCCAGGCTAAAGACACCTCCCGGTACACTTGGGCCACTTTGTAGTGACCACCACCACCAACACAGGCTGACCGCACGGCACACGCATGGATGGATATTTTGGACCAAGTGGCCATATTGTATCCTTTACTACTTCACTGTGGAGTCCTTGAACAATGATTGATAGTGAGGAACCAAATGGACCCTTAAGAACCCATTTGGGCCTGACCTCGCTATGAGCTTGTAGATCTGCTATTTTTCAACAGCTAAATTATAATAATGTTTAAAACACCAAAAGGGGTTGACAATTTGGCCAATGTTTGACCATTGTTTTGTATTATAGTTTGTTGCTATATATATTTCTTTTAGGTTTTAAAAGTCCTTAAATTGTCACTAAATTTACCATCATCTGGGGACCCCCCCCCCCCCCCCCCAAAATCATGTGGGGACCCTCCTGGGTTGAGAACCAATGTCTTAAGGGTCCATTTGTACTATCAGATATTATATGTGATATTAAATACAGTGTAAGAAATAAAATAGAATAAAAAAACAGGGGTCCTGAGAATCACTGGCCAATTTATATCCAGCAGTGCCCTCTGGTGGTTTAACAGGAGCATGACGGGACTGTCCCAATGTCACCAAATTCCTGCAATATTGAGCTACTTTGGATGCTTTTGTGTGACGCTGTAATAGTATGATCAAGTTCAAAGTTCAAATATGGAGATAAGAGGTTCTCCCCGACAGCTACAACATAAAAAACAAACATTGCAAATGGTTTCCACACCCCTTAGCTTTCCATAAGGAGGTGTATTGATGCTTTCATTTAGATGCCACACATAGAAAACTGATGCCATAGCCTAAGCAGGCCTAAAAGGTTACAATTCTATAGTCCCAGATTTAGAAAGAAACACGGGATTTTAGGGGTGCATACTTAGTTTAGACTAGTCATTGGTTAGACATGGGTTAAGGTTAGGTTTAGGCCTACTGAAGGTGTGCTGCCCCGTGGGAGGTTAAGGTGAGGGTGAGGGTTTGAGATTAGGTTGTAGTTGTAGGACTAATGACTGGTCTAACCAATGACTAGTCTAAACCAAAAACTGTCTAAACTATAAGTACTGCACCCGGGATTTTATAGTAAGCCCCCCTGCATCCACCCTGATCACAGATAATCTATAATACTACTAGGTAGACAATTATTTTGTGCCATTCTGACCTGAGATCAGATTCTAAAAATTTCTATTACATCCTGACAGTTTCATTATTAACCCATTCTGACCTGAGATCAGATTCTAAAAGTGTCTTCGATTTTTCAAAAATAGCAGACCTACAAGCTCATATCGCGCCACTCGGTGGCGCGATATGAGCTTGTAGATCTGCTATTTTTAAATAGCTAAAGCACGACACGATGCTAACACCAAAATGGGTGCCCGCCCAGAATGGGTTAAGTGACTTCCAGAGAGAGAGAGAGAGAGAGAGAGATTGCTTTGGCAATGTAAACTTATGTTTTCTCATGCCAATAAAGCCCTTTGAATTGAATTGAAATTGAGAGAGAGAGAGAGAGAGAGAGAGCATGCCGTTGACAGTCTGTGGCGTTCCAAACGACGTCTGCTGACGTCAAACCGCTCAACCTCAGAGCACAGCGGTGCTAACACTGTATATGATGTAGCACACTGCTGGAGATACAGCTCAATTAACACGCAACGCACGCACGCACACACACACACACACACACACACACGCACGCACGCACGCACGCACGCACGCACGCACACACACACACACACACACACACACACACACACACACACACACACACACACACACACACACACACACACACACACACACACACACACACACACACACACACACCTGCAGGGAGTGTGATTAGAGTGTAAAAGCTAATGAAAGGCAGTGGGGTCTAATGTCATCACGGAGCGGACACACGCTGGGTACGCCATTTACACACGCTGGAGCGCGTGTCGCCCTCGATTCGTGAGACATTCATTCCATTTTCTCCAGAAACTGGCTGTATCAAATATGACTGGGCATCATTAAACAACGCACAGCCACTCCCCTGACAGAAAGGCCGGGGTGGTCGGAAAACACAGTTCTTATATGAAGCGACCTAAAATCGCCCTATGGAGATTTCACTGCAAAAAAGAAATGGACATGGTGTATTGGCGCCCTCTACTGAAAGTGACGTCAGACCTCGGTGCTCTATTTGCTCTATTTACTCGAGGGGGACACGCGCTCTACTATAACAGTTTAAAAAGAAAAAAAACACATCCTCACACCTCGCATATACGGTAAGCAACTTGGCTGACGACTGTGCCGTGGCCTGTGTGTAGCCCTACTCCAATGAACCAACAGACGCCACTTAAAACTCTCCTGTCGTTGGGTTTTGTGGATAGATGGCGTTTGGAAGTGCTGTACCAGGACAGAGATAAGAGACATAAGACTTATGATGAATTGAACATGGTGGGCCCTATTGTAAACAAGTGTAATACTTTATGGTGTCGTCCACAGTTGACAGTTTTGTATTGAGTTGTGCTTGAAATGTACTATAATTCTCCAATCTGTTAATAAATTCATCAATCAATCAATCAATCAGACTTGAGCGTTATAGGAACCCACTGAGCAATACTCGGCTATTAGACGGTCTGAAATTAGCTTAGACGTTTTTTTAAACGTCGATATATTAGACGTTGAAGCGACGTTGTAGGCTGAAAAACGCTCAGTGTGATAAGTGTTGTCTAATGTCTCCATGTCTACGTGTTGGCCTGAGGGCTTAAGGAGTGTTTCCTACATGTGTGTGGGCTGCGTGTCGTGTGAGCTTATGGAGTTGTTACTGTTGTTAACGAGCGTTATGTAGTTAATTAGACGGCTCGATAGCGTGGCCACGGGGACCATGAATTCACTGACTTCTACCCCCATCACTGGCAATTAGCAAGTCAGCCCGACACATCGCAAACACGCACGCACGCACGCACGCACGCACGCACGCACGCGTCGCACAGCACGCACACACGCCTCGTTGTTCTTACCGGAAAATGATCTCTATATTTTATCCATGTGACTCTATCACACAAACAAGAAAGCACTCACACACGCACACAGCACGTACACGCAGACACACACGCACACACGCTTTGTTAATGGAAAGTAATATCAATACTTTATCCAAGTGTGACTTTTAACACTTCAAAATGAACGCACGCACGCAGGCAGGCACACATGCACGCGCACACACACGCACGCACGCACACACACACACACACACACACACACACACACACACACACACACACACACACACACACACACACACACACACTCACACTCACACACACACACACACACACACACACACACACACAATGCCGCAGGGTCAATAAGAAAGCTCTGGCGCGTAAATCTCAAAATGCACACGTCTCCTCCTGAAGGACGCTGTAAGTCACGGTGGACAGAGAGAGTGCAGCACAGAGGAGAAGAACAGAGGAATACAGACCGTCTGAGCACCTCCAACGGTTTCATAAATATTTACCCCATGGATCAGTTCTTTTGTGCTTTCTCCTGAAAAGTTAGGGATTTGAATAATCGTCTCCGTCGGGTGAACTGTAATATTTCTAATGGAAAAGGAGCAGATCTTTAAGCTCAAAACATGGAGCTTGTGGATATGCTTTTGTGTGACGCTGTGGTGTGATCACGATGTACACGTTTTTCCACCCGACAGCGACGCCAAAGACCAAAGGGTAGAGCAGAGGAGTGACCAAAGACCAAAGGGGAGAGCAGAGGAGTGACCAAAGACCAAAGGGTAGAGCAGAGGAGTGACCAAAGACCAAAGGGTAGAGCAGAGGAGTGCGTCCGTACCTTCTTAGCCCCGGTGAGAGCAGCCTTGGTCAGCTTGCGGTAGCAGTATTTGGCGTAGCTGCTGATCGCCACTCCTGAAAAACACAAACCACATAAAATACACATTAGAACGTTTCTTTTTACAAAAAACTGATTGCACTTTGTTTGTTTGTATACGGGCCCTATTGGTACACACATTGATCCAGTATTGAAACCTGTTTGGCACAAGAAAGCTGCCAAGTATAAAACAACTGAGAAGTGAATTGCAGTAATATTGTCTTGTTGTCGATCTATGGACACATCAAGCGATCACGCAGCAAGCGGAACGGCAGCACCATGTCCCTGCGGAACCATTGCCCACCACTCCTGAATGAACTGTCTGGTGCTGGGACTCTGGTGCAACGCACAGGTCCTCGCTCTACTCCTGGTGAGAGCAGGAGTGGACCCGGTGAGACGTAGGAGGGGCCCGGACAGGAGTCAACCCACAGAGCCTAGTCCCTCCATGTGCCAGAAGTGTACCTCCCAGCCCTGGCAGAGTAGTTCTGGAGTAGTTCCAACGGATTGTGTGCCCCTGGTTTTGCCCTAGTGGGACTGATTGAGGGTAGCTACTGGGACGTAAGTCGGGACTTGATCACTCCCGACTGGGTCAGTGAGGGGTATGATGTTGAGAGACCCGAAACCCCGTTGACCTCAGGATACATCACTGAAGATACGTCCCAGGTGCATCCATGCAATGTTTTTTAGTTATATTATAGTCAAAAGATAAAATGGACAAAATAAGCGGTCGTCATCAAGGGCGTATGTTCTGTTTGCAATATTTGTACTTTGAATAGGGAACAATAAATTAACGTTCCTACTTGATCATATACACACAAAAGCATCAGAAGTAGCAGATCCACAAGCTCTAATAGTTTTGAGCTTGTATATCTGCTACTTTGGCTGCTTTTGAATTTGAATCCTGAAAAGTACTAGTTTTAATTTGGACGGTTTCCATCCGACAGAGACAATATTATGCAAATGAGCCACTACTATTCATGCGTCCCGAGTTCCCGAGGAGGGAGGAAGAGTGGATGTGCTTTCAGAGGTTCTGTTTTGAACTTTTTATGTGGGAGAAATTCATGTTAAACTAATTATTAATCATAGCTTAATTATAGATTAATCGTAGGTTTGGAGGGGGACTTTAAAAAGCACACACGCAGTAAAATCATAAGTGCTAAATTAGTAGTGTACAATCTACAGTTTAATTTTACTGGGGTTTTACAGTGTGTCCCTTCTTTGCCTTTGGACATATTATTTAATGATGTGTCAAATGGCTGCCTCTCTCCCTTAATCCTGAGGTGAATGCAGACTCACCTCACCCTCTAGAACTTCACTCTCCCTATATACCCCTTTTCTTCTTGACACATGGCTCCATTTTCGTCACCGCTAAACCCCTTATCCCTAAACTTCTTTGCTTTTTTTTTGTTTTTTTACTATTTTGCAAAACATTTTTGAATAGTTAAAGGTATATTCAGTGATTTCACTCAAAAAACCTTAGGTTTCGTTTTTGGCTGTGGGACCCAGCCTTTCGTCCAATCAGGATAGAGTCAAAAACTAAACCTAAGGTTTTTTGACCCCCAGGGGTTAACTGGGGACAGGGAGGAACTCCTTATATGGCCAGCACACTCTATAGTAGGGAGGATTATCACAACAAAACAAAAAAATAAGTGATATTTGAATTAAGTGAAATCACTGAATATACCTTTAAAATGGCCAGTCTACAAGCTCACAACGTGTCAATGTAGATTGGCTAGTTGAACTATTCAAAAATGTTTTTCAAAATAGTAAAAAAAAAAAGGCAAAGAAATGTAGGGATAAGGGGTTTAGCGGTGACGGAAATGGAGCCCCTACCTAATGCCTCCACTGAGGCTTGACCATGATATGGCTACCATCCCGACATATATTTCTTGGTCAATTGCTGTCATGTTCCAACATTGGCACAGGGGAGAAAGCTTTCCTTTTCTTTTAAAATTAAATATTCAAAAAAGGGGTTAAGTCAGTTAAATTAAGTCCCCTCACATCTATATACCCTGCACATAATTCTACATTCATTCAAAAGATGGGTGGGTTATTGTTGCTATTGTCTAATGATCATTACATCCTGATATGAAAGACAATATTTCTAAAGAAGAAAAAAAGGTTATGTATCTAGAAATAGGCAGCATATGGACAATCAAAATAAGTTGGAAATATTCCATTTTGATGTGGTGTCATCATAATTAAACCTAATGTTGATATGGCACACTGACCATCAAGCAAGCGGCATGTTGCCGCCCCCTGCTGTACACGTGAAGCGTGTGGGAAGGTCAACGAACGGCAACACAGGCCAACGGTTCAGCTCATTTCAACTTTTGTCTGCATAGCATTCTGGGAAATCTCAGCAGTTTACTGTCACAGCCAACATGATGAAAAAACAGTGAGTCAGCCAAAAACCCAGAGTTTGGCCACATGTCACCTTTACTCGCCTCGGTGGAGCTGTAGCTGGAGTTAATTGAAAAACATTAGCTGTGTCACACAGTGAGGCAGAGAGAGAGACATGCATGCATAACTGCACACAAGCACACACACGCGCACGCGCACACGCACACACACACACACACACACACACACACAGCGTTCTCTGTCTGTGCTCCCATCTGCTTGTAACGAGCTCCAGAAGTTCTTAAAACTCAGATCACTTCCATCTTTTTTTTTTTTTTTAAGATATTTTTTTGCAGCTTACGCCTTTTATTGATTTTTTGAAGGGACAGACAGTAGGCTGACAGGAAACGGGAGAGAGATGGGGGAAGACATGCAGTAAAGGCCGTGTCGGGCTCGGGAGTCGAACCCGTGGCACACTGAGACTGGATTACCAGTCAGGTGCCCAGACCGTTACGCCACGGCCTGGGCCAGATCACTTCCATCTTGTTCAAGATTGTAACTGTCTGTCTGTCTTAGTTATTTGAATATTTTTTTAGTTTTTGAGTATTTTCTGTCTTCTGATTCATATATTATTTAACATTGCTGTATAATAATAATGTATATTCGTGTTGGTGATTTTGTGTTCTGTATCTCGGCTACATTGAAAATGAGAGCTTGGCACTCAACGGTATACTCCGAGTTGAAATAAAGGTTATGATGATGATCATACAGGACATGTACGGTGAGTCCAAGTACGGTAGGAGTAAGTACAGTAAGCTTTAGAGCTTCAGACGGATGGCTCTGCAACTGAACTTCACCCAGGGGACTTTTAGTGCCAGAGTTAGTGTCAAAGTGTCCTTGAGCAACACACTGAACCCAATAACCATAACTGCTCTTGATGAGCAGGCTGGTGTCTTCTTGCATGGTTTCCTCTGCCGTCGGTATTCAAATATGGGTGAAAGGTGCTCTATAAAATTCATTTTACTATCATTTATAGTATAAATGATAGTAAAATGAAATGGTAAATGGTGTATTTACAATTTCATTTTACCAAGCTCCATGACCTCAGTGACAAACTGCACAGACACAAGCAGGTGGGGAGGAGACCCCCAGGAACCCTGGTACTGATGGACTTATCTCCTACCAGGACCTCTAGTACTGCTGGTCTTATCTCCTACCAGGACCTCTAGTACTGCTGGTCTTATCTCCTACCAGGACCTCTAGTACTGCTGGTTTTAAATCCTTCCAGGACCTCTAGTACTGATGGACTTATCTCCTACCAGGACCTCTAGTACTGATGGTCTTATCTCCTACCAGGACCTCTAGTACTGCTGGTCTTATCTCCTACTAGGACCTCTAGTACTGATGGTCTTATCTCCTACCAGGACCTCTAGTACTGATGGACTTATCTCCTACCAGGACCTCTAGTACTGCTGGTCTTATCTCCTACCAGGACCTCTAGTACTGCTGGTTTTAAATCATACCAGGACCTCTAGTATCCGAAGTGCAGTTACCCGCGGTAACCACGGCTAAAACCGCGACCCACGCATCTCTGGTGCGTGTGTCACGTTATGTACGTTATGTCCATTATGTACCTTTAGTGTCATTGAGGGGGTCCATTATGTACCTTTAGTGTCGTTTAGGGGGTCCATTATGTACCTTTAGTGTCGTTTAGGGGGTCCATTATGTACCTTTAGTGTCATTGAGGGGGTCCATTATGTACCTTTAGTGTCGTTTAGGGGGTCCATTATGTACCTTTAGTGTCGTTTAGGGGGTCCATTATGTACCTTTAGTGTCGTTAAGGGGGTCCATTATGTACCTTTAGTGTCGTTAAGGGGGTCCATTATGTACCTTTAGTGTCATTGAGGGGGTCCATTATGTACCTTTAGTGTCGTTTAGGGGGTCCATTATGTACCTTTAGTGTCGTTTAGGGGGTCCATTATGTACCTTTAGTGTCGTTAAGGGGGTCCATTATGTACCTTTAGTGTCGTTAAGGGGGTCCATTATGTACCTTTAGTGTCATTGAGGGGGTCCATTATGTACCTTTAGTGTCGTTTAGGGGGTCCATTATGTACCTTTAGTGTCATTGAGGGGGTCCATTATGTACCTTTAGTGTCATTGAGGGGGTCCATTATGTACCTTTAGTGTCGTTTAGGGGGTCCATTATGTACCTTTAGTGTCGTTAAGGGGGTCCATTATGTACCTTTAGTGTCGTTAAGGGGGTCCATTATGTACCTTTAGTGTCGTTTAGGGGGTCCATTATGTACCTTTAGTGTCGTTAAGGGGGTCCATTATGTACCTTTAGTGTCGTTAAGGGGGTCCATTATGTACCTTTAGTGTCATTGAGGGGGTCCATTATGTACCTTTAGTGTCATTGAGGGGGTCCATTATGTACCTTTAGTGTCATTGAGGGGGTCCATTATGTACCTTTAGTGTCGTTTAGGGGGTCCATTATGTACCTTTAGTGTCGTTAAGGGGGTCCATTATGTACCTTTAGTGTCATTGAGGGGGTCCATTATGTACCTTTAGTGTCATTGAGGGGGTCCATTATGTACCTTTAGTGTCGTTTAGGGGGTCCATACCTTTAGTGTCGTTTAGGGGGTCCATTATGTACCTTTAGTGTCGTTAAGGGGGTCCATTATGTACCTTTAGTGTCGTTAAGGGGGTCCATTATGTACCTTTAGTGTCGTTAAGGGGGTCCATTATGTACCTTTAGTGTCGTTGAGGGGGTCCATTATGTACCTTTAGTGTCATTGAGGGGGTCCATTATGTACCTTTAGTGTCATTGAGGGGGTCCATTATGTACCTTTAGTGTCGTTTAGGGGGTCCATTATGTACCTTTAGTGTCGTTAAGGGGGTCCATTATGTACCTTTAGTGTCGTTTAGGGGGTCCATTATGTACCTTTAGTGTCATTGAGGGGGTCCATTATGTACCTTTAGTGTCGTTAAGGGGGTCCATACCTTTAGTGTCGTTTAGGGGGTCCATTATGTACCTTTAGTGTCGTTAAGGGGGTCCATTATGTACCTTTAGTGTCATTGAGGGGGTCCATTATGTACCTTTAGTGTCGTTAAGGGGGTCCATTATGTACCTTTAGTGTCGTTAAGGGGGTCCATTATGTACCTTTAGTGTCATTGAGGGGGTCCATTATGTACCTTTAGTGTCGTTAAGGGGGTCCATTATGTACCTTTAGTGTCGTTAAGGGGGTCCATTATGTACCTTTAGTGTCATTGAGGGGGTCCATTATGTACCTTTAGTGTCGTTAAGGGGGTCCATTATGTACCTTTAGTGTCGTTTAGGGGGTCCATTATGTACCTTTAGTGTCGTTAAGGGGGTCCATTATGTACCTTTAGTGTCGTTAAGGGGGTCCATTATGTACCTTTAGTGTCATTGAGGGGGTCCATTATGTACCTTTAGTGTCATTGAGGGGGTCCATTATGTACCTTTAGTGTCGTTAAGGGGGTCCATTATGTACCTTTAGTGTCATTGAGGCGGTCCATTATGTACCTTTAGTGTCGTTAAGGGGGTCCATTATGTACCTTTAGTGTCGTTAAGGGGGTCCATTATGTACCTTTAGTGTCGTTAAGGGGGTCCATTATGTACCTTTAGTGTCATTGAGGGGGTCCATTATGTACCTTTAGTGTCGTTTAGGGGGTCCATACCTTTAGTGTCGTTAAGGGGGTCCATTATGTACCTTTAGTGTCGTTTAGGGGGTCCATTATGTACCTTTAGTGTCATTGAGGGGGTCCATTATGTACCTTTAGTGTCGTTTAGGGGGTCCATACCTTTAGTGTCATTGAGGGGGTCCATTATGTACCTTTAGTGTCATTGAGGGGGTCCATTATGTACCTTTAGTGTCGTTTAGGGGGTCCATACCTTTAGTGTCATTGAGGGGGTCCATTATGTACCTTTAGTGTCGTTTAGGGGGTCCATACCTTTAGTGTCATTGAGGGGGTCCATTATGTACCTTTAGTGTCATTGAGGGGGTCCATAACTTTAGTGTCATTGAGGGGGTCCATTATGTACCTTTAATATCGTTTAGGGGGTCAATACCTTTAGTGTCGTTTAGGGGGTCCATACCTTTAGTGTCGTTAAGGGGGTCCGTGTGTCTGCAGATGTAGCCCTCCAGGTAGGAGTGGAAGCGCGGCGTGGGGGGGAAGAAGGCCAGGCAGACCGCCATCAGCTCCCAGCCGCGCTCCAGGCTGTCGTAGCGGAAGTTCTCCGTGGTCTGACGACACAGCTGGATGTAGAGCTCGTCTCGCACGCCCTGCATGCTCCAGCCCCGCGTCGCCACCTGGGGGGGGGGGGAAGAGAGATGGAGATAGAGAGATATAGAGGCAGAGAGAGAGAGAGTTGTAATTAGCCCTTCGCTAAGCCCCACCCACTCCACTCTGTGATGGCATCGCACTTTTCTATATTACTGCAGGTCAAAACATGTCAAAATCTTCATCAATTAATATACTGAACAACATATCTTATTTAGAATTATATTACCGGTAAATATTATTTAATATTATATAATATATTATATATAATTATATATAGGTTAGATTATCGATGACGTCACGTTGCTGCATTGATGCAGAATTGTGCAAACCAGAATCGCGATACACTGCTGAATGTATTACTTTTGACACCACTAATGTCCATCATTTACAATCCCGGAAGCCCATTTTATAATTCATCTCAGGCCGGTGTGATCGGCAAAATTCGCCCAATCGCAATTTTGAAAAATCTTCAAAGAAATGTGGTACTTAAGTTTGATTTGATCCCAATACTTTTGTAAGAACCTTTAAGCTTCTTTTTTACTTGACTTTTAACTTCTTCCTAATACTTTTAGATCTGGAGTGCCTCTTCCTCCTCCTCTGTCAGTGTTTAATGCGTAGGATGTCCTTGTATGCTTTGTGAAGTCAGCTGTGAAATACGGCCCAGCCTCTCAGTCAAGGCCCGCTGCAGGACTGGTGCCGTTTCAGCACTTTCTGGGGGAAAAGCCTCCTTCATGATTACATGCACCCTTTTGTGGGTGTAAGGGTGTAGCGTAGGCAGTGACATTACAGCCTTATTTTGATGGTACTGTGATGAGACATAAGTACACAGGGTGATGTCAGTTTATAAGCGCCAGTTAGAAGCTCCGAGGCAGCGCTTTGTACCAACTGGCGGCTGAAGCAAATTGGTTTTTAGCCTCGAGAGTTTCAACCAAATTGCACTTTCTGAGTATCTTTGAGTATCATGTCAATTTCATGTATAGTATCATGTCTAGTAACATGTAAGTATCATGTCAGCAGAATCATGTCGGTAGTATCTTTTTTTTTTTTTTTAAGATATTTTTTTGTGGCTTACGCCTTTATTGGTTTTTTAAGGGATAGAAAGTAGGCTGACAGGAAACGGGAGAGAGATGGGGGGATGACATGCGGTAAAGGCCGTGTCGGGTCCGGGAGTCGAACCCGCGGCACACCGCGACTGGATCACCAGTCCGGTGCCCAGACCGTTACGCTACGGCCTGGGTCTGTCGGTAGTATCTTGTCTAGTATTCTCAGTATCATGTCTAGTAGTAGTAGTATTTGTATGTATTTGCTCATGTGTTCCTGACTGTTTCTCTTTGGTTTTGGTTTTCTGTTACTCTGTTGTTGCCTTGGTTTTGTGTTTCTTATTTTGTAGTATTGTGCCTAGTGTTCCTGTCTTCCTAGTTACTGTTAGTTACCTTGTCTATCCTGCCTTGTGATTTGTCAGTGTTTCCACCTGTGTCCTTTTAGTCCCCCAGCCTATCCTAATGTTGATTGTATTTTGGTTCCACCTGTGCCCTGTGTGTATTTAAGTCCTGTGTTTGCATTATGTTCTTGTTGGTTCGTAGTTCCCTGTGGTGTGAGTTCCTGTATGGTTTCTGTGTTTTTGTCCTGCCTTCTTTGCCCTGTTTATGGAAGAACCTCAGTTTGTTTTAATAAATCCTTCTAAGTTTATTGCTCTGCCTACTGTCGCCTGCATTTGGGTCCTCATCCGTACTCACTCGTAACACTTTCACACCGTTCCTCAGTGGTGTTACAGCGTTAAGTGGTGCTACATGTATCAAAAAGTCCACGTATATACTGCTAGTGGTGCTACATGTATCAAAATATGTTTAAATGTTTAAACCGGTTTTTAAAACTCATTTTTATTCCCTGGCTTTTTAAACTGTGATTAATGAGTGTTTGATTTTATTGTATTATGTTTTTATTACTGTATTGTATTATGTTTTATCACTGCTTTGCCTAATTGTACAGCACTTTGGTCAACTTTGTTGTTTTAAATGTGCTCTATAAATAAAGTTTAGATTTAGATGAATAAGTTTGGATTGGATAAATAAATGATGTCCATCAAATCTAAGAAACATTTGATGGTGCCATGTTTTAACTAAGGACATATTGATACTGTGCTGTGCACCGACAATAGATCCTGAAGCTCAAAAGAGCTTGTAGATCAGTTCTTTTCGGTGGGGTGGTCATTGAGGATTGTTCCAAAATTATGCTATTGCTCCAGAGCTAAAAAAGAAAAAGGTCGAAACCAACTGCAGTATCAGAATATAAAATAATAGTAACTAATAGTAATAAAATAAATTAAGATTCCCCCACAACCCCCTCTCTATATTCTAACAAACAATGAACACCAAACAGCATTAATGGTCAGTATGTTTTTCAGGGAGACTTGGGTCTCCCGCTGTCCCACAAACTAAGCTCAGGGGTGACCAGTATGCGTCCATTTTGTTCCATGTGTACACTCTCAGTAACCTCGCCTCACCAGGCTTTCCACCACCTCGGAGGAAAGCCTGGTCTCTGTTTCAAAAGTCCGTATGATCCTGTCGGGAGCGGATGATATCGTTACGTCATGTTGTAGTATTGTTTTGTAGTCATCAGGATGATATCGTTACGTCATGTTGTAGTATTGTTTTGTAGTCATCAGGATGATATCGTTACGTCATGTTGTAGTATTGTTTTGTAGTCATCAGGATGATATCGTTACGTCATGTTGTAGTATTGTTTTTTAGTCATCAGGATGATATTGTTACGTCATGTTGTAGTATTGTTTTGTAGTCATCAGGATGATATCGTTACGTCATGTTGTAGTATTGTTTTGTAGTCATCAGGATGATATCGTTACGTCATGTTGTAGTATTGTTTTGTAGTCATCAGGATGATATCGTTACGTCATGTTGTAGTCTTGTTTTGTAGTCATCAGGATGATATCGTTACGTCATGTTGTAGTATTGTTTTGTAGTCATCAGGATGATATCGTTACGTCATGTTGTAGTATTGTTTTGTAGTCATCAGGATGATATCGTTACGTCATGTTGTAGTATTGTTTTGTAGTCATCAGGATGATATCGTTACGTCATGTTGTAGTATTGTTTTGTAGTCATCAGGATGATATCGTTACGTCATGTTGTAGTATTGTTTTGTAGTCATCAGGATGATATCGTTACGTCATGTTGTAGTATTGTTTTGTAGTCATCAGGATGATATCGTTACGTCATGTTGTAGTATTGTTTTGTAGTCATCAGGATGATATTGTTACGTCATGTTGTAGTATTGTTTTGTAGTCGACAGGCAGGAACAACAGGCGGCGGCAACTTCCTTTTCCCTCTCAATAAAAGCTCTCGTAGCCTGTAGCTTTTATTGAGAAAAATCGGTTTGAGGGAAAAGGAAGTTTCCTGCCTGTCGACTACAAAACGATACTACAACATGACGTAACGATATCATCCGCTCCCGACAGGATCATATACCCTAAATGAAATAGTGCCCAGGCTACACTGTCAGGACACTGTAGGACCACAGTAGTTGGACAGTAGTTGGACAGTAGTTGGACAGTAGTTTAGTTCTTCCACAGACCTCCAGGGCCACGTGGACCGGGTCAGCCTTGGACCGGCGGTCCCCCATGTAGGTCTGGATGAGCTTGAAGACCTCCACGGCCTCCCGCTTCACGTTACGGTCCGACGTCACGATCATGGGCTTCTTGATGGGCTCGCTGCTCCACGCCAGCATGTTGGCAATGGACACCTTCCTCCTGAACAGACCCTGGGAGAGAGAGAGAGAGAGAGAGAGAGAGAGAGAGAGAGAGAGAGAGAGAGAGAGAGGTCAGCATGTTGGCGATGGACACCTTCCTCCTGAACAGACCCTGGGAGAGAGAGAGAGAGAGAGAGAGAGAGAGAGAGAGAGAGAGAGAGAGAGAGAGAGAGAGAGAGAGAGAGAGAGAGGTCAGAAGACATGGACACCTTCCTCCTGAACAGACCCTGAGAGAGAGAGAGAGAGAGAGAGAGAGAGAGAGAGAGAGAGAGAGGGAGAGGTCAGAAGACATGGACACCTTCCTCCTGAACAGACCCTGAGAGAGAGAGAGAGAGAGAGAGAGAGAGAGAGAGAGAGAGAGAGAGGTCAGAAGACATGGACACCTTCCTCCTGAACAGACCCTGAGAGAGAGAGAGAGAGAGAGAGAGAGAGAGAGAGAGAGAGGTCAGAAGACATAGAATACCTCCTGGCCACTTCAGGAGACTATTTGGAGCACTGGACTGCTCGTACATGATCTGAGAGCTTAGTGTACATCTGCTGTTTTTGAACAGCCAACGTTACAATCTGACATGACGGATGCTTTCTCAGTTTGAATGGCTTTAACAGAGAGTACAGATAACTGTCCTGAGTGGCGAACCAGTGACGCTCCAATGTGGCCCCAAAGATCTCCACCCCCGAGCGTCTCAGTAACGAGGATATGCTCTCAGTATGCTCGTGTGACATGAAACGCATCACTTTCACCTATGTTTGTGTTACTGTAATGCTGTTTTAAATGATGTGTTCTTAGTGACCCCACATGTATTATACTCATGAAACAGTGTTGTTTGTATGCATTCATTACATTATTGCAGTCGCTGTATATTATGTTTCTCCTACAGCAGCAGAGTCGAGTAATAAGAACTGTAGTAACCCAGAAACAAACTGAAGAAAGCCTTTACGCGTTCACGCAGTTGACCTTGGTCAGAAATGAACTTAAAGAACCCTTTACGCGTTCACGCTGGACAGATGCGTGTCCACGGACGCGTTCGCTCGTGCCCGGGACGGGGGCGTAACTCTAAACATGACGCTTTTGAAAACCGAGGTGTTAAAAGTATGAATGCTTCTTTGTCCAGGCAGAAGATGATTCCTTGCGCGCCTTTAACCTTTATCTCTTACTCAACTAGATAGCAAGAATAGGGAGTTGTGCTTGTTACTTTTTGTAGGCTGACCGAGGAGTCTGTTCTCCTCTGTCTCCTATCTTTTCACTATTTTGTAAATTCATTTGATTCTTGAATAAACCTATTTTTTATACTTCAGTGTAATCTCCCGTGCTATTGATTAGCCAATAATACAGTATGTCCGTTGTCTGTGTTTTTCCTGTCCTGTGGGGTAGCTATGCAAATAAAGACGCGAGGATTTCGTCCGGTTTGAGGTAGAGGACATCGGCTGTTATAGCCAAACTTGCTAAAAGTTACTACAAAGATTATAGGGAATAAAACAATTACGTCAATAACGTCAACGGTAGTGGGGGATTGATACATTTACTACGTCAATAACGTCAAGGGCAATAAGACACAATTTCTTTTTTTACGATTAATGATTCAATGGTGGCATTGAAGATGATCTGCAAAGCACTCCTCCTGGGCTCACAGGCCCTAAAGCAGGCCTGTGGGAGAGCGAGGTGTGTGCAGGTGGACCTGGTGGGCACGTCCTGTGTACCTGCGTGTGTTTGTTGAAGTGTTTGGACGCCCAGTTCTCGATGTCCGTCTCCGACGAGGGCTTCCTCAGGGTGAACTCTGGGAAGACGCCGCAGCTGGCACTGGGCATCATGTTGCGGGCGTTCCTGCTGGCCTCGAACTGGGCGCACGCACCCAGGTCCTCTGACTGGGAGAGAGAGAGAGAGAGAGATGCTTTTTATAGTTACACAAGATAGTATTACCCCCCCCCCCCCCCCCCCCCCAGGCCCAGGCCGTAGCGTAACGGTCTGGGCACCGGACTGGTAATCCAGTCGCAGTGTGCCGCGGGTTCGACTCCCGGACCCGACACGGCCTTTACTGCATGTCATCCCCCCATCTCTCTCCCGTTTCCTGTCAGCCTACTGTCTGTCCCTTCAAAAAAATCAATAAAAGGCGTAAGCCGCAAAAAAAAAAAAAAAAAAAAAAGATAGTATTACCCAAAGTGCTAATATAACACAGCTCTGTTTACACCTTTATTTATTTGTAAATACATTGTTCTGTTTTGATTGTCTTGTTCCACTTCTGCTTTGGCAATGTAAACGTACGTTTTCTCATGCCAATAAAGCTCCTTTGAATTGAATTGAAATTGAAGAGAGAGAGAGAGAGAGAGAGAGAGAGAGAGAGAGAGAGAGGAGATGAAGACAAAAGCAGGGTTTTGTAGTCAAAGTGGAAATGCCTGTGGTTAGCTCTTTATGAAAGAAGATAATTAATAATATGAATGTGTGTGCATGCGTGTGTGCGCAAGTGTGTATAGCTGCAGAATAGCGCTGAGAACAGTTTTGGCATTGCTTAGCACTTTTCCATTTCCTCTGATGAACTCAGATAAGAGACAAGAGGGAGAGATGTTCCAACACTTGTTCAAACACTCATCTTATCTAGTCAGCCACCAGCAAACAAGCAAGGATCAATCATCATGCCAAGAAGCCAGCTTATCCCATTTTGGGGGCGGGAACCCCTTTTGGTGTTAGCATTATGTTATGCTTTAGCTATTGAAAAATAGCAGATCTACAAGCTCGTAGCGCGCCACCGAGTGGCGCTTGTAGGTCTACTGTTTTTGAAAAATCGAAGAACCACTGACATAGAAACATAGCTTTTTCAGAAAACTGTCAGGATGTAGAAGACGTTTTTAGAATCTGATCCCAGGTCAAAATGGGTTATTGGACCTGATATCAAGCTTCACAGTGGTCTGTCTGTCTGTCACCTTCACACATGACATGGCTGCAGGCATTGGGAGTCTCTCTCACAGCACAGCAGGCTCTGCTAACGTGGAGTCACACTGCGAGCCATGTGAGCGTCCAGTCTAGCTGTGTGCAGCCAGTTATTATCTTACTATCGTTTCTATTGCTTCTTTGTCATTATTGCAAGAATGAACGGTTTGAGAACACTTTTGTCCCGACAGCGTTTAGGCTCTTTAACTCCACGGCCAGCTGCCAGGCCTATGAACTGGACTAATGCTTTTATACTCTTTGTTATTTATAACAAAGGATTATTATTATTCCCAGTGACACCTTTTTAAAGCCTTTCATGCTTATTCTATCAGCTTTAATCTTTTTGTGATGTGTTTATTTAACCTTGCTGAGTGCCTGTACGAGTTACGGGATATCTGAATTTCCCCTCAGGGACATCCATCCGTTCGTCCGTCCATCCATCCATCCATCCATCCATTCATTCATTCATTCATTCATCCATCCATCCATTCCATTGCTGCTGGAACCTAAACCAAGTACTTTTGCTCCTGTGAAATGTTATCTTGTATTCTTTATCCCAGTGAGTATAAAGTCCTGGACAGAAGTGTCCTGTAATCAGTGGAGACACAGGAACAGCCTGCTCCTGTGAACATTTGAGCTCTCTTCTCCACCCACTGTGTGCTCAATACCTCCACTATCTGCTTGGCTTGGCAGCTCCCTTTGACTCTGCCCGTGTAGTTGCAGTGGTACAAGTTCCTAAAAATGTCTTCTACATCCTGACAGTCTTCCATCCATCCATCCAGGGACCACCTCACACCGGTCCTCTGTGACCTCCCACTGGCTCCAGGCTGAGCACAGAATAGATTTAAATACTAATCACCACCTCCAAGGCCCTCAAGAACCCGGCCCCCCACTACCTCCCTGACCTGATCCACCCCCCTCCCTCAGGTCGGGTGATGCCAACCCCCTGGAAGTCCCCCAGGGCCTGGGACGTGACAGGGTTTCTCAGTGGCTCGCCCTCTCTCTCTCTCTCTCTCTCTCTCTGTCTCTGTCTCTCTCTTGGGCTCCCTCTCCCACAAACATACACGCTGTTGAGTTACCGCGGCTAAGACTACATTTCCTGGCAATAATAATCAGCGCTAAATCATTGTGAGTATAGTGGAGACACTTCATTGTGAAGGGCCCGTCACTGTGCTCGGCGGAAACATAAGAGCTACTGGCTGGATGTAGTGTTTGCTCAGAGCCTTATATCTGGATGTAGTGTTTGCTCAGAGCCTTATATCTGGATGTAGTGTTTGCTCAGAGCCTTATATCTGGATGTAGTGTTTGCTCAGAGCCTTATATCTGGATGTAGTGTTTGCTCAAAGCCTTATATCTGGATGTAGTGTTTGCTCAGAGCCTTATATCTGGATGTAGTGTTTGCTCAGAGCCTTATATCTGGGTGTAGTGTTTGCTCAGAGCCTTATATCTGGATGTAGTGTTTGCTCAGAGCCTTGTATCTGGATGTAGTGTTTGCTCAGAGCCTTATATCTGGATGTAGTGTTTGCTCAGAGCCTTATATCTGGATGTAGTGTTTGCTCAGAGCCTTATATTGCTCCGGTGTTGCTGTGAAGTTTTGGCACTGCGGTCGCCGCTAAAGATGCGTTTTGAACATTCAAAACAAGACGTAACTATATTTACGAGTTAAAAGAGCCCCAGACACTCTCAAAAGGAGAGGGCATCATACTGTACACACAAACAAGATGGAGTGAAGGTGGCAACACAACACTAAGCAAACAACAGCTATGCACACTTTGACTGTGAGGTGACGTCGCATGCAGGTGAAAGACAATATTAATCATAAAGATGGACACAGCCTTACCACTTGTACTGATAAATGGGGAGGCTATTTGGGGGCCCAAACAGCCTGCACCAGGGCCTGCTGCTAATATGCACTGTATGTATACTGTATGTACGTATGTGCATGCGCAAGTGCAGCCCTTAGATAGCACTTTATGTAGACTTAGGTAGTATTTTAAATATAGCACTTTATGTAGACTTAGATAGTATTTTAAATATAGCACTTTATGTAGACTTAGGTAGTATTTTAAATATAGCACTTTATGTAGACTTAGGTAGTATTTTAAATATAGCACTTTATGTAGACTTAGATAGTATTTTAAATATAGCACTTTATGTAGACTTAGGTAGTATTTTAAATATAGCACTTTATGTAGACTTAGGTAGTATTTTAAATATAGCACTTTATGTAGACTTAGATAGTATTTTAAATATAGCACTTTATGTAGACTTAGGTAGTATTTTTAGACAAACTTATAGCATGTTACGTAGACAGCACTAGAATTGCATTTTATGTAGTCATAGCACTTTATAGTACACATGTATAATATATAATATAGTATACTATGTATAGTTTACATAGATACTCCACTGTTACGTTCTTAGCTTACGCATGTTTCATGACAACTACTTTTATAGTGATGTATGCCATGCTTTTTGTTACTGCTTAATGTAAGTTGCTCTGGATTAAGAGCGTCTGCTAAATGCATGAATTGTACCTGTGAGGGGTGGAGGTAGGGCTCCGGGGAGGCCAGGTTGGTCTGCACAGACAGGCTCTTCTCCAGCAGGGCCTGGGGGAAGCCCAGGCGGTCGAAGGTGGAGCGTTTCCAGTGGTGGTGTCCTCCTCCGTCCAGCAGGCTCTGGGCGGCGTGCAGGGCCTCGTCCTCGCTGAAGGCCCTGACCACGGGGCCCGGCAGGGGGAGGGGCACGGCGCCGTCGCTCTCGTAGCCGTCCTTGGAGCCGCCGCCCCCCTGGCCCGAGTCCCAGCTGCTGCGCTGCTTCATCACCTGACGGGACGGAGCGACAAGGACGTCACCGCTATGTTTGACCATTAACGTTGAAGATTAATTTGGCGCACTAATAATTGTGATTGACGATTTTTTTTTTTATGCAGGACAAAATACATTTCTGTTTGCCTCTGAATAAATAGAAATGCACAGGGCAGATATGACAAAAGACTCAAATATACAAAGAAATTGAGGAATTACTGAAATAAATATACTGAAATTAAAAATAGCGGAAATAGCTGATCTACATTGTACAAATGAAATCAAATGGACCCATCTGTACACTCTCAAGGTCATTACACACTGGCGAATTAGCGACGCGATATATTCGTGCGAATAATTCGCATTTAAAAAAAAACAATTGAAGTCCATGCAAGCTTCCACATCAGTGGCGAATGTGCGAATGTGCGAAAATGCGACCGTTTTCGCTTTTATTTGTTCGCTCTGGTGTCGTATTTTGCAGAGATTCGCAGGCGAACTGCAACATGCAATATTTCGCATGTTCAGATCGCTTATTCGCATCGCGTCGCTAATTCGCCAGTGTGTAATGACCTTCAGAGTTAAAAGGGTACTTGAAAATAAAACACTTGAGAGAACGTAGTACTAGTCATACAGTGTCATACATATTCTGAAGACAACCTGGAGACTTGACATTCAGTAATCGGGTCTTATGATCAAAATGAGAACATTATAGAGCATCGCAGTCCCGCCCCCTCGAGGGACCGGGAAAATAAATCCGGGTTCATTTTCCTCATAGGCTTTTCAGAAAGTATTTATTAAAAGACGTTTACGCCGCGGACAAAGCCAACTCTTGTCGTGACAAATCATGACAACAAACACAAATTTTCAGGCCAAACAAAGAATTAGAAAGTAGGAAAAAAACGGCAGGTTACAACACTTTTTTTGTTGGTTTTCTTCTTTGTAATTATTTGTTTGGTCCAAAATATTGTGTGTGTTGTCATGATTTGTCACGACAAGAGTTGGCTTCGTACGACGCTTAACCCATTCTGAACGGGAACCCATTTTGGTGTTAGCACTATGTTGTGCTTTAGCTATTGAAAAATAGCAGATCTACAAGCTCATAGCGCGCCACTCGGTGGCGCGCTATGAGCTTGTAGATCTGGTCAGAATGGGTTTTAAATAAATACGTTTTGAAATGTCTATGGGGAAAACTGCATTGGGATTCATTTCCTGGGCCTGGCGTCGTCATGAAAGGGGGCGGAACTGCGACGCTCTATAAAGGTGTGTAAAACGTAACGTGGATTGAAAAAGGCCTTTGCCACGGACACAGTGATGTGGGGTCATTACTTTGCCACGGACACAGTGATGTGGGGTCATTACTTTGCCACGGACACAGTGATGTGGGGTCATTACTTTGCCACGGACACAGTGATGTGGGGTCATTACTTTGCCACGGACACAGTGATGTGGGGTCATTACTACCTGCTGTGCCTCCCAGGCCAGCCGGGCCTGTGCCAGCATGGCCTCGGGCAGCGTGCCGCTGCTGCCCATCTCCCGCTGCTCGCCGCCGTCCCCTCCCCCGGCCCCACAGCGGCCCAGCTCCGGGGGCAGCGACGGCTTGCGGCTCTTCCGCTTGCGGTTCCCCTCGGGGGAGAAGCTCCCCATCATGGGCCCTCCCCCCCCACCGCCGCCAGCCGACGAGGAGAGGGAGCGCTGCTGCGTGGTCGACGTCCAGGACATGGAGTCCTGGTAGAGAAAAGGATAAGGCCAAGGGGAAGAGGTTTGTTTGCACAGCATGTTTTGCAACAATTGAATTCCACAGCAATTCAATATATGCTTTAAATGGTAAATCTATATAGAGCCTTTAACCAAGGCGCTTTACATATAGATTGTGCATTACATTCACCCATTCACACACACATTCATACACCGATTGCAGCGGAAGCCATGCAAGGCACCAACCAGCACATTTATAAAATGTCTTCTAAAATCCTGACAGTTTTCTGTCAGGATTTGCGCCACATTTTCACGATTTTCTCAAAAATAGCAGACCTACCAGCTCGTAGCGCGCCACTCGGTGGCGCGCTACGAGCTGGTAGATCTGCTATTTTTCAATAGCTAAAGCATAACATAATGTTTAAAACACCAAAAGGGGTTCCCAGAGGTTCGGCAGCGGGGTACACAGACCTCGTAGAGCAGCCTCTGGCCCCCCTCGCCCCCCTCCCCGCCGTAGTCCAGCAGCAGGCGGGGGTCTCGGATCAGGGACTGGCTGTGCTGCAGGGTGTAGGAGCCGCCGTACGAGCCCCCGTAGCCCCCCGCCGCGGCCGCGGCCGTGGTCGTGCCGTAGCGCAGCAGCCGGTCCGCCGTCTTGAAGCGCGGGCTGGAGGACGACTGCTCCACGTAGACCAGCTGCTTGACGTACTCCTTACCTGGAAGTAACAAGTACTAGTGTGTTATCTACAGTATGAAGCAAGTACTAGTGTGTTATCTACAGTATGAAGCAAGTACTAGTGTGTTATCTACAGTATGAAGCAAGTACTAGTGTGTTATCTACAGTATGAAGCAAGTACTAGTGTGTTATCTACAGTATGAAGCAAGTACTAGTGTGTTATCTACAGTATGAAGCAAGTACTAGTGTGTTAGGGGCAGCGGTGGCTGCTATTATAATATTGTGTTCATGCTGTATTGATATAGGAGAGATAACAGGCAAACGTTGATCAAAATAACAATTATTCTACATTCTCTAATCGTGTAGACTTGGCAAATTAACTAATTAAGTGATGCATAATTGTTTAACAATAATCTAATAATGTAGCAGAACAGCAATCTCTAAAAGCGTGCTATTTGACTTTAAAAACACTCCCTGCGGTCATTTTTACGTCTACTCTGGGCTTTTGTGTGCAACCCGAATTTTAAGTTGCTTGATTCAATGTATTTGACATTAATTCGATCAGACACCCACTATAATATAGTATATATAAGCCTGTGGAACCGTTAACCCGTTCTGGGCGGGAACCCCTGTTGGTGTTTCAAGCATTATGCTATGCTTTAGCTATTGAAAAATAGCAGATCTACAAGCTCATAGCGCGCCACCGAGTGGCGCGCTACGAGCTTGTAGGTCTGCTGTTTTTGAAAAATCGTAAAAAATGTGTCGCAAATCTTTGAATATATATTCTTTCAAAGTGAATGTTTTTAACTCAGGTCTAAATGGATTAATTATGTGACACTCATTGAAAACGTACTCTTCTGGTGACTGATATTTTCCTTCTAATTCACGAGGGGACGGGATTTTTCAATTACTATTCTTCATTTTAAATATCTAATGTTAGAAAATGAAAGGGGGGGAAAAAAGCAATTACAATGTCGGCCCCGTCATGTCACCAGAACAGAGATGAGTTTGCTCAATGAGTCTAATATGGTTAACATGGAGGTTTTTAAGTTGAATGGGTTTATGTTTATACAAGGAAGGGGCATGTTCATATTGAATGTGTGGTGCACACAGAAGCCAGAGTAGACCTCAGATGTGTTTTAGCGACATATCCCTGTAAGTAAACATAGTTATATAAGTAAAAGGCCTACTTTTGTATTGTACTTACACGATACACATAAGTACTGGCATCAACATACTCACAGTACCAAAGAAAAGGTACTGCAAGGTATTTTACATAACAAAAATAATAAATGCTTACTGTACTTGCTTACTGTAAAATGCTCTGAATTAAGAGTGTCTGCTAAATGCCTAGTCTCACGTTATTCCACAATCTCCAAAAGCTATAGTCTGGAACTACTGTAGTTACTCCAGGAATCAGAGTAAGGAAGCTGCCATTTCCGTTTTATATTATAAGATATCTTTACGTTTAACTTCTTAATATCCATTTCTGCTCAGCAGCAAGCTATACTGTATATGCTAGAAGATTTCCATTTATATTAGGATAAATTTGCGTGACTGTAAAGACGAAACGGAAGTGGAGGCTCCACTTCCGCTTTTTCGCTTGCTCGTGATCAGAGCTTCCGTTCTCCAGACTGTACGGCGGAAGCATTTGAAAATGACTGGAGGCACGAAAGAACAGTGGATGGTCATTACTGAGGAACTGTATGTTATGGAAAAACTAACATTCATACTTAGACTACAAGAGGATAAGTTCTATAAAAAGTGGGAAAAGTGGGATATGCAAGAGGATTTCAATGAATGTATCTTGTAATATGAAAAATAAATGCAGCCTTGTTTTTTGTTGGGCTCTACACACCCTCCGCCAACCTAGTCCCCATATATGGGGGACAAGAGGAGAGCAACGGACTTGAACTCATGCTTCCTTCATGCCTGAGTGTCCAGGTTGCTCCTTTACACCTGACAGGGGGGAGTTTCCCTGGTTGGACGTAGCGCGTGGAAGGAACACGTTATTCCAACCAGTTCCTTTCCCCTCCATCAGGAAAATGACTGGAGGCAACAGTCTGGCCACGTGAGACTACTAAAATGCCTCTAAACTCTAAACTGTTCTATGTAAAACACAGGGTAAAGTTACATACTATGCTTTTAAGTAAAAATGTCCGGAGCTTGAAGGGCGTTCTACCGTCCAGCACACTGACTGACCTGCAGGACTGTACTCCAGAGTCTGGGTCTTCTCAGGACACTTCTGTCGGGTCAGGACCAGCTGTCCGTAGGGAGACTGGCTCTGTTTGGGGGAGTGGTAGAGGGGGATGGAGGGCTTACGACCTGGGGACTTGCCCTGTGGAGGAGGAGGAGGAGGAGGAGGAGGCACAGGGCAGTGTTAACAGTGTTGGGGACGTTCACATGGTACATCAACTAGTTCAGTTCAAGGTTCACAAATAAAAAAATGAACTTCTTCAGTTCAGAGTTCATAATTCAAGCGCACAACGCGTCGCGCTAACCAAGTGTGAAATATGCCATTATGACACCATCAAGGCCTGCAAACTGCATTTTTGTCGACAAAAAAACAACTGTACATTTAGTCGACTAGTAAAATCGCATGATATTTAGTCAACTAAAACTAGACTAACACTAAAACAGTTTTATTCCAAAGACTTAACCCATTCTGACCTGAGATCAGATTCTAAAAATGTCTTCTACATCCTGACAGTTTTCTGAAAAAGCTATGTTTCTATGTCAGTCGTTCTTCGGTTTTTCAAAAATAGCAGACCCTACAAGCTTGTAGCGCGCCACTCGGTGGCGCGCTATGAGCTTGTAGATCTGCTATTTTTCAATAGCTAAAGCGTAACATAATGCTAGCACCAAAATGGGTTAAACTATAAGATCAAAATGTGGCGCCCCAAATCAACGGCGCCATTGCGGCCGTACCAGCAGGTGCATGTCGGTGGGAGGCTCCTCGTAGATGGGGGGGGGCTGGTACTCCGACGGGGGCTCCTCGTACAGCGGGGGCTCGTAGGCGTAGCGCGGCGACGGCGGCTGGGAGGAGGAGTCCGTGGAGGAGCGCCGGAGGTGCGTGCCCCCCCCGAGCTCCGCCCTCTTCAGGAAGGGCGAGTGGCGCCGCTCGGCGTAGATGACGGAGCCGTCCAGCTCGCACACGGGCTGCTGGTTCCTGTCACCACATTTAAGTCACCGTTAGTTCACCCATTCTGACCTGAGATCAGATTCTAAAAAAAGGTCTGTTTGAAAATGACAGTTTTCTGAAAAAGCCATGTCAGTGGTTGAACATGCCCCTTCCTTGTATAAACATAAACCCATTCAACTTAATGTTAACCATATTAGACTGATGAGCAAACTCATCTCTGTTCTGGTGACATGACGGGGCCCACATTGTAATTGCTTTTTTCCCCCCCTTTCATTTTCTAACATTAGATATTTAAAATGAAGAATAGTAATTGAAAAATCCCGTCCCCTCGTGAATTAGAAGGAAAATATCAGTCACCAGAAGAGTACGTTTTCAATGAGTGTCACATAATTAAGGACACGATTAGGGTCGGTAAGACACGATGACCAGAGTTTTCTAAATGTCTTCCTAAATCCTGACAGTTTTCTGTCAGTGGTTCTCAAACCTCGTCATGCCAAGGACCCCCAAAATGATATGTACAACTACATACTACATACGTACAGCCACCGACTCCATCTAACGATGTTTTGTACCAGCAGGGACCCCCCAGAAGGATAAATATGCAACTCCATGTGGGAGCGTCCGAAACGGTTGAGAAATGACAAGAGTTACCGTGTGGGGGGTCCCTCTACTGTACCCTAGTCTACTGTAGCCTACTGTACTGTACTGTCACTGTACTGTACAGGCACACCCGAATTCACCATATATACAGTTAATATGTGCGTGTGTGTGTTTGTGTGTGTGTTAGGTTTCGCACAGGTGGTGAAAAACAACCATGCTGTTTTCGTGCTCAGACGCACCCAGCCATCCAGCCACACACGTAGCTCCGTAAGGGAGTGGTCGCACCACTCAAAAATGTTCTCTGTGAAAGAATACATATTGAAAAGATTCGCGCGACACATTTTCAAGATTTTTACAAAAATAGCAGTTCTACAAGCTCGTAGCGCCGCACTGTGATCACAACGCGTGTATACAATCTATTCCCGTTCTATTAGCGCGGTGGTAAAAAATGTCAGCACTTGCGCCCTTCTTCCTGGGACCCCTGCCCCTCCCCTGCCCCCCCCCCCCCCCCCCCCCCCCCATAGTTTGGGAACCGCTGCCTTACCCGCCAGAGGCGCGGCGGGCGCGGGGGGCCGTGCCCCCCGTGGAGGGGGTGGGGGGGGCCGTGGGGGAGTAGCCGTTGTTGCCCTGGTGGGACAGGAAGGAGGGCTCGCGGTCCGTCACCTTGATGAGCATGCGCTCCTTGGTGCCCGTGTTCCACCTGAACGGAGACGTCCTGAAGACAGAGGACAGGAGACACACACACACACACACACACACACACACACATACACACAGGAGGACATGGTTCAGAGTGTCCCCAGGACAGACACACAGAAGGACATGGTTCAGAGTGTCCCCAGGACAGACACACACACATACACACAGGAGGACATGGTTCAGAGTGTCCCCAGGACAGACACACAGACAGGAGGACATGGTTCAGAGTGTCCTCAGGACAGACAGACACACAGGAGGACAAGGTTCAGAGTGTCCTCAGGACAGACAGACACACAGGAGGACATGGTTCAGAGTGTCCTCAGGACAGACAGACACACAGGAGGACATGGTTCAGAGTGTCCCCAGGACAGACAGACACACAGGAGGACATGGTTCAGAGTGTCCTCAGGACAGACACACAGACAGGAGGACATGGTTCAGAGACTCAGAGTGTCCCCAGGACAGACACACAGACAGGAGGACATGGTTCAGAGTGTCCTCAGGACAGACAGACACACAGGAGGACATGGTTCAGAGTGTCCTCAGGACAGACAGACACACAGGAGGACATGGTTCAGAGTGTCCTCAGGACAGACAGACAGGAGGACATGGTTCAGAGTGTCCTCAGGACAGACAGACAGGAGGACATGGTTCAGAGTGTCCTCAGGACAGACAGACAGACAGACAGACAGACAGACAGAAATACTGGCTTCTGGGGGTCCCTGGAACAACATATTTTGAGATGGGGGTCCGTGGCCCAATAGAGATAATTCTGGGGGTCCTTGACATGAAAAAGGCTGAGCGCCATTGTGACATAGAAACATGGGGTGTTTCAGAAAACTGTTTTATCGACCTCAGTCCAAAATGGCTTAAAGAGGCTCCTTCATCATCACCAGCGTGGACCGATGAACTCTCTCTCATCTCTCAGCTCTATGAGAACCACTGCAGTCGCTGACTGACACACTACATGTTGTCCTACATGTCGTCTTCTAATAACACAAGGTGTTCAAATCACTCCCTCCCTCACAGCATGTGCTCAGCATGTCAGGAAACATAATACCATGTATAGTAGTAAGGCACTGTGTGTGTGTGTGTGTGTGTGTGTGTGTGTGTGTGTGTGTGTGTGTGTGCGCGTGCGTGCGTGCGTGCGACGTGCGTGCGTGCGTGCGTGCGTGTATGATGATGAAGCATTCCTTGCATATACACTAAATCAATAATTCACTGCCACACTGTAGATTGTGCTGGTTTTGAATATCCACAGAATAAACACTTTTCCTTCAGACAGCAGAAAGGATTGAAGCTCTGTTGTTGAGGTGGAAGCCAGATGACTTCAGACTCAGAGATCAATGGGTTAATTCTGGTCTAAAGCGTACAGTAGATATCAGGTAAGCTCAGGTTATTGGAAACTTCCAGAACCATATTCAGACATAATACAAAATAAATGACGGGTCCATTTGGTTCCATTTGTTCTGTCCATTCAGGGCTAGCTCTTTGTGTTTCTGGTAACACTCATTTTGGAATTGAATTTTGACAGAAAATGTCCACCACAAGCCAACATGGCAACGACCCCTATCTCCTGACACATGCTGGCCCAGTTTAGCTCCCTCTCTGCAGTCCTTCAGACATGTACTATAGGCCTACCTCTGGCATGGAGCCAGGGCACAATGTGGGTCAGGTACTGTACTGCATATGGGTCAACTCAGGGCACAATGTGGGTCAGGTACTGTACTGCATGTGGGTCAACTCAGGGCACAATGTGGGTCAGGTACTGTACTGCATATGGGTCAACTCAGGGCACAATGTGGGTCAGGTACTGTACTGCATGTGGGTCAACTCAGGGCACAATGTGGGTCAGGTACTGTACTGCATGTGGGTCAACTCAGGGCACAATGTGGGTCAGGTACTGTACTGCATATGGGTCAACTCAGGGCACAATGTGGGTCAGGTACTGTACTGCATGTGGGTCAACTCAGGGCACAATGTGGGTCAGGTACTGTACTGCATGTGGGTCAACTCAGGGCACAATGTGGGTCAGCCTGCTGGCCGTCACCACCTCACCTCACCTCACCCTCCTGACCTGGAGTCTGATTCCAGAGGAAACAAAACCATGTCATCTCTTTCTCCCACAGCTCTCTTAACCACATGACCCATTAACACCAGGAAAGCATCTGTGTCATTTTAGATTTTAGCCGTACTTTGGCTATTCAAAAACAACCTCATCAAACCTGACCTCATCGAACCATGCAATGGTTCATCCATACAATGAGAAGAAAAAGAAGAGGACAAAAACAAGACCTGAGAACTATTAAAATGGACAGCTGATTGGCCTTTGCGGTAGAGCGCGACCCTCAATCACCCATTGGAATGTAAATGCAGGCCTTTCAGCCCGTTGTATCCTACTGTCTGGCAGGTATATCTCTTTGAAAACCTTTAGTGCTACGACTGTGCGCGGGGAGACGACAATTTACACATATCTTGCCTGTCCAAAACGTAATTCCTGGATACGCCACTGCTGTACACTCAAGACACGCTCCATATATGGCCAGTACAGAATTCATTCCATATGTTGATCTGACCCCCCCCGTGCCAAAGCGCCAGCTCTTGCCCAGCAGTCTGCCGTCACCCAGGCGGATGCGTGCACCTTGACCTCGCCCACTTATCGCCCTTAAGCGCCAGTAATATATATAACAAAACAATTATTCAATTAATTTTAAAGGGTAATGGATGGATAATCGCTAAGAAAATAATTAATAGTTTCAGTGTTTGCTAGAATGAAGCGGCACATGGCAGTGACCTTATAACCTTTCTCCACTCCCCCCCCCCCCCCCGCCCCCCTAACTCTTTTGCTGTCGCTGTCTATTTCTCTCCCCCCCCCCCCCCTCTCTCTCTCTGTCTCTCTCTCTCCCTCTCTCCCTCTCTCTCCCCCCTCTCTCCCTCCCCCTCTCCCTCCCCCCCTCTCTCTCTCTCTCTCTCTCTCTCTCTCTCCCTCCCTCTCTCTCCCTCTCCCCCCTCTCTCCCCTCCCTCTCCCTCTCCCTCCCCTCCCCCTCTCTCTCTCTCCCTCTCCTCCCTCCCTCCCTCCCTCCCTCCCTCCCTCCCTCCCTCCCTCCCTCCCTCCTCCCTCCCTCTCCCTCTCCCTCTCTCCCTCCCTCCCCCTCTCCCTCTCCCTCTCCCTCTCCCTCTCCCTCTCCCTCTCCCTCTCCCTCCCTCTCCCTCTCCTCTCTCTCTCTCTCTCTCTCTCTCTCTCTCTCTCTCTCTCTCTCTCCATCAGTATTCTCAGCAGCGTTGCCACAAAGTAAACATTGTTCTAGTTCTTAAGCTTTAGATTATTCCGGGCCATTCGACCTTCAAATCAATTTCTACGTCTCCCTGCCTCTGCTATCCGTGTCCATCCATCTCTCTCATCCCTTTAACCACACTCCTTTAAAAAACAACCCTATTCATCAGTATAATAGCCCATCTAGGGAGCTCTCGGGGTGGTGCAGTGGCAAAGTTCCTGCCCACCACCACGGAGGTCGTGGGTTCAAATCAACCGTGGCGCATCTGGCTTTGTCGGGCGTCCGCATGCGAACACATTGGCACCAAATGGACCCTTATGGGCCTGTAACTCAGAGAGTGTACAAATGGAACCAAATGGACCCGTTATAGCATCCATTTAGTTCCAATTGTACAGTCTCTGAGTTAAATTACCAATGATTCTGCAATATAACTCTGGGTCCCATGAGTTAGACATGCTATTAAATTACCAATGATTTTGCAATATAAATCTGGGTCCCATGAGTTAGACATGATATTAAATTACGAATGATTTTGCAATATAAATCTGGGTTCCATGAGTTAGACATGATATTAAATTACCAATGATTTTGCAATATAAATCTGGGTCCCATGAGTTAGACATGCTAATAAATGGGGGACCATGGCCTAATAAATGTCGATTTGGGGGGGGGGGGGGTGTCCTTTACCTTTCCACCTCCTCCCGTCCGGCCTGCTGCGTCTTCCCGTCACTGAGCTCCTGGTCCAGGGAGGACGACGTGCTTCCCTCGCGGCTCACCGCGCTGCTGTTCCTCCCGGGGCTGCTGTTGTTGTCCGCCGTCGGCGCCGGCGCCAGGCGACGCCCGGCCCCCTCCCCCGGGCCCTGCGCTGGGGGGCCGCGAGGTGGGGCAGGACGGCGGCCCGGCGGCCGTGTCCGTGTGCTGCTTGAGCGTCTGCAGCTTGGCCAGCGGGATGATGTCGCAGTGCTGTGGCCGGTGCCACACGGTGCGCTGCGTGGAGGCGTTGTAGTAGTAGAAGCGCGCCGTGTTGGGGTCGAACAGCTCCCACCACTGGTTGTCGCCGGTGCGCTTGATGCGCACGCCCGGCGGCGGGTCCCACACGCACTCGCCCGTCAGCAGGTTGGCGTACATGCGCTCGGCGAGCGTGCGCGGCTCGATGATCTCCACCCACTCCAGCCTGCGCCGAGACAGAGAGAGAGAGAGAGAGAGACAGAGAGAGAGAGTAGGGTTGTCACAATTGTGCTATAATAATCGTCTAATCGCAATTATTTGAGATAATCGCAATAGTTTGTGTCATAATCGTGTTCATGTTGAACTTGAAACATTTTCTTACATAAAACTACTTTAACCCATTCTGACCTGAGATCAGATTCATACGAGGTTTCCACTGGACACACACTGATCTGATTAACCCCATTCTGACCTGAGATCAGATTCTAAAAATGTCAGTCGTTCTTCGATTTTTCAAAAAATAGCAGACCTACAAGCTTGTTACGCTACGAGCTTGTAGATCTGATATTTTTCAATAGCTAAAGCATAACATAATGCTAACACCAAAATGGGTCCCCGCCCAAAATGGGATAATCGTCTAATCGCAATTATTTGAGATAATCACAATAATATGTGTCATATTCGTGTTCATGTTGAAACATTTTCTTACATAAAACTACTATAAATACATTCAGACAATTTCAATGGACTAGAAGACCCCTGTTTTATGTATGTATGTATGTATGCATGTATATGTATATCTTTTCTTTTCTTTTCTTTTCTCTGGAGTTGTTAACCCATCTAGGCTTTCAAGCAACTGCAAATGTGTCCAAACTGTCCATATTTGTATATTACTTTTGTACTTTATTTTTTTGGTATAAGTGTATAACTGTGTCCTTTGTTCCACGACGCGCCTGAGCTGAGAAAAAAAAGAAGACCCCTGTTGTTTTCCAAACAGTGGGTCGTGGACCACATTTTGATTGGTCGCGAGTAAAGATCCTCTTTTTCCTTTCATAAAAAAAAAAAAAAACACATCACAACTTTTCATCAATTAAAAACAACTTCATGAATAAAATAAAGACAAACTCATATCATTTCCAATTTTCCATGTATATAGCCTAAATAAAAAAAGGTTAAGAAGTATAGTGAAAAATGGCAGATTTACAACAAGCTCGCAAAGCGTCTAATGTCTCTATTTTGGGTCTTGAGCAGAAAAGGTCTTGGAAGCGTTGGACTAGACGAGTAAAATAGCAAAGAACATCAATATATTTATCCCATTCTGACCTGAGATCAGATTCTAAAAATGTCTTCTACATCCTGACAGTTTTTCTGAAAAAGCTATGTTTCTATGTCGGTCGTTCTTCGATTTTTCAAAAATAGCAGACCTACAAGCTCGTAGCGCGCCACTCGGTGGCGTGCTATGAGCTTGTAGATCTGCTATTTTTCAATAGCTAAAGCATAACATGATGCTAACACCAAAAGGGGTTCTCGCCCAGAATGGGTAAACAAGCAAGCAACTCTCCATTCACACACAGTGCTCTGGAAGAAAGCATATACAGGCTATAACACAATAAATGTGAGATAATAAAAGAAAGACTGTTTCGGTGGTTGAAAAAGAAAAGCTCCTCCGGCATGCACTCACACTGGGGGCTCATTTATACGTGTCAAATAGACAACTAGAAACATTTACTCATTTATACATTTATTCGATTACTAAAAGGATTTATTCAGTTGACGTACAAGCTGGGCGGACGTCTCTGCACTCCTTTCTTATTACTCTCCTTCCTGTTGCTCTGTGTGTGTGTGTGTGTGTGTGTGTGTGTGTGTGTGTGTGTGTGTGTGTGTGTGCGCACAAGTGCGTGTGAGCAGCAATGCCTTGGAGGCACATCAGAGACCCTCTGGCGCCCCCTGCCTGCTACAGGTCCCCCTACTTGAACAACAGCATACAGGTAGTCGCTGTCGGACAGAAACCTTATTTCCATACTTCAACTTTCTGTGTTTTTTTTCCCTAAATCAACGCCCGACTTGATCACACTACAACCGGCGTCACACAAAAGCATCAACCGTAGCAGATCCACAAGCTCCAAAGGTGTATCAAAGCGATGCGTTTCATGCTTGTAGATCTGCTACTTTTGCTGTTCCTGAAACGTAACAGTTTTGGACATATGAGGTTTCCACCCCGACAGAGACGATTACTAAAAGGGAGGTTTTTGGGGAGCTGCAGGCCATATTGCCTCCTCCATCGCACGCACGCACGCACGCACACACACACACACGAAGCAGATTGGATTTGCAAAGGATTAAGAAATAAAAAAAACTCCAATAATTTCCCTCCCAGAGCCTGGTTTCACCCCCCTGCCGGATGTGTGGTCTTAAAAAACAAAGCTTTCGTGGAAACGGCAACGTTATTTAGATGGAAATTTATCCTTCGAAAACCAACAGCGAGGAAAAACGGTTCTAGACGCCCAACTACGTTCCCAAGTGTTTTGAGACGAATAATCACACACACTGCATGCGTTTGGGAATATGGCAGGTTTTACAATTTCCGGAGATTTAATTGTTTACAGAGTGTACAAATGGAACCATTTTTGGTTCCATTTGTACACTCTCTGAGTTACAGACCCATAAGGGCCCATTTGGTTCCCAACTATCATTTAGCTGGGGACCCCCTGGAACTCCCTCAAGGACCCCTAGCATAGCAACCCAGTCGGCTCCGCTCGGGGAACATCAGCACAGCTGATTTTTATGTTTTGATTAGGTGTTCCATCACGGTCGTTTAAGCACGGCTAGGCTAGGTGCCTGTTTCAACCAATCAGATCACTTCCTCGAAACGACCTGTTGTGTGATTTACACAACAGTGTACTATAGATTGGGGTTCCAGACAGATAGAAATAAATAATTGTGTCAAATGAGGGTCCGTGGTCTACTGGCCTAGTGCGGGTCCTTGGAATGACCATCAGTATACCATCAGTATAACCGTGTCTGTCTGTCTGTCTGTCTGTCTGTCTGTCTGTCTGTCTGTCTGTCTGTCTGTCTCCAAAAACAACACATTATCCTTCTTTTCTGCCGGTTCATTATTTCTCTTTGACTTGAGGTGAGATCAGAGCATCAGACTCCATTAATCATGCACACACTGTCCCCGATCTGCTATCCCATTATACACACACACACACACACACACACACACACACACACACACACACACACACACACACACACACACACACACACACACACACACACACACACACACACACACACACACACACACTCAAAGGAAGGACACACACACACACACACACGCACACAAAGGAAGGAAGAAGACAGAAGGAGAAGAGATGATCCATGTTCAAATTGATTTGGTCGCCACTAATTATCTAACTGGCTCAGCCATGCATACAGTACGCACAAATCCATACACCCATGATGTGCGCGCACATACAACCTGCACGCACACACACACACACACACACACACACACACACACACACACACACACACACACACACACACACACACACACACAACCACACACACACACACACACACACCGTCATGTTTTGTGCGATGCCAGGAGCATGTTTATCTACTGTGAGAGTGACAAAGCTGTTCACCCTTTTAATAAGAGCGTGAGCAGCAGAAGCAGATTAGATTGTGTGCTGTCAGAAACCAATAACTGCCTAATGCTCAGTCACTTTTACCCCTGAAGCATGTACTTACTGACACCATACAATGAACCGCTATCGGTATGAGGGCCTTTTTTCACAATGCGGCGCATTGTGTAGGCCAGAGGTTCTCAAATTGTTTCAGTGCCAAGGACACCCAGATTGATTTATCGATGTATTGTTGGCCACAGACCCCCGTCTTAAAAGGTGTTGAGCCATGCAGGGACGTCCAGAAATGTAAAATGTCCAAACCTTTTTCTGATGAGCAGAAAGCTACAGCCTAAATGCTTCGATTGTTTTGATTTATCCCATTCTGAACGGGAACCCATTTTGGTGTTAGCATCACGTTGTGCTTTAGATCTACAAGATCTACAGCTCATAGCGCGCCACCCGAGTGGGCGCGCTATGAGCTTGTAGATCTGCTATTTTTGTAAAAATCAAAGAACGACTGACATTTTTAGAATCTGATCTCAGGTCAGAATGGGTTAATCAGACCAGTGTGTGTCCAGTGGAAACCTCGTTATGAATCTGATCTCAGGTCAGAATGGGTTATATATTGTAGGACGGATTAGCGCGACAGTAAAGACGCGCAAACGACAGAGCTAGGAGGCGTCAAGTCCGCTTCATCGTTTGCTCATTTTCAGAGCTTCTGTTGTTCCAGACAGACAGACAGACAGACAAGTATGAAACTGTGGGAGGCAACACTGCCCAGTCGTCTGGCTACAATACCCTCATGCTGTGCGTTGGTAGCCTGGCCCAGCCAGACTTCATCTGCCTGCACTGCATATTTCCCCCACGCAGTGCAGCGCAGTGGCATATTACAATCACAACGCGAGGCTACGGTGCGTTGGGCCTCGATGTACGACCATGACCAGTGACTGGAACATGGACCTCTATGCCCGCATGCTGAGATGAACACACAGCATCTGAAGCCTGCTGACCACTGTGTGAGTGAGTCCCACACACTGTGCATGCTTATACTGCCAGCGTTGGCAGAGAAATATTAAGCATCCAGGACTATGAAAACGAGGCCGAAAAAGAAGCGAGCCACACCGCCATATTAAATGCAATAGCTTTGCAATAAATGGCTAATGGTCATTCTGAGCTGAAGTGTTTCATTGAACTATGGGATTGAGCTTGTAGATTTTCAAAACAAATACCTCTGAAACATTTCAGAGACATTTGTCTGCAGACAAATGCATATTGCTTTGGGGGTACCGTGACATTGACAAGGTTTGAGAGTCACTGGTTTAAAACAACATTTAGGAAGCAAGCCTAAATAACCACCAATATTTATA